>NW_026067988.1:5259980-5359578 GCF_014885135.2 Alexandromys fortis
CAGGGCGATGTCCCCAGTTAGTTCCTGGGGCAGCTGAGGACAGAGAACCTGAAATGACCCTATCCTATAGCCATACTGATGAATATCTTGCATATCACCATAGAACCTTCATCTGGAGATGGATGGAGATAGAGACAGAGACCCACACTGGAGCACCGGACTGAGCTCCCAATGTAGCCAGGATTTTAATGAAGACGTAGGTCTTCCAAGAACTGTCCCTATTAAGATGAGTATGGCAAGGCCAAGTGTGTGTGCTAGCTACTCCTACCACATGGGACACCTCCTTAGAATGTGGAAGAGTCAGGTGTTTTCTCTGCTGCCTGTGAGAGAAAGGATACCAGGAAGGGACTTGGGTCTAACAATCACACTCTCAAACCTTCTTCCCGGGCTGTGCCTGCAGCTTATTTTCCCCTAGAGGGTCTCTTAAGCTCCTAATTTCAGCTCAGCCTTATTTTGGTAAGAGTCTTGTCTGTTTGATGCCTTCGATTCTGATCAAGTCTCTCAGTCAAGTGGTCTCGAAATGCAAATACAAATTTTGGTTTTATAAAATCATCTGGGTTTAGCAGCAGATCTGATCTCAGTGGAGAATTGTATCATATCGGGTTCCTTTTGTGCTGTCACTATAATTGAATTGCCTTTTCACCAAAAGGATTATTTTGAAGTCATAAAAAAACTTCTTAAAAAAATAAATGACAATGAAAGCCCAAAGGACATTCAATATGAAACCAAATTATTATGGCATTAAAGGATCTAAGTTAAATCCATGGAGGCAAGAAAATTCAAAGGAAGGTTTTAGGAGTAAAATTCCTTTAGTTGCACGTCTCACTGTGCGAGCGGGATGCCTCCTTAAACATATAGGGAGTGGAGGCAATTAAATTATTTAGCTGAGAACAACTCTCATGGGCCCCGAGACCAGCAAAGTAACTCAAACTATGGTTAATAAGAGCGAGGTCATAAGGGGATGATTGATGTCTTTCATCATTCTTGCTCTCAGTTTTTTCTTTGTGCTTGGCAGTTTCTTCGGCACAGTTCCTGGGAGCTATCTTCTACCCATCAAAATAATACCACAGAAAATGAGAGTTCATTTCAAGTACTGTAACCATCACTTGGTGTCACCTGTCTGCCTCCCAACCTCCACATCGCTGTTCCCCAGACTCTGTCCCCTCATCTTCATTTCCCGTTAGTGCCTTCAAACAAAAGCCCTCTTTCCTCATGCTTCCCAGTTGGCCCTATGAAACCTACGACACAAGTGCATTTCTGACCTGCCTGGCTTCACGCCTCTTGGGATGGTGCATGGCTGTTTTCAGCACACATGCGCAAACAAGCAGTGAGGGACAGACCGTAAGTGATAAGTGGTGGCTGTTTCCTGTCTCATCCCATACTTGAATAGGCCTTGGATTCATGTGTAGTGAATTAATTTCATTAATCCTGAAAACTAATGCTTTCTATGTCTTCCTATATAGAGGTAAAAATTAAATCTAAGAATCACATCTATTAGTAAGGGGTAACTGCTCTCTGTATGTTATAACTACTTGTTAAGCACCTCAGGTTCTCTTTCTAAGGCAACTTGAGGTTGTCCCTGCCTCGTGTAGCACTGATGAGTGATAGAGGTATTTACCCAGGCCTGGGAACACCTCCTTCTTTTTCCTATTGGGTTTAGCAACATTTTTGGTTCAATCGTGGAGACAACCTTGTGATTCAAAGCATCAGAGCCATTTCCCCCCTCTCTTTCCTGTAGAATTAAAACGTTCTGATGTTTGATAATGTCACTTGTATGGTTTCAATTCAGTATATTAACCTGTCTTGTCTAGCTATTATCTGGGCTGCAGAAATATCTTGGAGTGTAGGAAGCCCATTAGGTTCTGTCTTTTAATATTAAGTCTATCTACATTAACAGAAATGTGCTGATCAATCTTGGTTATGCAGAGCCTTGAGCTCTGCACCCTTTCCTCCGCTGTATTTTAGCTTGATCAAACGAGGCAATGTGCTGCAGTTCTGCTTTGTGACACAAGATGGCACTATAAGTTTCTGTATTCAACAGCAGGCAGGAAACTCCAATAGCATTCTCAAATTTATAGTTTAAATTACATAAATTGTAGTTGAATATTAAAGGGAATATAATAGCACAGAACTATACGATGATCTAATTTTCTTTAAGACATTTTAACTCCCTTTTAAAAAGTAATAAGTGAAAATCAGAATGAACTCGGGAAATTGTGTTTTTATTATTTCTCCTTTGTTTTTTAATATGTATTAAATCAAGAAAACCCTTTCTCCTTTAGAATAACATGACATGGCATTTCCCCTTGTGCAGACATGCCAGGCTTCTGTTTGGTTTCTACTTTCTTGATTTAGCTTTTTGAATAATTAATAATTAGTGATAATAATGATAAGCCTGGAGAAGAAACAGTTCCTTGTTACTAATAGAGGAAAGAGTCAGAATTTCTGGGCTGGGAGAAGAAAGCAGAGCACAGAGCCCAAGCTCAAGAACATGATTTTCTAAGGAGCAGACATTTTTCAAAAGAAGATAGGAATGACAGAAATGATAACGGCAAGAGGAGGAGAAGCAAAGGGAATGCATAATTACGGAAATTCTTCCATGCCCAGACATTGAGATATGCATTCCAAGGAGCTTTGTGGAATGAAAACAGTAATCATTAGTACTTAGTCTTTGTCCGTGTTAGACATGAGGTTAGAGTCTTCTCAGAAAGCTGAAAGGACCGCACCCAGTTCTCGCAGCAAGTGCTGTGAAGGGGCTGCTGTGATTACCCACGTACTGCGTGGAAGAAACAGACACGAGACAGTGCCTTGCCTCCATGTGTGTGGTCCTTCTAGAAGCGATTATGGTATAGCTACCACTTGGTGTGAGCATTTAAGTGTTGGGATCCGGACGCAAAATTTGCTCAGACCAAAGCCCTAGACTCCTTCGCATAATTATAGAACTGGAAAGAATCAATTTCTCAGATAAGCCTAACAGGCAATTACACAGAGGAAAAGAAAAAAAAAGTCACTATAAAATGAGTAAGCAAATTGACATGCCACCAAAAATAGCATTAGTCTTTTGCTCTTTGTGTTTTCCATAAGGTTTACTTAACGCTTTTCTATCTAAGATTCAATTCAGCCAAAATATGATGTATGCTTTAATTATACAGTAGTTCAGCAGTCATTTCTTGAACACCTCATCTGAATCAGAGTAAAAAATGCTTTTGTAACGAAGACAGGGAAGGTCTGAAGAGACTTCCAGTTCGGATGACAAGTGGAGCACGCGGCGCAAGCAAACTCTGCACCCCTCCGTCAAGGAAGCATCCAACCCTCGCCAGAACATTTTAAATCATGTTGATGGTATATAGCCAAATTCAACATTAGAAAACTCTCCAGGTTACACAGATAAGGAAGTCTCAGAGCAAAAAGGGATTAGAGCTGCAGTGCCCAGGAGGACCATGTCATAATCAGGTCTTTAACAGCTGCAGCGATAAAACTCAAGGTGGAGAGGCTCAGCCCAGTGAGGACTTGATTTGCAGACTCTGGTGAGAAATCGGGCTTTCCCTGCCAGGAGGCCAGTGAATCTAAATAGACCAGAGACCCAGAGATGAGCTTCTGCTTGGAGGTTTGGGCAGAAGAGTCTGCATAAAGAGGTCAAATGTGTGCTCAGGTGAAAAGACTGAGATTTCCACTCCCCGAGTGACACAGACCTTGAACAGGACCATGGATCAGTGGGTACGGCATCTACTATGCAAGTACTAGGGCTGGAGTTCAGATCCACAGAAACCACATACGACTAGGTGGGCGTGGTATTCCACTGTAATTCAAGGACTATAAGGCAGAGGTGGGGGCTCTCTGGAACTAGCTGGCTAGGTAGACTAGTCATATTGCTGAACTCTTACTACTTACTATATGCTAAGACAACCAACCAAAGAAAGAAATAAAAAAGAAAACATGATAGTTGGTTTAGAAGATCCTTAAAGACTTTCAAGAACACCCCTAGAAGAGGTTACGGGGAGTCACATTATAGAAGATGGACTCAGAAATGACAATTACTGAGATTTAGTATCAAATAAGAGAGTAAAGAAAAAGGAGACTTTATAACTATGATAATGGAGCCAGATGTTGAGACTTGGATATAAACACGTTTAAGATGTTCAAGGAGCTGGGATGTCTTTTAAGCCAGTAGAATATTAAAACTGAGGGAAACTAAGACATTTGCAAACTATAGAAAAAACCACATAGGGTCAGTAGGAAAATAAAATTCTAAATAGATTTGCCAAACAATGGTTTTGATGCAGAAGGAGTGGAACATTAACCCTTAGAAATAGCTCAGGATGCAACACAGAGAAATAAGAACACAGGAAAGAGAGGCAGAAGAGGAGATGAACAGGCTTGGATGTGTCTTCAGATTTTAGATTAGTCTTCAAAATGGTCTTGAGCTTTCAAGAAATATATGAAGACAACAGACCTCAAGCTAAAGAAGCATCCATTGTTACTGAGCAGAGTCCAAAAATTCCAAAAATAAAGCCTTCCTTAGACACGTCGTGCGTGACATTGCTAGATAACATAATCACATTTAAGAATCATGAGAAAATCTTGCAAGTGCCAAAGAAAAGACAGAATAATTTCCAATGTGGGTGAGGGTGGGAGAAAGCACCCTTCGTTACCACGAGACGTGTTTTTACACTTCCAAAGTACTGAGCGGCAATGTGTCTTCTAAGTTTCTCGGTACAATGAAGGATACTTTTCTTTCAGATAAAGAGAGTTTTGTATTTGCTTATAAGAGTTTAAGCATTATTTGACCAACGTTGCCCCTTGGTTAAACATGCTTTTCATTTGAACCTAGATGTTGCTTGACATGGAGGTGAAAACTGCTGAGCATAAAAAGCCCACTTCAATTTAGGGGTGTCTGTGACAGGCCAGGGAGTGGGATATATTTCTCACTTAGAAGAAAAAGGAACTGATTTGAAAAAAAAAATAACCTTTGTTTGTCTGAGGGGCTATCTGGTGCGGTGGTGCAGACCTGGAATCCAGCATCCTGGAGTGAAGACAGGAGGATCAGAAATTAGGGCTACACAGCGTATTAGTGCCAGCCTGGACCACATGAGAGCCAGTCTCCAAACAAAAGGCAACAGAAAGAAGTAGGGTGACGGGGGAGAGATTTCAGACGACACTGTCAACAAAGGCTTTCCACTCTCATTTTATGTACAGCTCTAAACCCAGAACAATGATTTTTCTTTAGCTCCACACCTGTCCTTTGGGCAGGAGTCAGGGAAGTGAAACTTCTGTGTTTTGACTGTAGGAGAGCCCGTCTTCCTTGTCTACGTCTATGCTATAAACCACAGGGACTTGAGTGCCTCTGCTCTGTGCTCACTAACCTCCTGCAAATCTATTCATAATCATCATTTTGACAACGAAAACTGCCCCATATTTTTGAAAGAGCGATTCCGCTTTACTGCAGGGCTAATTGCTTTTCTTCTCCAGCCTCGCCAAAACCACTGTCTGCATAGAGCTTTCTGACACAGGTCACCACACTCTCCTCGCCCATCCTCATATCACCTAGGCTCTTGACCAAAGTGAGCTGAGCCACAGGGGTAGCTTTGTTCGGAATGATGCTCACTTCCGTTCCCTAGTCATTCAAATAGAAGCAATGCGATCTACAGGGTATAAACAACGCTCCGCGATCAATCAGCCACATTAAAATCAGTTCCAGTCATGAAAACTCATGCTGTGCTTTGCAGCTGGCGCTCCTGAGCTCCTGAATTGTTTTCAGTGAGCCCTGGTCAAGTGATGTGCAAAAACTGCAGGGACTTAGAGGAAAACGTGACATTTTTGTGGGGTCACAGAAGATGCCGGAGATCAAAGACTATCTTCGAAGATTGAATGGAGAGGCTGGAGAGATCATTTCGGTGGTTAAGAGCACTTGCTGCCTTTCCAGAGGACCAGAGCTCAGTTTCTAGTACCCGTATCGGGCAGCTAGCTCACCATTGCCTGTAACTCCAGACCCAAGAGATCTGATACCCTCTTTTGGCCTTTGTGGGTACCTACATACGTGTGTGCATATACACATGTACACTCACCCATCCCCACACACCCACAGGAAAAGAAATCCTAAAGGATCAGTTGAAAAGCTAAGATATAGGGATATAGGGCAAGATACTGAGGTGGAGGAATGAGTCAGCCCACAACAGTTGAGGTCTTGCTTGCCTATGGGACAGGATGGAACGTGAAGATACATAGACCCGGAAAGTTTGTTTATGAATGATCTATGCAGTTCTTGTTTGACTGTGAAATGTCCCTCAAATCCTTGATTCCTTCATGGTGGCATCACTTGGGAAAGTTGTGGATGATAAAGAGGGGAAGTCTCACTGGGGGAAGTGGGTTACTTGATACCTTAAGGCTCACTTCTACTTTCTGTCTTATGCTGTGCTCTCTGAGAGCACATGCCAGCTTCCTGCTCCTACCGTGGTTACTTCCCTGCCTCCTGCCATGCCTTACCCACCAGGATGGACTGTATCCCTTTGAAATTGCACACCAAAATAAATTCCTTCCCCTTTAAGTTACTTTGTTGGGGGTATTTTAGTACATCAACAACAGCAACAAAGTAACTAAAATATATTATGTATAAGGGGTATTGATTTTGTAAATTAAAAAAAATCAGATGTGAACGCATGATATGGCATAGTATCTGCCACCAAGCCTAATGACCTAAGTTTGATCTCTGAGACCTACATGGTAAAAGGAGATAAGCGACTCTCAGAAGTTGACCTTTGATCTCTGTGCTTGTGTGGGTTCGTGCATACACATACACGCACATGCACATACACATGTAGGGACACATACAACATACACATTAAATAAGCATATAAATGTAATTATATTCTAAAAAGAAGATCACTTCAGAAGAAGCAAATCACACATGCTGGTGAGCACACAGAGTGAGCCCCCTTATACAGTAGAGGTAGAAATATACATAAGTATAGCCATTATTAAAAAGAATACAGAGAGATCTCAAAAACATAGAGATAAAACTACCATATGATCCATCAGTCCCATAACTAGGGATGCATCCATAGGAATCGAAATCAGTGTGTCAAAGACATGAGTGCACTACTTAAAGGAACCAAAGGAAAGAGCTAACCACAGTGTCTCTCTACGGACCAGAGGACAAAGAAAATGTGATATATATGCACAGTGAAATAAAATCCAGCCGTAAAAAGAGTGAAATTCCATCACTTGCAACAGCATGGATGGGACTTGGTGATAAAGTGTGAAGCAAAGAAGACAGATACAGAAAGACAAACGCCACGTGTGCCGGTGTGCTTGTGCACGCGTACATGTGTATTGGCAAAGCTGGAGACCTAACTCGGGGCCTTTCACATGCTACACAAGCGCTCTTCCACTGAGCTACATCCCCTGACAACTTCTAAAATGAAAAATGAAATCATTATCACATTCTTCTCATAAATGTTCCTGGGTGGGTGTTCTGCAATCGAAGTGTCTTTCCTCTGTCTTCCCTTTTCCCTTTCAGGGAGATATTCTCTATCCTATGAGGGTTTGTTTCCACATTGTGTCTTTATATTTCATTAGGGTGGCCCTTAGATTCTCCTACTAGGACTGCCCGCTCACACTGCTAACTACCACATGGGTGTCTAACTCACTGACCTAGTCAGGATTCCCTTGGCTGTCATGAAATACTATAACCAAATGCAAGTTGGAGAGGAAAGGATTTATTTGGTTTACACTTCCACATCACTGTTCGTCTTAGAAGGAAGTCAGCACAGGAACTCAGAAAGGGCAGGAACCTGGAGGCATGTGCTGATGCAGAGGCCATGGAGGGATGCTGCTTACAGACTTGCTCTTCATGGCTTGCTCAGGCTGCTTCTTACAGAACTAAGGACCACCAGCCCAAGAATGGCTCCACCTGAAGTGGGCTGGATCCTCCCCCATCAATCACCAATTAAGAAAATGCCCTACAGTCAGATCTTTTTCTTAATTGACGTTCCCTCCTTTCCAAAGACTCTACCTTGTGTCAAGATGACATAAAACCAGCCTGCACACCCACTGTCTACCAGTAGATTGATAGTGTCCTTCTGAGGTCACCATGTATTTTCATCTCTCCATCACATAAGCATATGCAAATTTCTCTACTGGAGCCCTAGCAAGGAAAAGGAGCAATTAATTCCTAGCTAGCAAAGTCATTATGCGACCATTGAAAGGGAAGGGCAGAGACTTCTGCTTTCATAGGCTCTTTGGTTCTTTCCATTTGGAACAGCACTCTCGCCTCCTGTGAACACTCCACATCTTTGCACAGTAAGAGACCCAATTTCCTGGAGCTTTTCCTCTCTCCAGCACACAATACCCCAAATATAAATTGCTATCAGGTGATTAGGGTTAGGTTCTATTTCCGTGTGCAAAACTGTATATAGACTTTCTATTCTGAGCTCTCGTTCTATTTTTCAGTCATTTCTTCACCTGTAACGAGCAGATAATAATAGCAGCTTCACAGAGTGGCTGGGAAAATTATGTATATGCTTGTGGTTTATAATAGTGACAGACACACAGAAATTGCAACAGAGGAGTTTGAGGTCTCATTTTTTTTCACGAATGTATCTACATAAGATAGATAGATTTTTTAATGACAACTGCTGCTTTTTAATATAGATTGATCAAGTCCTGGGCCAGGCTGTTAGTGTGTCTAAACAAATGAATAAGTAAATATTAATTGGTTCAAATAGTACTGTTCGAAGGAAAAAAATAAAATCAAAAAGGGAGAATCTTAGAAAATTCTAGAAAAGATCATTAGATTATTACTTAAAGTAGCATGAAAATAAAATAATGAAACAAGAGAATGGGGAGCGAAAGAAAGAAAAATGGAAAGAAAGACATACTGTGGGAGAATAAAGGGAGGAAAAAAAAACTAAATCAAGCTATTCGTGCCATTAAGCGAGGCTCGGAGCTAATGAATTTAGTGTCCTGTGGATTGTGGCCAGAAGAAAATGAACAGTTTAGGTAACATCCAGGCCTCGCTGGCTGCAGCAGTCCAGGCAATTGCCAAGGCAATCTCAGCTATTTGTGACATTCAGAGAGGGGAACAGGGAATTGCTTTTTATTAAGCAGCTGAGACAATAGCAGAATGCCATCAAATGGCAGAGGTGAGGAGCAGAGCACGTCCAAGCCCAGCAGAAACAGCGGCAATACAAATAAGGGACACATAGTTTGCTGAACTCAATGCAGCCTGATGATAAACAAGGTCTAAGAATCGTGGGCCAATAGGGAAGCGACGGGGAAGCAGAGGCCCCGAGCTTTAGAGCCGCTACAATGGTGGCACGTGGCTTTCGGTGGCAAAAGAAAACCTAGCTCTGCGTCTTGACCATATGTCATTGGACAAGTTACTTACCTACTCAGAGCCGCAGCCTTGTCACCTGATGAAGAGTGGTGGTCTTGGAGGATCGCTCTAACTCCAGTTGCATGATTCATTGCCCTTGCCTGTCTTATAGTTAGAGGCTCCATTCATTTTAGAGCTGTCTCCCAAACTTCATGTTTTGAAGAATTAGAATTTTTAAAATTTGGAAAGTGTGAAACTGGAGGGAGGATTTAAATGATGCCCACTGTGTTTAGGATTTTTAAACACACAAAAGTGGAAAATACCTGAAAACCTCTTGAAGTCTCTCTTTGCTCTTTGTTCAGGGAGAGACATATCTTTGCTTGTTTACGTGGGAAGGTGAGCATGCTTCTGGAAAGAACTCATCAGAGCTCACCCAAGCACCCTAATGAATCACACTGGTTTGTGAAAAGTATGTAATTCTCTGTGCTGTACTTAGTATTATATTGATGGTAACTGTAGACTGTGCCAGGCATCACATTGATACTATGTAGAAGTCTGGCTTAAACTGGGATTTCCTAGTCTACTTCCTTATCTAACCGGACCTTAACAGAGCATCGTGCTCACAACTGGAACACAAGAAACAAAGTGCCCTTGATTCCTTGTATCTTCAGGCCATATCCAAACTCAGCTTTAAGTTTTTTTTTTCATTTTACTTCCAAACTCCTTCCCATTATTTCACATTTTTATATCACCCTGTTTTCAGCCGCTCTCATCTCCAGCCTGAGGCAGTACAATCACCTTTGACTCTGAGGTCCATTCCTGGTTCATCACCACACAGCCAAGACACTCATGTTTGGGGAACAAATTAGAGTATGCCACTAGACCAAAAAGCAATATACACTAAGACTAAAACCCCAGTCTTCCAGTTTACAAATCCACTGATGATCTGACCCTTATCCTTTCCTCATCTCATAACCCTCTCAACCAAGCTCACCTAACTTTGAGTGTTCTAGAACATTCTATGCTTCTTCAAACACATTACTTTTCCTGATATTCTATTTGTCTGGAAAGATCTCTGCCACATTCGGACACAAATGAACTACTCTTCCTATAGGTCTCCAACAAGCATTTTCTGAACATCCATTATAAACAAGCCCTGGTTCTTATTCTCCACCCCTATCACAATCTGTAATTATTTATTGATTCATTGCTTTAGCTTTTACTTATCTGTTACTCCCACTAAAACACAGGCTGTTTCAGAGAAGAGATTGGGTTTGTCTTATCTGGTAGCCAACCCTTTGCATTCGAGTCTCGCCTGGCACACAGTGGATATTCAATAACTATATACATAACCTTATGAATAGCTTTTAGTTTATGTCCTGTGTTTCTCTTCCTATTAATTCATGTGGGGGGCATACACATTTATACATATACTCTGTAAATTTTTTTTTTAGAGAATGCCCTTCAGAGAGTGTTATCAAAAGTTTTTCTTCCTTTAAGTTTGCAAATCACTTTTTCAATATTTGCATTTTGTTGTTTCCGTAGCTATTCAAGCCAAACGTGAAAATTACTGTCTCCCACAGTAATTAGCTCCTTCTGGGAAAACTTCTGAAAAACATTCTTTGTGGTCCTGCCCAAACTGAGCTCTGGTCTTATGTTAATTTTCAAAAATTTGTATCGCTTACATACATCTCAAACTGGCAAAAATACTGATTGACAGCCTAAAACCCACGTCCCTCTCTTGGAGTGGGAACTGATCCAGGGATTAGGAAACCACAACACAGGCTAAGGAATCCAACTGGCTGCTACGGAGTTGGAGGCCTCAGGAACAGCAGGCCAGATGGTTTAAGCATGCTTCTATACTAACAGCTTAGCACGAAGGAGAACCGAACTCCCTTGCTAGGAACCAAGCTTCAAATGGTCTTAGAGGTGGGAATTAAGGTAATGGAAAACCAGGTGAATAAATACCAGTTTTCTGGTTAAAAATGCAGATGGTACTGCCATGTGCAGCTGTTACGGCAAGGATGAAGATAGTGGAAATATATTTTTCTAATTTTCCTATTCTGAAATCTACTTTTCATTAAAAATATTAAGTAGCTGAATAAATAAAAGGGTATGATGATTATTATTAAAAATTATATTATAATTTGTGTTAGTTTCCTCTTTCTGTGTATCAAATTGCCCACAAAATGTGATATCTTAAAACAACAGAACCTGGGCAAGATCTAATTGGGTCCTCTGCTCACAGTCTCGCAAGGTAACCCAAAGTGTCAGTTTGTCTGCAGAGATCCCAAGGTCCAGGCTGGGGAAGGTCCCTTGGGTGCTCACTCGTGGGCTGGCTGGCACTATTCAGTTCAATGTGGCATGCTGGCCTCTGTTCCTGGCATGGCAGCCTACTCCTAGGGCAATCCTAACATGGCAGCTTGCTTCACTAGAGCAACTGGACAAGAAGGCAAAGAGAATGCCAGCTAGTGAAAATGCTATTAACACTAAAGTTTCTGTTGTATAATTTGATCTCTGTGTGGTAGGCCATTAACCTTTGCTGGGTTCGGTTTCTTACAACTGTGGGTGGAACGTGGGAAGGTCCACCCCACATACATGGGATGGGATTCCGTGTGGGATTGGATTCTAAGATTGAAGGGTCATTGTGAGACACTTTAGAAGCCATCTAAAACAATATTATTATCCCAGGTATGTCATGCTGAACTGCAGAGTACAAACATTTGAAAACAGATGATGTCCAATCCCAAGGACATTTATTCATTAGCTACATATCATGGTTAGCCATGGATGTCCACTAGACTGAACCTAAGGCCAACTAAAAAACATGCCTGTAGAGTATTTTATGGAAAGATTAAGGAGGAAGACACCTCTCCCCCAAGAGAGCCATCCCTTCCAGTAGTAGGTTAAATATATAGATATCTAAAGGGAATTTTGCTTTTGGCCTACCCACGTTTGCTTCCGGTTGGTAAGAGCATCTACTCTGTGGCTATCTCTACTGTTGACATAGGAGCCCAGCTTCTTCTTCCTTATAACTTAGACTGAAGACTACTAGCCATCCAAGAATCCTCTAGGTCTTCAGTGCCACAACATGCAGTGGAGGCATTGAGCCTCATGGACTGAACAGGTAGCGGGATCCCAGCTCCTCCAGTGTGTAGTCAGTCTTTGTTGGACTATCCTTTCCGTATCATGTAACCAATCTAATAAATCCCCTTTATAATTCGATTGTATCTGTTTCTCTAGAGATCCCTAATGCCCAGTGTGTTTTGGCTAGTTACTTAACTTTTTAAATTTCCATTTCTTAATGTCTAAAATTTGTACCTACAGATTTAGAAGGAGAATTAAATAAGACATCAATTTCAAAACTTGGACTGAAGCTAACATAGAGAAGAATAATGGGCTAATATAAGTTATAAGAGTTAAGAAGAAGCCTAAGGGGGCTGGAGAGATGGCTCAGTGGTTAAGAGCATTGCCTGCTCTTCCAAAGGTCCTGAGTTCAATTCCCAGCAACCACATGGTGGCTCACAACCATCTGTAAACGCTCTCTTCTGGNTTGTCTGCAGAGATCCCAAGGTCCAGGCTGGGGAAGGTCCCTTGGGTGCAGGAACCGGGCAGGACAGAAAACCATAGTCAACAGTTGGTGCTCTTGTATTTGACACAAAGATGTTTAGGATTGAGACCTCATCTTGACAGATTTTTCCTGTAATGAGTATAAAGTGTCCTTCTCTATCTCTTCTGATTGATTTTAGTTTGAAGTTTATTTGTTAGATACTAGATAACTATACCCTCTTGTTTTTTGGGTCCATTTGTTTGGAAAATCTTTTCCCATCCTTTTACTCTGAGGTAATACCTGTCTTTGAGGTTGAGGTGTGTTTCTTGTATACAGCAGAAGGATAAATCCTGCTTTCCTATCCATTCTGTTAGTTTGTACACTTTTATATGAATTGAGTCCACTGATATTAAGAGATATTAATAATCAGTGATTGTTAATATCCGTTATTTTTCAGTGGTAATGTTTGTGTGTTTCCCTTCTCTGGGGCTTGCTGGTGTGAGGTTATGAGTTGCCTGTGTTTTTTGTGGGTATAATTAGCTTCCTTGGGTTGTAGTTTTACTTTTAGTACTTTCTGTAGGGATGTATTTGTGGATAGGTATTATTTAAATCTGGGTTTGTCATGGAATATCTTGTTTTCTCCATTAATGGTGATTGAAAGCTTTGCTGGGTACAGTAGTCTGGGCTTGCATCCTTGGTCTCTTAGTGTCTGTCTGCAGCACATCTGTCCATGACCTTCTGGCTTTCATAGTTTCCATTGAGAAGTCAGGTGTAATGCTGATAGGTCTGCCTTTATATATTACTTGGCCTTTTCCTTTTGCAACTCTTAATATTCTTTCTTTATTCTGTATGCATTTTAATTATTAGATAGTGAGGGTTCTTTTTTTTTTTGATCTAGTCTATTTGGTTCTATTTGGTGTTCTGTAAGTTTCTTGTACCTTCAAAGGGATATCCTTCTTTAGGTGGAGAAAGTTTTCATCTATGATTTTTTAAAGTATATTTTGTGTCTTTTTAAATTTTATTTATTTTTAAAGTGTATTTATTTACTTTATGTGTGGTTGTATTTTTCCTTCATGTATGTCTGTGTGAAGGTGTCAGATCCCCTGGAACTGGAGCTACAGAGCTGTGAGTTGCCATGTTGGTGCTGGGAATTGAACCCTGAGCCTTTGGAAGAGCAGCCAGGGCTCTTAACCACTAGAACAGCTCCCTAGCTCCTATTTTCTGTGTCTTTGAGCTGGGGTTCTCCTTCTATTCTTATTATTCTTAGGCTTGGTCTTTTCATGGTGTCCCAGATTTCCTGGATGTTTTGTGTTAAGAATTTGCTGGATTTAATGTTTTCATCTACCAATTAATCTATTTCCTTTATAGTATTTCCAACACCTGAGATTCTCTATTCCTTCTCATATATTTTGTTGGTTATGCTTTCCTCTGTAGTTCCTGTTTGTTTACACAGATTTTTTTCATTTCCAGAATTCCCTTAGTTTGTGTTTTCTTTATTGCCTCTATTTTAGTTTTCAAGTCTTGAACTGTTTCTTTCACCTGTTTGTTTGCCTTTTTTTATTTTCTTGACTTTCTTTAAGAGATTTATTGATGTCTTTCAATTTTTTGTTTGTCTTTTCTTCCATTTCTTTAAAGGAATTTTTCATTTCCTCTTTATCTCTATATCTTCATAATGTTACATTTAAGATTGTTTTTCTCTGCTTCTTCTGGGTTAGGTCGTCCTGTTGTATGACCAATGGGTGTTACATGTTGCTTTTTAGGTTGTTGAATGAATTTTTGCATTGGTGTCAACCCATCTCTTACTCCAACTGGTGCCAGCAGTGTCTTTGCCTTGTGGTCCAATCCTTGCAGTTGCCTTCTGTGTCTTATGGAGTCGCTCTTAGTTTACTCTGTGCAGTCACTGTCTGTGTCTCAGGGAGCTGCTGAGGTCTCTCTTGGCCCGCTCTCTTGGTTCACTGTGTGCAGTTGCAGCCTGTGGTTCAGAGTTCCTCTGAGGTTGCAGGGGTAGGTTTGGGGGTGGAGTGGGCCTTGTAGCTCACAGAGTCCAATCAATGGGGGCGGGGGAGTCTTTTTCTGACTCTTAAGGAGGAATACCAGCATCCTTTAGAAAATAACTTTCTTATTTCACTCTACCCTACTGGGTAGTTCTCGAGGTTTTAAAGTTAGCTTTTAAGAACTAAGAGTACTTTCATTTAAAAATGTTTTATGGTTTTAACTGAAAGGGCAATACTGAAATTTATATAAATACAAGATCTATTAGAGATGGTGGGTGGGTAGATGGTCTAGGCATTACTGTAAATTACTGGGGGCATAAGGAGAGCCACTGGTTTAGTTAGAATAAAGAAAGTTTTGAACCTGCATAATAAATCTAAGTAGGATTTTGCTTTCTATTTAAGTTTCAATTTTTAATGACAAAAGTGTAAGAGCACACACAACATTTTAAAATTTTTTCATTAGTGTTTATTCTTTGAGCAAACTGTCAGGTTTCATGGTGACTTTCATTCAAGTGTGTCATGTACCTGGACCATATGTGTCTTGTTACTGTCTCATGTCCCTTGCTGGTCCTCTTCTTTTTCCCAAGTGCCAAGTTATGGAATCAGCTTTGATACCCAGAACAATAAATGAATGGAGACTGTGTAATTTACATGTGCAATGCAGCTTTGGTTAGCCATAAAAATGGATGAAACCATGTCACTTGAAAAACATCAATAGAATTGGAAATTACATATAGTAAAATAAACCACATTTAGAAAAATACCACATATTTTCTTTCATATACAGGACACAGAGCAACTTAAAATATTTATTTTTTTATATTTTTGACATTATATATGATTACAACATTTGCCTCCTTGCCTTGCCTTTCCCCAGCCCCTCCTATGTAACCCAATTCTTGCTCTCATTAAAATTCTTGGCCCGCTTTTCTTTAATTGTTAATACATATATGTGTGTGAGGGGGTTCCTACATACATAAACACAACCTACTCAATCTCTATAATCCTACCTGTATGTATGTGTTTTTAGTTCCAACCATTTGGTGTTGGGAAACAACCATCGTGCTCTTCCTTGGAGAAGACTATTTTCTACACTTTTAACACTCCTCAGTTGAATGTAGTTCTTTGTCTAGGGCTGAGTTGAAATGTCCTGCAGAAATGAGGAGAGAGCACGAGACACAAACAAACCCACGTGTATAAGTTTTTTAAGAAGATCTGTGCAGATGAGCTCAGGGAAACGGTGAACAGAGAGGAAGAGAGCGTGGGAATGGCGCCTTTAGCGTCTAAAGATTTCCCAGCACATGCGCTTAGGGGGAAAGACATGCCCACGTCAGAAGCTGAAGGACTGGCGATGCTACGCCCTGCCTCTGCGTTGGGGGGGGGGGGGAGCTTCTATGTCAGACTGGTGACGCAGATGGCGGGCAACTCACGCATGTGCACCTGGGATACATGCGCTGGCCTCAGAACCTGGAAGTGCAGCCTTACGGTGGCAAAAGGAATTACATGAATTCTCCTGAGCATCTCTCTTACTTGCATTATTATTGGTTCCCTCCTTCTTCAGGTTATGTTTTAAGCAGCCATGTTTAGGCATCTTTTTTTGTGACTTGGTTTCCTTTTCTGCAAAACTGAGATAAAATCTAATCTCAAATGACTGCAAATATTGCAATCAAATGATGAATGTAAAATGCCATTGTGGTGTGTAATAAGTGCCTATTCATGCTAATAAGGTCCATCACTTATAAATGAATTCAGCAAATATTGAGAGTCACCTCTCTATGGGAAAGCGTTCTAAAGAAGCTCTCTGTGATTATTCTCAGATTTCGGCTATCAGGTACAAATACTCACTCAGGATGTTTATAAGGAAATGGGGGCAACAATAAATACTGCATGATCTATCTCATGTGAACCCCCCTCTGTGTGTGTGTGCATGTGTGTGTGTGCGTGTGTATGAGAGATGAAAACAGAAATGGAACCACAGCAGAGGAAGAAGAGATCTCACCAGAAGGGAGAAAGAACGACAGAGCAATAGAATACACGTGAGAAGATCCTGCACGTATCCTGGGAGGATCTGAAAAAGGGGAAGAAGCAGGAGGGGGCATAGAAAAGAAGTGCTGGGAGGGGGCGCAAGTGAACAGAGAACACATGAAACAGCCGTGATAAAATCCAATGCGATCTGGCATGCTAACATTAAAACCTTTTAAAAAATAAAAAGGCAAGAGAACAGGGAGGAGTGTGTTTACTAAAACTGAAGCATTGGAACTAATGAGAAAGGACATCAAATCAGAGTAAGGAGGAAGAAAACACGGCCTTGGGTGCTGGTTTGTGTACCCCCCCCCTTTTCTATTTCTGTCCTCTTTGTGTAGAAAGGGAGAGATAAGAGGATACCTTTGGATGCTGAAGGACAGAAGACCCCGCGGGCAGAAGATGTCCTTTGATGGTCCTGCTTATAATGCATAAGAACATAATTGCCTGGTTAAATTAAAATACATTCTATGTGCTGGGAACACTTGCCGTTCCGGTGAGGCAAAACTCAGAAGAACTTTTATCTTAAATTCAAAACTTCAGGGGAAAAGATTCAGGAGGGATTTGATATGAACTTCTCCTTTAGACTGTATCTAAGGGGAAAAGCCCTCTCACCTCACTGATGAGTCTCGTGCCCCTTTTCAGTCTGCAGCCCCCATGGGTTCAGTGTGGGAGCAGGAAGGGTTGAAGCCTTCCTGAAGATAAACCTTCACTCATGTCATCGTCTCTACGGCCGCTGCTGCCAGGTCCTCCCAGTTCTCCCCAGTGCCTTTCTCTCTGGTCCAGCATCTCAGACACAGGGGTGCCTGAGTTGTCTGACCCCTTGCTCCTACCTGTCCACTGGCTCATGAGCTGAGGCCATGCCGCCCTCCTAGCCAGGCGCTGTCCACCTCTGTGCTCAGGGTCAGCAACTTTGCGAACCTGCTGCCTCGGTGCTGTCAAGAGAAAGAAAGAGCAAGAAGTATGGTCTTGGTGCTTAAGACTCTTAACAGCAGGAAATTTCCTTAGAGCTGTAATACAGACAAGAAGTGAAGCAACAGGAAAAGCCTTTTGTCTTCCCTCCCTCTTCTTTCTTTCTTTCTTTCTTTCTTTCTTTCTTTCTTTCTTTCTTTCTTTCTTTCTTGACATATTCCTTTCCTAATATGAATGTTACTTAGGGACTTAGAATTATTTTATGAATTATCTGAAAGACTTAGAAACATCCATCTGCAATATAGGTCTCAATGACAGAGTTATCTGCCGGAGAATAAAGTGACGGTATATGTTGGGGACCCAAGCTTCTGCCTCTCTAACCGTGATCTGACAAAGTTGACCACAGAATCCTTTTAAAACTCAGCTCCTTGAACTTTTGATGTTTTTCAAGCTGTGAATTGAAAGCTGTTTTATTTTTCTTTCATTTCTGAAATCATCAGCAAGAGAGAGAACAAATTCCCCATTGGGTCTACCACTGATAATTATAGAAATTAGAGATGACTAGAAACTGAACTTGGTTGCTGTGTCCTGTAAAAAATAATGCTATTGAGTTGATAGGATAAATAACTTTTTTAATAGTTTAATGTTGGTATAAGGGTGGATTGGGAGTTGATGGAATATTTTCTTTGACCATTCTCAGCAGATAATGGTAGAATTCCATCAAACCCTTGATGTTTTTCGGTTACTGTCACCAGGGCAGAAACACACAGATGTCCCCCAGACTGGTTAGTGTCTTTCTCTCCTTGCCCTATTCATTATCTGCCATAACACCCTTCGCTTCTCTGTTTGAAACAATGTCCTTCACCTTGGGACTTCTCAGCTCCGTTCACCCTCGGTGATTCCAGTGGAGACAGGAGACAGTGTGAACTGGGAGAAGTGAGCTGTTTCTCTAAAATCCCCTGCAGTGGTGTCTCCAGGGGAAAATCCCCTGCAGTGGTGTCTCCAGGGGAAATCCCCTGCAGTGGTGTCTCCAGGGGAAATCCCCTGCAGTGGTGTCTCCAGGGGAAATCCCCTGCAGTGGTGTCTCCAGGGGAAATCCCCTGCAGTGGTGTCTCCAGGGGAAATCCCCTGCAGTGGTGTCTCCAGGGGAAATCCCCTGCAGTGGTGTCTCCAGGGGGATCCCCTGTAGTGGTGTCTCCAGGGGAAATCCCCAGCAGTGACAGTCTCCAGGGCAAAATCCCCAGCATGGTATCTCCAGGGGGAAAATTCCCAGCATTTAAGAAATGGCTACTTGTTTCTTGGATTTCTGCCATTTAAATGCTGTCAAGAAACAATGACTGACATAATAGTCAGAAAAACAAGATCTATTCTGCAAATGACCTACAGTTTGTCCTTTTGTTCCCTTCAAAGTCTCCTTTCCTTTACAACTTCCGGCAGCCCTTCATTCCCTAAGGAAAGGCAAAGTCAAGTGCAGAGCAATAGTGAGGGACAAGAACATACTCAGAGGAAAGAGATCCTCCAGTCCAGTTCTGTCTATATCCACAGGGCTGTCTCTGCTCCATGCTTACCATGACCCTGGCTTTGCTCCTGTTCAGACTCAGTCTCTCATATACTCCCCAACTTTTTGCCTGTTCTCTACTGGACTTGCTAGTGTCTTCTAGAATCTAGTTTTATGATCAGCAAGCCTTTTTGTCCCTCAATCTTCTGAACATTTTTGTCTGGTTAGTCCTGAGGACAGCAACCAGGAACCAGTCTACCTCTCACAGGGCTGCCAGAAAATCACAGGGAGCTCATGTTCACACCAATGCAATTCTTTCACAGTTCCAGAGCCACTCCATTTCCTGTCTTAGCTGGCATAGTTTCACCCTTGTTTGACTCATTTTGCCTAGAGTCATGTCTCTGAAGATTTGCCTCACTGCCTTCCTTTTCGTCCCAATAGCAGCCATGACTTGCAGGGAATGGTGATGTCACACAAATAACACACTCTGAGCTCTGTAACTTTGTCTCCCACAACTCCTGTTGTCTTTTCTGGCATGCCACCTCAGTTATCTGCCTATGGACATAACCTAATTCTTGCCATGGCAGGTAATGCCACCTCTCTGAGATTGCATATTCAACATGCTACCATTGCCCAGCTTCCCAGTCTACTTCCATTACATGCATCAATGATTTTTTTCTTCCTGTGATACATGCACTTCCTCCTATCATATCGTTCCTACTTCTGTCTGTGGCTTCTTAGATTTCAAGGCTCATCACTCCTTTGACTACTCATAACAAATTTCCCTTTCTTCTTACTTCACATTCAGCTGTCAAAACTGCGACTTATTCAAACAAGTAACTGCATAAAAGACATTAGCCTTTGCTAGGAAAATAACACCAAAGACTGTAAGGTTGCATTCAAATTACTGGTCATAACCCCCAAACAAGCATCTAACAGTGACACATTTCCTTGTGAGTTCACCTCCCCACTACTTGAGCCACTGTTTTACAGTGCCCATTGCCCCACCTTTCCTTATCTCATCGCTGCTCTGACAATTTCCCACAAAGGATCATGGGAAACTGTCTTCTCTTTCTACATTCAAGTAAAAAGCCCTGCCTACTTCTCAGGTCCCTGCCTTCCTGTGCTGCCGGTGGAGGTTCAGAAATGTGGGCCTATTTCCTTGTTGAACAAAGAGAGTTAGAGCTTGCTTCTTGTTCCCTGGGCCTATTTCTTTGTTGACCAAAGAGAGTTGGAACTTGCCTCTTGTTCCTTCCAACAAGGAAGGCTGTCGTGCTTCTACCTCAAACAGAGAGTTCTGCTCTCTCAAGGTTATTGTCAACAGGTGTGGCTAATAACAACCCTAGTACTCCAGGAATAGAGAAGTAGATTGTTCCTACCTCAAGAGTCTAAGGAACCAACTAAGTTCCAGTTCCCTTTAGGATTCTACCCAGGGAGTGGTTTGCATACAGAATGTTTTGGTCTAGGGTGTAAGCGTGACTTGTTTTGTTCTAGCAACATAAAGTGTTATAACTAGGAATGTAGCAGGCAACCTTCAACTGGTTCATTTCCTTGTATCATGTTAATGTAGTTTTTTGTCTTCCTCCTACCTTTTGGGGCCAGGGGTATTTTAAGCAGTTGGAAATTAAACACGTGTGAGTTTTCAGAACTCATTGGAATTCCCTCCCAATACTATCCTGTATGTTTCTGCACTGAATTATTTTCATTCATGTCTTCATATTCTTTACTATATTTCTAAATTCCCATGCCTCTACCCGGGCGAGATGTATTTTGTCGAGGCTGGTCCCAGACAGCTGCCTCTTCATCTCAGTATTACATCTTGTGTCTCAGATCCTGTCTCCTGTTCCTGCTTTAGTATTGAATTCCTATGATCATTTCCCTAGCATCATCATCTCCTTACACAATAATAAACACACGCACTCTTCAGTCCTATTATAAGTGGTCATTGTCTTCCGTCACCTCACATTTCCTTCCTGATTCCCCCCCCCTTTTGCATTGTGTAACAAAGTACCACACAAGTCATTCAATCCCTGTCACTTATACTTCTTCACCCCTTTCTCTGTTCAAATGACACCAGTATGCTTTTGTGCCCACCGTTCTACTGAAATGCTGCTACTTTCTGGATAACTAGTGAACTCTAGGCCACTAAATAAATCTGATCCCTTTGTGTCTTCACCCCAACCTTTCTGCAGTTTTTGACACAAAAGAGAGATTCTTTTCTCTGAACCCTTTAGCACATCTGTAAGTGGCATCCTGAACAATGTGCAGCTGCTCCAAATCTCACCTTGTACCCACCAATCTTCTCTTAACATTCAATCCAAATGGCACACATTCTCTCTCTCTCTAGCCTGTACCTTCATCCCAACCCAAGTCATAACCAGTTGCCACAGGGGGCTCCAATCTTCCCTTACAACGTGCCTCCTATAATCTGCTTCCCCGCTGTCTTCCTGCTTCACTACTTTAAACTAGAACATAACTCTAAGAACGTTTGGAGCAAGAGGCAGGCCTATTGTGCTTATAGTTATATTCCTGGCCCTTAGCACAGTTTTTTGAAAACAATGATTATACTACAAACAGATGAATGACCTTCCCTTATGTATCCATCTTTCATGGAGCCACAATACTTCACGCTTGGCACTGTTCTGTTACAGCCTTCTTCCAAGGTACAACTGGAAAGAATTTTGTTACTAATTAAGTAAAAATTTTCATCAATACAGAGTGACTTTTTTTTTTTGACAAAAATAGAGCAAATTAGATAAGCAAGCTTCTCTTTTCTTTCCAGTGTGTAGAAGGCTCGGAAGCATAAGCCTTCCTCGTGTAAGTACAGCTTCTCTGGTGCTGCCAGCTGCCACCACCTCTGCTTGTTCAATAGTTGGATATTTAGGACCTTCAGCTTTCCACTGCTTGCCACACAATGGTGTCTCCTGAGGACCTGACTCCAGAGAGAAAAGGATTATAGCCACATCAAGGAGAAAAAAAAAAAAAAAACCTTCAGCTCCATAGATTTATTCTAAGCACAGCTTAAAATAAACCCAAAAATAAACAAATGGTATATCTCTTTTAAGTTCTTTTGAACTTTTTACAAAACTCCTGCAACAAATAGAAGAGAATGTAATGTTTGCTGTTTTTGTTCAATCTTAAAATTGACTACGTGTAAGACATGAGGTCAGGTAACAGAAATACAACAGGGCAAAAGACCCCACGGCTGGTTTCTGTGAAGATAGATGCCATACAAGTGTCATATGATCCTATTTCAGTCGATATGGTGACCAGTGCTCCAAATAACAAACCGAGAAGGCACAGACAACAGCTTCTTCCAGCCTCCAGGCATGCAGCCTCCTCTCTTTGCCTGGCACTCCAGGGAACTCATGTGTTCAGGCTTCCCTTTGGGTTACACAGGAAATAGGGGTGGGGAGTGATGATGACAGATGTCAGGGCAATTACAGCCATCTTAATAAAGAATAATCAGAGGGAGGGTCTCCATCGTATACTCGTACTTATTTGGGGACAGCAGAGCAGCAGAGAGCTGTGATGGAAATAGGCGTGGCGTAGTGAACCCCTGGGCATATCGAGAGAATGAAGACAAGGGGGACATTTTAAAGACAACACTCAGATTGTGTGTGTGTGTATGTGTGTGTGTGTGTGCATATGTTGTATTGTGTATGGTACATGTACACATGGTGTGTGTGAACTTGGAGATGACATAGAATGTCTTCCTCTCTCCATCTTCATATTATTGCCATGAGGCCACTGAACTGGTAGTCTGATGTGTGACTATCCAGGCAGCCAGAAAGCTCTTGGGCTTCCCCTGTCTCTTTCTTCCTAATGCCAGGGCTACAGGCACATGCAACAATGCCTGGCGTTTTGTGCAATGCTGGGGATTCGAACTCAGATACTCACCTTTGGAGAACAAGTGTTTTATTATGTATGCACTGAGCTATCTTCCCTGCCCCTACATCAGATACTTTGATTACTATATCTTTGGTCACAATGATTAACACTAGAATGGTGTCCACGGGCACCTGGCCTTGCAGAAGTTTCTCTGTAGAAGCCTCTGTGCAAGCCTGATATCTAGCAGCGTCAACTATGACAACTGTAATCAAGCATTCATCTCTGTTGAAGGATCCTTCCTTTTAAACCTCATTTTTAAATATGCCTTGCACATATACCATTTGTATAGGATTTTATAGGATTTATCCATTTGATTCTAAAAGTTTTCACCTTGTTTAACACTTCTTTGGCTTCCCCATGGAGGCTAAGTTGCATTCTGCCTTCCATTGCTCAGACCACTTGTTGCCTTTGCCACTCAGGATGAAGGGTGGTCACAGCGCCTCACCATCCCTCTGTTCACCTCACCAGCCCTCTCCACGTCCAGGTCACCAATTGCCAGTGTGGGTGTGCCACCCATTTCCTTCTGGGATCCAACCACAGAGCAGAGAACTAGGGAATCCAGCTGAGCTGAACAAGGCTTGAGTTAAGAAGGATGAACTGTTTCCCATTGCCTCCAACACTTCCTCTGTCCTTCTGCTTCACCCTAGAAACATCTTTGTCAAGAGGGAAGTGGGGGGAGGGAACTACCCTATCACTGGTCTTTTTCTTTTCTCTTTCTTTTTGGGGATTGTACTGGAACTTGAACCTAGGGATCATATGTGCTAGACAAGCAAGCATTCCACCCTTGAGCTGCATTCCCAGAACCATTGGTTGTCTCACTAGCCTCCTGCTCAGCCCCAGCACTAAAACATGTCTCTTTCTGGCTTTATTAAAATGACTTTTCTTCTTACATCTTTAACATCTGAGGATTTCGCTTCCTCCTTATTCTTCCTTCTTGATGCTTCGTTTCCTGCCAGTGTCTCTCAGATATGGTGACCTCCCCACTGCTACCCATGATGTTACCAGCGTGCGCTTCACCTCTCCCTGCCCGTGTGTTTGCAGCCAGCACAGACCATTGATGTTGCCACGCCTTTGTTCACACTCTTCTCTTCTCTGGGATCCCCCTAACCTCACCTGTCCCTTCTGTCAAAATCCTATCCAGTGTAAATGCCACCATTCGAATGCTTTCCTAAAGGTCCCTGCAGGAAGTCCTCGCCTTCCATTATTTTGTTGTTCCCATAAATACTTTCCTTTAACCTTTGCTGCACTTCCTGCATGCTTTATAGTTTTGGTATTTGTGAAAATGTTCATTTTTCCCCTCCTCCTGTGTCTCTCAGCTCTGAGAAGGTAAGGGCCAGTATTTCTTTGGAAAATTTGACAACCCCTCAGAAAATGCCCAGCACACAGTGGGGATAGAGCAGCTTTCGTTTAGTGTTTATAAATAAATTACACATATTTCATCTTTCGTGTTATAGAAAATCATGCTAAAGTCATCCTTCTACAGTAAAATAAATGAAAGCATCCCTGTGCCATTTTTGTGTGTGGTCTTCGACGTGATGACCTCCACGATGCGTTTTTATCCCATGCTGTAATTAAAGTGTACAGCTAAGCACATGGAACCAGGAAAAGGAGACCTAAGAATATTTTTAGGCAAATCTTGGAAGACCTGATGTTACTCCTCCATTTCGAGTCTTTTCACATTTGAGAACCAGTAATGCTGATATATTTGTCATCACAGGAGAAAAATGAAATACAAACTGCTTAAGAGCCTCCAGGTACCACAGAGTGCACAGAACTCGGAAACAGGAATGAGACATAGAGAGATTAATTGCTAGAGAAGTGGAAATATGCTTCTTGCTCCACACTTCAATTTGGGCTGTCTGAACGCCCTCCTCCAGGAGACTTCTGGAGTGTCTACTGTTTGTTTTGATAATGTTGAAAGATGATGAACCTGAGATTTTTAACTCCCTAAATGCTTTCTGAGTCAATGGGTTCTGCGAAATTGAGTTTGGTTTTAAACATTAATACTTTAAGGTATGTTTAAAATGAAGTAATAAGAGCCAGCACTTATTAGTCATCTAACCATTCTCTGAGTCTTTGTGCCCTCTGCCTTGCAGATAACGTTGCTCTCTTTTCCTAGAAGAAGAAATAGAGACTCAAGGGCTGATGGGGAGATGGAGCAGTGTAAAAAATGTTTGCTGTGTAAGCCTGAGGACTTTACATCCCCAGGACCTATGTGAAAAAGAAAAAACCAAAACCCCAACAAAGAAACAAAAACAGGCACAGATGGATCAGTGGTCAAGAGCACTTGCTGCTCTTTGAGAGGACCTGCATTTCAGCACACATAACAACCTCTAACTGTAGATCCCAAGAATCCAACACCATCATTGGGCCCTCATGGGCACCAAGTACACACACAGCACAGCACCTATGCATACTTTCAAAACAACCATGCACATAAAATAAAATTTTAAAAAAATGAAGCTAGCCAGGTGTGGCAGCACACACCTGCAACCTTGGTCCTGAGGTGGTGTGGGAAGGTGGAGAGAGCTGGAGCTCAGTCTGAGAACTCTGGGCACATGGAGAGACCCTGTCTTGAAACAGAAGAGGGAGAGTGAAAGCTATGTGGCCTCTGACCTCCATGTGCACACACACATACATATATACACATGCATACACACATGAACATGCACAAATATGTATACATGTATACACCATTCATGGAAAAAAGGAAGGGAGGGAGGCAGGGAGAGATGGAGGAAAAAAGGGAGGGAGAAATAAAGGAAAGGAAGCAAGGAAGGAAGAAAAGCAGATTCAAGGCACTTATTAACTGTCTTGCTCTAGGGCCCAACTCTGGAGTGACTGCTCTTACTTGTTGCTGTCCTGGCCCGGGGGGGGGGGGTCCTTCTTTTTTGTCCCCATTTGGTGTATCTCAGATCTACTTACTGATGTCATTATCATCATTGAATACATTGTCAATGGGGCCTTAGATAAGTGTACAGTGATGGTCCATGCTCCCATCCAGCACAGCTTGCTCACATTTAGCTGACAGAGATCGTCTTGATTGGACCCAGGGAGCAGTTAATGATGGCCCTGGGCAGGTGCTGGACTGGAGCCTTCCCAAGCTCTACTTCTCCCATCAACACTTCTCCTTGTATGAAGGGGAAGATCATCAACCCCATTCCTACCCAAATTTCCTGGCAGACATGGGTGTAGTAGGTTTCATGGGGAGCCAGGCGTTCTTAATATGGTTTTGAAGCACAAGTGTTGAGGTCTTAAAGATAATGCAGGAAACCTTCTCTTTACACCATCACTGAAGTAACTGTCTTTGACTGTGGCCTTGACTGTCCCTTGGGCACACTGCCACCCTTGAGAAGCTCCACCATCCTAAATATTCCATCCTTTCACAAGACCTACAAAAAGACACAGCCAGGAAATGGATAAGACAGGTTGTGCTGGGAGTGGCCCAGGCCAGCTTAGGCCTGAGTGTTTGGACCAACAACAGCTTCGATATGAGCCCGCTAGTCTGCTGGCAAAGCGCTCAGATGGGCAGAGGAGGATTGTCCTTCTAATCACAGGAACAAGGACACGCATCATCTTCTGTTTCCAAACTCACTCTCGCACAGGGAGGTTTCAAGTGGTTGAGGGGAGATGTTTTGCACTGCTCCTTCTGCATATTTAAACAGGCTTTTCTCAGTTGTTACATAAACTGTTTAAACATCAGAAGCTTCAAAGACATAGAAACCTGGCAAAGGAGCCAATTTGTGTCAAGTTGGAGCTATATTTTTTAATGGCAATCTCAGCCATCTAAGTGCTCTTTTTCCTATTATCTGTCTCACCTGCAACAACACACCTCCAGAGTAGCACGAGGGACAGTGTTCACAAAGCAATTCGAAAAGCTGATTTGGGTAGGTGGAGGAATGAGTCAAGCCAGTTTTTTTTTTCCTTCTTTTGTAGGTTATGGAAAAGAAAACCCCCTTTGAGAGGGCAAGAAGTTAAAAAGTGGGGAAGAAGGGAACATAGTATCTCATCTAAAATCCCCCAAAGAAGCATGACTATTGTAGGAAGCAGAGTGTGAACATCACTTAGGAAGGAGACCTCTTGGTGAGAGATGTGTCTTGCTGAAGCATTACTGCACAGAAGACTTCAAAGCTTATACTCCAATGGCATAAGCCATTGTCAACGTAATCTAAAACGATGCATTTGTTTTTAATAAAAGTAAAAACAGTAGAACTTGGTCACAATTTTATGTAAATTCATCTTTGCATTTCAATCTTCAAGAGTTACTTAATTTTTCTCAAAGTATTGGCCAAATTTGCAAGAGGCAGATGAAAATAAATATCCCCATCTTGCAAAGAATGCACTCAGTCAACAATTTCCATGTCTTAGAAACAGTGGGTGAGAATGACCTTGTACTCCTAATCCTGCTTCTCACGAGTGTCAGGGCTGAGACTACAGGTGTGCATCACCTGCTGGCCTCCAACCTAAGAATATTAGACAGACAGGTGAGCACATAAACAGAGAAAGACACCATCACTTTTCCCCGTTAAAATTAGTATTTTATTGGACATTTAAATTTATATTTAATTCCTACACAAAAGGCAAAATATCAGTTGTGAAAAATCAGGAGCCCTGAATAAACAGGAGAGTGTAGGGGATGGAAAGATGGCTCAGAGGTTAAGAGCACTGACTGTTCTTCCAGAGGTCCTGAGTTCAATTCCCAGCAACCACATGGTGGCTCACAGCCATCTGTAATGAGATCTGGTGCCCTTTTTTGGCATGCAAGCATACATGGAAGGAATGTTGTATACATAATAATTAAATAAATCTTAAAAAAAAAAACACAGGAGAGTGTAATTGACAATGGTCCTGAATGTTCAAATGACTGACAAAGCTGATCTGTTAAGAGACATTTCCTTGATGCTGCTTCATTGATGACGTCAGGGTGCTCCTCTCTCTCTCTCTCTCTCTCTCTCTCTCTCTCTCTCTCTCTCTCTCTTTTTTTTCTCTCTCTCTCTCTGTTTTTCTTATTCCCTGTTTTCTTAGCCAAGAAGGGAAGTTGCATGAAACAAGTTCCTTTCTTTCTGGGGTTTCCCTTCCTGAAGTCCCCTGTCCTGATCACATAGCAGAGTAAGATTTATAGTGGCAGGTCCAGAGTTACTGCCTTCTTCCCCTCTGCCAATACCTAACATACCAAAAGATTTGGTAACCATTCGGTAACCACATGGTCTCGTTCACTGATTTCCTAGAGCATGATTCCTTAAAACACCTTTCATTTGAAGTAACAGGCCCAATTCATCAAGTTACTAATAATGGTTTCAATTTTAAACACGATACCATTCAAGGAATACTGATCAGCAACTTGCTATCTAAAACTTTAGTTTTTATGTTAACTAAATCATGCAAAACCTAAAGAGAAAATATCTTGGCAGTTCTTTCGTAAGAAATTCAATGTGAAATTACCTTATTATACAGCCATTACACTCCTTGATATATGCGCAGGAGACTTGAGAGCAGGTACGTAATATATGCACGTGTGAATCAGTAGCAGCACTATCCGTAATGGTCAAAGGGCAAGTAGCCCAAACGTCCATCAATGGATGGCACCGGAATATTATTTGGCCATAGGGGGGAAAATAAAGTACTGATGCATGTTGCAACAATGGATGAATCTTGAAACTATTATGCTAAGTGAAAGCAGTTAGGTCAGTCATGGATTGCATTTATGAAATACCAGAATAAAGTAACCCATGGGGAGTTGTTGTTGGCAAGAGAAAGTAGCTACTGGATGGGTAAATGACAAGGAAAATGTTCTGGAACTAGATGGAAGCGGTGGCTTATCAACACTGTGAACATACTAAATACCACTCAGTCCTTATCACTTAAAAATGTGCTATGTTTTACAAATTTTACCTTTAAAAAACAAAACTTCTAGGAAAAAATGTTAAATATGAAGACTTAAAATGTGGCTCAGAAAATATAAGCAGTCCTATATAAATTAATACACTGTGTGACGGTCAGTTTTAACTATATTCCTGACACAGCCTAGGATTGTCTGGGAAGAGAGTCTCTGAGAGATTGTCTGGATTGGGTTGGTCTGTGGGCAGGTCTCTGGCAGATTGTTTTAACTATGTTAATTGACATTGGAACATGCAACACACTGTGGGTGGCACCATTCCCTAGGTTTGGGTCCTGGACTCTATAAGAGTCAAGAGTGAGCTAAGTAGTAAACACACACATATGTGTGTGTGTGTGCACTAATTTTGCTTTACTTTCAATTGCAGATGTCATGTCCCTGTTTTAAGTGCTCGCTGCCTTGACTTCTCCACAATGAAGCGTCATAACCTAGAGTTGTCAGCTAAAATAAGCTCCTTCTCCCCTCATTTATTTTTGTCAGAGTATTTTATCATAGCAACAGAAATAAAACTATGAAAATTGGGGTGCAGTTTCTTTAAAAAGATGGAAACAAGTCTACCAGGTGATCCAGCTATACTGATCTTTGAGCTTTTATTCTACTACAGAGATATCTGCTTATCCATTTTCATTGTTGATCTATTTACAAAAGCCAGGAAGTAGAAATACATAGATGTCCACCAGCAGAAAAATGGATAATAAAAATGTGGCTCGATTACATAGTGGAATATTATTCATCTATTATGAAAAATGAAATTATAAAATTTTCAGATAAATTGGTGGAGTTGGAAATAACCATTCTGAGTGTGGTAACAGAAATCCAGAAATATGAATATCACATGTTCTCGCTCATGTGTGGATGCTAGCTTTTAATCTTTAGATATATGTGTTTAAATTAACCCATAGATGTCAGTACAGGGGTCTTGGGAGGGGATATTCAAGGGAGGGAAGACAGAATATAAGTGGTATAAAGGGGCAGTCAGAAATAATGATACAAGAAAGGGTTAACTGGGTAAAGAGAGGGTAGGGAAAAAGAGGGAGTATGTGGAATGATAAATAACATTAAAGACCTTAGAAAAAGCCCCACACAAACCTCCTACTGTAGAAGCTTCATAAAATACATAGACACATATAAAGAGTTTAAATAGATTTACCCTATAACAAGGGGACAGTGGCTCTCTGAGACACCACAGATTATCAAATAAAAATCTCATTGTCGGGAATGTATTGCCTCTTTTGGAGTTGCTGGTGAGTGGGCTCTCTCTCTCTCTCTCTCTCTCTCTCTCTCTCTCTCTGGGTGTGTATGTTTAACAAACATAATAAAATAAAAAGAAGTTGTCTATTTGAGAGGGGGCAAGGGAGGGTTCTGAGGAGAGTATCTGTGAAGAGCTGAGGGAGGAGGGGAAGGGGGACAACGTGATGACCTTTTGCAAGTCCTACCATCTTGTGCACGAACTATGTTAGCTATGTTCAGGCCTGTATGCTGTTACCCTGTCTGCTGTTGAATTCCCTCCCGTGTCTCAAGCCAGTCACCTTCCAGAACCTTGCTTCATCTTTATGTTCCCTTTCAAGATCCAAAATCTATGCAGAACTTTCTCTGCTAAGCTAAAAACACCCTGGAAGAATCTACTTCCTTTTCACTTTGGTTAGCTTTTCCCACTAATATTCAACACTAGATTGATATTTAAGTTCTCTTTTATTGTCAGACCAAAATTCCATTGGGAGAGAATAGAGTTGCATACAAATGTATTCATCACATTGATTATTTCTTCTTGAAATTTTTTAAATAAAATATTAACCTGGTATATATGGAAAAACAATTAGAGCCTGTTGTTTCCATATTTAAAAAAGTATAATTCAATTCATATTCTCTGTTAATTCAAAAAGCATTTTTATCTCATTTAAACACCTGTTTTATTTTTTTAAATAATAAAGCATATATATACTCTTATTTGCTGGTATTTTGATAAGTCACACTAATTACACTGGGTTGATTTCATTTTAATGCACATAGTTCCTCTTTTTGATATGATTATTATTAAAATACAACATTTAATTTTTAAAAAGCTGCAGGAAAATTGAGCTCATCATTTTCTTTTGTTATGATAATTTGACAGCAAAAAACATGTTATACTGAATTTTAACAAAATCTTTTCCCTTGCTATGCTGTTTCACTAAGGCATACAAACAGTGGCCATTAGTGACAAGCAATAGTCAACACTAGTGCCAGCAAAATCAACACCAGTGTGATGTGCAAGGTCACACAACACAGCACAACACCACAGCCTCATCATGCCTTCGATAATAAGAGCAGGTGACATGCATGGCCACTATTGTGACCTTCTTGCCTCGGATGAGAAAATTAGGACACAGAAGTTTTAAGAGGTGACAATGTCTAACATACAGCTCTGTCGTCATCCAACATTTGGCAGGTATTCAAGCTGACGGCACAGGCCCACCTTCAACTACTTGGGAGATTTAGACAAGGGAATCATGAGTTCGGCCCTTCGAGATAAATGGCAACGGATGTAGGTCATCTGCTTCATGCTTGCTCACCTCGTACTCACGAAGCCTTCTGTTCAAACACCATTACCACAAATGAACAAACAATCTCCCTCCCAGAGAGAACATTTGCCTCAGAGACATGTTCACAAACATAAACAAATATTTTGAGCGAAATCAGGGGTGGTAGAGCTACTTCTAATGTATTTCAAGTATTTCGAGCTGTGTGTGGAGGTGCGCATTTGTGATCCTAGCGCTTAAGAGACTGTGGCAGAGGCCAGGGAGAGGGGTCAGCAGGTAGAGGTGTTTGCCACCAACCCCGACGATCAGTTTGATCCGTGTAACTTAAATCATGGAAGGAACGAATCACCTTTCACAAGTTGTCCCTGACCTCCTCAGGAAACCCCGATTCCAATTCCGTGTTTGCACAGGAAGTTCACCAGTCCTTTCTGCTACCGATGAGGATACTGTCTTTTTGTACCCGTTAGTGTGTCCTCGCCCACGCCTTTCCTGCCTCCTTCAGCGAGTTTATATTCCACAGTCTCGCAATTTTGTAAATTTTGGGGGCAGCCTCTTCATTTAATTCTCAGCTTTGGCTAACTTTCTTATTGTGTGTCGCCTTTGAGGTTCAGACTGTAAACGTTGTCACCGGTCTCCTTGTTCTGTATCTTTTGCCTCCGGTTATTCTTATCTCTGATTACTTCCCTCGGGTCCTATTCATGGAGGTGGCCCCTTGCCACTGGCAGGACACCTAACGCTAGATCATTCACAGAACCCCGGGAGACGGAGTAATTGCCTCCTGAACACTTTCCCTTTCCTTCCTGTTTGCTCTCCTGTCCCTCTGTGTGATGCTCGGTGGAGGCTTCGCTTTTTGCAAATTGCTTTTCTCCTTTTTTTTTTCAGATTAACTCACCTCAATCATTAAAATTATTTGAAATAACTGTGTTATACATCTCTGTAGCTCAGACACAACAAGCAGACTTTTGCAGCCCTCCTTTTGTACTGGGCGATTGCTTCGCATCTCTTACTCTGGTAGAGATCTTTGTTTTGCATGCTAAAGACACTTAACCCTAACTTTAAATTGTTTTGGACAACCGGCCAAAAATAGTCTGAAATATCTCTTTGTATTACTTTCTAAAACTGGGGCATATGAAGGAAAATTCTGCTGTGAACAAGACTTCAGGAGTATATTGAAAGCCCTAGAGTTATGCCATATAATAATATACTTTTATAAAATAACTACAAATGAATTACCTGTTGTCAACAAAAATCAAACTAGAACCTTTAATAGGTAATTGTCTCAACAATATAAAAATTGAAATGTTTCTATTATATCTTTTTTCCTTAAAAAGAATTCTTCCTGAATTTGCCTTAGATGACTTGGCTTTCGTGGAATGTGTCTTTCTGTGGTGGCTTGGGGTCTTAGACTTGTTTGGGGGCTTCACTCTTTTTGTTGTTATTATTTTTTGCTAAATCCAGGTCTTGTTGTATGTCCTACTTTTTTTATTATTTTAGAATTTTATAGATGCAAAACAATGGGTTTTGATCAAATGTACCTCCCCTTTCCGCCCCTTCAACCTCTATCTTATCCCCCCCACTACTTTTGTGTCCCAACTTCATGTGTTCTTTTTCTTTTGTTAAATAAACCACTCAGTTCACTTGATGCTGCCATTATGCCCATGAGTGTAAAGCCATCTCCTGGAACATGGTAGTGTTATGCCCAGATCCGCGAAGTCCCCCAAAAACCAACAAGGAGACCAAGTCCCATATGCAAAAGCAAAGAGCCTTTATTTCATACAAGTTTGCAAACTTGGTCTTTCCGCATGCCCAACATACTGAAATAATTGGAGAGCCCCAAGCTCAGTTAGAGTTGGGATTTTATAGTATTTTAAAGATGGGGATGAGGACGGATTTCTAAGTTCAGGACCCTTGATTGGCTGATATTTGTCTACAGGTGTCCTGGTGAGTGTGCTGGCAGGTGATCCTATCTACAAAACGGTTGGAACATTCGTTAGGCATTTCCTTTGGATGGTCTGTTCTTGAGTGGTGCTCAGGTAATCTCAGTTTAAGGTTCTTCCTGCAACCAGGTAAACTACTGAGGGTAAACTTCAGGGTAACTTCAGGGTAAACTACTAAGACTCAGGTCCTACTCTGTCAGGTGATAATGGTTGGAAGTAAAGAACTTCCTTTGGGTGGTATGTTTCTATTTAGCTTTTCATGGCTGGGTCTTACAGGTAGCCTCTCAGGGTCTACATCCCAGAAGAAAACTTTCTCATTCTTTCCCAGGAGCTAGCAATTGCCAATACCACCTCAGCTAGGGGTGGAGCTTTGTGCCCAGCCCCATCACATATTGGGATTTTTGTCTGACCTAATTTTGCACAGATCTAGTCACAGTACTGTGTGTCCACAATGTGCAGCTGCCCTGTTATTTGTAGAAAAGAGTTTCACTGTAATTACCCATTGCCTTTGGGTCAGATAATCTTTCATTTGCCTCTTTTTTTTTTTTTTTTTGATGATTCCTGGGCCTTGATAGGAAGGAATATGATACAGATGTTCAATTTAGGACTCATCACCTTTCTGTTTCTAGTCTGCACGTTGATCAGTTGTGGGTCTCTGTGTTAATTGGTACCTCCTGCAAAATAAGCTTCGCTAATGAAGACTGAGTGATGCACTAACCTACAAGAATAATAAGTGTTGGTTTAGTACTACACTCATTTAGGACATTAATGGTAGAAAGTTATCCCCTAGGGCCTCTGACCTACCCAGTCTCCAGTTCTTGGTCCTGCTAATGGGGCCAGGCATTGTGGAGTGGGTCTTAAATCCAATCAGAAGGTGATGGCTACTCTCCTATTTTTACCACTGTTGCACAGGTGAGCACATCTTCACAGGCTGGCTATTATTGCACTGTACATAGTTAGATGAAACTAATGGTTACTTTTCGTCAATGGTAACGTACATAGTACCTTCCAGCAGCTAGCAATGATAAAGCTTCCATATTGATACAAGCTTGGATTCTCCATGCTGTATGACTCACATATGTGTCTCTGTGTGTATGCAAACATATAAATACAACTTGCCAGTCTGTTTTTGTTGTCTCTGTGTCCACGGGTAGAGCCCCAACGAATTTTTCCCCTTCCATGTTAACATCTCTATGGGTATTGCCATTGTTTCAATCTTATGTGTGCAGATGTATTATTATATGTGCAGCAATGTTACCTGAGAAGCCACATAAGTGCGGGCACTATGATGCAGATGTATCCATGTGCCTGGACTTCCCATGTCTGTTGATCTCTGCTCTGTGTCCAGTTTTTTTACTCAGCAGTGTTTACAACTAACTACCCTATTCACAATAGCCAGGAAAAAGAAACAACCTAAATGTCCTTCAACAGGTGAATGGATAATGAAAATGTGGTACATATATACTATGAAATATTATTTAGCTGTAAAGAAAAATAAAATTTCCAGGTAAATTCATGGACCTAAAAAAAGATTATATTGAGTATGGTAACCCAAACCCAGAGAGACACATGACACACATTCTCTCTCATCTGGGCTTACCAGCTCTCAACAATCAGGTGCGAATATAAAATGCAGAATAATAACTGAAACCAGGAAAGTATAAAGGCACTATAGGCTGTAGTGAGGCTTGGGAAGGTAATGGCAGGACACAGGTGATAAGAAATGGCAAATGGAACAATGGATAGGAGATCTCCAACTGGGGAGGAAGGAGGGAAGTCAACACAGAAGAAGGGGGAGGAGGAAGAATAAGTAAGATGAAGGTTATTTGAAAAAGCCTCAAGGAATCATATTATTTTATATTTACTTAAAATTATACACAGTATGGCAGGACAGTAGTAGCACACATCTTTAATCCCAACACTCAGTGAGCAGAGTCAGGTGGATCTCTGAGTTCACAGCCAGCCTGGTCTACAGAGGGAGTCTGAGAATAGACAGGGCTACACAGAGAAACCCTGTCTTGAAAAAAAAAAAAAAAAAGAAAGAATAAAAGAAAAAGAAAAAAAGAAAGAATTATATTATATATAAGTGTATGCACGCACATACAGAAGTTAAGCCATTTGGGCTGTCAATGCTTCCCACAATAATCAAAAAAAAAAAAAAAGAAAGAATTATATTATATATAAGTGTATGCACGCACATACAGAAGTTAAGCCATTTGGGCTGTCAATGCTTCCCACAATAATCATAGATTAACAAAAAGCCAGTCAGTACCAGAAACAAGAAACTTTCATATGAAGGGTTGGTCAAGATAGCTCAAGTGACTTCCCAAACAATATAGATTATCACTGCTTGCCTCTCAATGATTGAAGATAAGTCCCCTATTACTAAAGATACCAAACAATGACTCAAGGTGGATCTGGCATAAAAGCCTTATTTTTGCAGTCTAGCTTGAATGGTTCCAGAAAATACTGTAAAAACTGCCAAGGGAGGGAAGCAATTAACTGGTTCTGTCTTGCTGCAATACCTGTGACAATTGACGAGATGAAGGTGTAAGAAGTCACGCTCACGTCTCTGTGAGAAGCAACACTCACTCAACAGGAAAGGATCCTGCTAGGTACTAGAAACCTAGCCAGTTTTCCAGGGCTAGTGAAGGCATAGATCTTAGCGAAGAGTCTGCACCCATCACTTCTTCGCTAGACCATCATAATTCCTTATGACATTCTAAATCTCAGCCTTGCCAACAAAACTTATCTGGATAGCAATGAGATGGGGACTACAAGAACAAGCGAAACCTTAGTACCCTCAGAACATAGTAGCATCAACTTGTCAAACTGCAGTTAATAGGGACCCGCACCATTGAGGAACCTTGGAAATAATTGTCTTACATTTGGCTGAGTGTAGTGATATTTTGTTTGTGCTTTCACAAAGCTTGCTCAACGATCAGAGTGCAGAGCTAGCCACGCTAGTTCATCATAGAGGCCAGACAGTGGTGGCACACACATTTAATTCTAGCACTCAGGAGACAGAAGCAGAAGGACCGCAGTGAGTTCAAGGCAACTCCGAGCTAAAGAGACTGAATCAGTCTAAAAGAGAAACAGAGCCAAGTGGTGATGACTCACCTTTAATCCCATCACTAGGGAGGTGGAGACAGGAGGGATGTGGCTGGGTGAGTGATAAGGTTGAAGGAGACAGGAGCTCAGGATTCGGTCTAAGGTTTCCTAGAGATAGCATTCAGTCTGAGGACTTGTAGAAATGGGATATCCCATTCCAGCTGAGGATTTTGTAGAGGTAGGAACTAGTGGCTGGCTCCTCTGCTTCTCTGAATTTCAGCTTTCACCTCATTTTATCTGACTCCAGGTTTTTATTATTAAAACCAATTAGAAATCGCGCCACAGATGAGCCTTTAGGTATACCCAGGATGACTGCATCAACCTACGGCTGCACACTGGGTTAACAAGATGTTAGATCTACCACAAGAGAAGACTACTAGTCACTCTATTGCCATTGAGGTGTCCCTATGCATCTTTAATTAATCTTCACATAGTCCTGAAAGAGATTTTTCAAGATGATGCAGGGGACTTTGAATTCCTGTGGTTGAAATTTTAAAACATAGGTAAGGAAGACAGAATAATTTTCTCGCTAGTGCTTGAACCGTGCCAAAAGCACTTTCATCACCCGTCTCCATCTATAGTCAAGTCACATGGAAAATCAATTTTTAGGCTGTGTGGACAGCAATAATAAAGTCCGGGATGGACGGCGGGAGAGGGGAAATGAAGAAGCCACATGGTGTTCTAGAAATAGCTGGGACTGATTTAAAGAGATGGAAGCTCATCAGCTAGAACACAGCCCATCCTCTCAGGGCAATCTGGAGACAAAAGGCTGCGACTGTGGTGGGTCCTACACGTGTCCAGGAACTGGGAACTGGCACTGTGATAACGTGAATTGAATGGACAGTCGCGTATCCCAGAGATCTGCAAAGACCCACGGTCCAAGCAAATGTGAACGCCAGAGGAGAGGTGAAACTGGGAGGCATGGCTGGATTAAAGCTCACTTGGCCGTTCATTATCCGACCATCCAGGTCTTAATGATCGTAGCTCATCAGTAAGACAGAGGAGAATGTAAGAGGAAGGCTGGTGCTCAGAATGACTTTGTATTGCCCTAGGCAAAAGCAGATGCAATTGAAGATGGAAGTCCTTCCGAGGTCATTATACACTAAGGTCCCTCTGTCTGCTAATAGGAGTATAGCACTGTCAGCTTCCAGATTTTAATAATACATTATGATTATGTAACAGGCTATTATTGGAGAATGCTGGGCAGAGAGGCTATGTAGAAACTCTTCTGCGGTTTGTGAGCCTTGCCTAAAAAGTTTCAAATACCAAGCAAAACAAAATATAAAGATTCATCTGCATGTGAATTTGTGTCTGCCTGTGTCCAGTGATCCATTAGTCAAGAAAAGATGGCCTACATTAGCAGCAGGGGAAGCCGTTGCCTTTCCATCTTGTTGTAGCAGATTGCTACCTGACACGCGGCTTTAAGATCCAGAAAGCACAAAGTGGGTCCATTCTATGCAAGTACAATACTGGGACAGACCTTGGTATTAGAGAGTCCGTGTGGGTTTTAGTCCGCTTTCTGCTAATGGAGGAAAATGCCAAGTTGGGGTAGTTTATAGCAGAGTTCATTATTGTTAATTGTTCTGCATTTGACAACTGCGTTGGTGAAAGTCTCCTGCTGCTTCAACTCATGGAAGGACATGAAAGAGTAAGAGGAGACATATGAGAGACAAGAGGAAGAGTTAAATACATTTGTAATACCCCATTCTCATTATAGCTAATCAGGTCCTATGATAGTGAGAACTCAAGCAAGACAGGCATGGCGTCAATTGATAAGTGCTCTACCTTCATGACCCAAACATCTTCTGCTAGGTTCTCCTTCTCAATATTGAGGAATTTTGTTCAACATGGATTTATAAGGTGACAATATTTAATTGGCATATTTATAAAAAAAAAACGGAAAATACTGTTTCCAACAGGAAAATAAAGCCCACAGTTTAGGAGTACTTGGTGCACGTGTCAAGAGAATGTGAGCATACAGTCTGTGCCCCACACCTGAAGTAGCTCGTGGCTGGGCCCAGGGACTAGCATTCCTCTCCAAGGGCAGGGAAATAGGTGACCCTCCTTGGGAACCCACTGCTTCCTTCCTTTATGTCCCTGCTGGCCCACTTCCACCCTTACAAGCTACTAAAAACCAGACCAGACTTTCTGCATGATCCATCCACCCAGAGACTAAATGTAACCTTCTCTCAAGTGCCTGAGCCCCTGGGTAACTCCCACTTTCTAGTTCTTCAGTTATACACTTACCCCATGACCACATCCTTCTCCAATGGTCATATCCTAATTTTCTATCAAACCACAGAACCCGAATTCAGAAAATGCTCACATGAACCTTTAATATTTTCATTTTCCCTTCCCTGCACATAATTATTCTGTTTAAAGTTACTCTGCCATATTTGTTGTTGCCCATCACAGGCAAACACATGGAAATATCAGAATAATTATTGATGGTCACCAACATACTTTGGCCAGTCTAGACTCAGAGACATCCAAGGGAGACTAATGAGAAAGGTTAGTGCCCATGTTGTCCCAGGTTTCTACGGTTCACACATCTTTCCCTCCCAGTGCTTTTGCACTTATTGATCAGGTAGTAGCTGAGATGGGGAGAATCTTGCTTACATGGACTCTAACAACAGTATTAGGAGAGAAGATCAGAAATGCATAGGTCACGTCACTTCTTAAGGAATAGATGCTAAAGATGTGGGAAGACAATTGAAGCAAAAATTAAGAACAGTCTAATACAGATGAAATTCAAGTCAAGCCATATTACATAGCCACTTTTGTAGCAAAAAAAAAAAAACAGAGTATGAGGGCTGTGCGTATAAAATCACTTGATGTGCAAACATACATAGAACCTGTATTTGAATTCCCAGTACATTAAAAGTTGGATGTGTCAGGGCTGGAGAGATGACTCAGCGGTTAAGAGCATTGCCTGCTCTTCCAAAGGTCCTGAGTTCAATTCCCAGCAACCACATGGTGGCTCACAACCATCTGTAATGAGGTCTGGTGCCCTCTTCTGGCCTATACACAGACAGAATATTGTATACATAATAAATAAATATAAAAAAGAATTATTTAAAAAAAGTTAAATGTGTCTGTAAATGCATAGGATTCCAACACTGGAAGGTGTCAACAGATAAAGACAGATTACTACGTTTTGTTAGGTGCCATTCTAGTTCAGTGTGAGGCCCTGCTGCAAGGGAACAAGGCAAAGTGGTAGAGCAGGGCAACCAACACCCTCCTCTCTGCCTCCACACACACAGGGTGCCCTGGCTAGTTTTTATGTCACCTCAACACAAGCAAGAGTTATTATAGAAGAGGGAACCTCAGCTAAGAAAAAATGCTCCCCCCACCCACAAGATTGGCCTGTGGGCAAACCTGTGGTACATATTCTTGATGGAGAATTTATGCGGGAGGGCACAATTGATGTGGATGGTGCCATCCCACGCTGAGTGCTATTAAAAACAAACAAACAAAAAATAAAACAGGCTAAGCATACCATGAGCTAACAGTGAGCCTTCAGATTGCTATGCAGTTCCTACCATAATCTAGTTCAATAATGGACTATTACCTGGAAATGTGAGCAAAATAAACCCTTTTCTCCACAAGTTGCTTTTGATCATAGTACTTTATCACAGCAATAGTAACCCTACCTAAGACACAAAGATATACACACATGAAAATACAACACACATACACACGACTAGAATATCAGAAAATTCATAGTATTTAGTTTAATAAAAAGTGAGAGTACAGTCTCATTTATGAGGTGCTTCAAAAAGGCAATAAGTTGTGTTAGGTTATTTGGTGGTTTACTGATGTATTTTATGGTTTATCTTGATGTATATTTATGTATGTATGTATGTATGTATGTATGTATGTATGTATGTAATTGAAAATGATTCACTAAAGCTTGAGATATAACGCAAAGCCTGAGGACATGAGTGCAACTCCCAGAATCCCTGTATTTACTTTTTAAGATGACTAATAACTGTGAACCCTGTGAGCTACATCAATGACCAACATTCTAACATCATGAGATATAGTTTTTAGATTATAAACAGGCTGACATGCAATCTTTGTTTCTTAGTTCTCCTTCCTCCCTTCCTCCTTCTCTCGTTCCCTCCTTCCCATTACATCACAGACATCTTTGAAAACAACTTTGGATGCCAATTAACCTAAACATAACATTTTTTTGTGTGTAAGTAAACAAACAAGCAAGAATGAATAAATGGTTGTATGAATAATTAAGCATTCCAATTTAATCTAAAAATTATCAGGCTTCCTTCCCAATGGCCCCTTAGAAAGAAATAAAGTCTTTTATTTAGCTAGAACTACCAAAAAATGAAAGGGAAAAGAAAGAAAGAAAGAAAGAAAGAAAGAAAGAAAGAAAGAAAGAAAGAAAGAAAGGAAGGAAGGAAGGAAGGAAAAAAGGAAGAGAGGAAGGACAAAAGGAAGGAATGGAAGAAAAAGAAAAGTCTCACAGTTGAATGGATAGGCTGCTGTAAGAGAATAAAGCATCTAAAGAGGAAAAACTTCTGACTGGGATTTTAAAATTAAATTATCTAGATAATCATGCAATTCTTCATTTTATTTCAATAATGTACACAAACCTAGCTGGAGTCTTGCCTCCAATGCTCTATTTACTCAGCATGACTGCAACCACTGAGCTTCCCTGTATTCCTTTTTTGTCCCTAGGTTTTTTTTTTCCCTTAAAATAAGTAAGCAAGGTTGAGGAAAGCTTGAAAAGAAGAAGGAAGAATGAGTGATTTGATCATCACAAACCCCAGAGCCCTGTTAAAAAGTATTTGTACTTTAAAAAATGTTTTTTGCTGAAAGCTTTTTCGGGAGAAATAAATTATACTGACTCTATATAAATAAAAGCAGAAAGAGCAAAGACGAACATGAACATATATTACCAATGCCATTCATCAAATATAGTTGACACTTCAATCTAATCCGGCAAATGAAAACACAGAAGTTTATAGAGTTATAGGAAGTAAGCAATTTAAACACACCAGGGCACAAGGTCATCGAACAACACAGCTGGAAGATGGCCCCTTTCCTATCTTTTCTCTCTCTCGCTCTCTTTCATCCTTCGGAAACTCACAAACAGTGACTGATAATCCATCTTTCTCACAGAGTGAGGTGATCTTTAAACAGATAATTAATAGCAGCCATCCAAATGTTCCTTAACAAGTCCACCTTCCTCTGCTGTCATAAAATAAAAGGACACCTCGTGCATTTCACAGGATCATTATGGTACAAGGTTTCTCTTTCCATAATAAAGTAATACATTTCTTAACTAATTAGTTCATTAATTTTAAATGCGGTTCCCAGTAAAAACTCTTTGAGATAGTTAATCTTTCTTTAAAGTATGTGAGATTGCAAAAAGAAAAAAAAGCAATAAAGGAAGGAAGGAAGGAAGGAAGGAAGGAAGGAAGGAAGGAAGGAAGGAAAGAAAGAAAGAAAGAAAGAAAGAAAGAAAGAAAGAAAGAAAGAAAGAAAGAAAGAAAGAAAGAGGGAAGCTAGGAAGAAAGAGTTCTCAGAGCCCTGTCACCGCTTGTCATGAATGGTCTGAATGGGTGAGGCGATCCAGAGCTGTAAAAGCAGATCTCATTTGTTTTGAGAGCAAACTTCCGTGGCTGCTTTATAACAAGAAATCATATCCATGTCATCCAGATGCTGTGAGAAACTTTACGGTTCCAATTAGGAACGGACAGTTTGCCATGCATCGCTCAGACACTTTGCTAGTCTATATGTAAATACTTCAGTAAAACCACTGAACGGTGATGGAGTTCAATATTAATATCGCAAATTAAAGATGACATCTGAAAGCCTACCATCCAGAAGAGTGATCAGAGCTCATGGCAAGGCAATAATCAGAGGCTTAAGCAACTTTCCAGCACCACGGGGGGAGAAAACAAATGTGAGGAGCTTGGAAACCGCGCTGGTGCATGAAGAGCAGGCCATATTAAAGAGCAAGTGTGAGTTGACCTGGTGATGGAGTGGAGAATGTGGCCATATGCCTCCATAAAGGACATTTGGAAATGGCATCAAGATTAGTCCCTCAGAGCTCATGAGTATTACCCAGTGCATTCCCATCAATTGACAGTATAAACTTTATCTCTAACAGTGAAATTAGCTGTCAAAATAACTACCTGTCCTCCTGGGAGGAAAAAAAAAACACTCACCTGAATAATTATCACATCTTGTATAGTTTCCAGACACGAATATTAGAGGATTTCACTGGCTAGATTTCTCTGATGTACGCATTGTCTGAGAAACAAGATGGGTTCCAGCATCTTTACTCAAATCATTTTGATGAGGAAAATGGATATGTATGTTAATGTAGTGGGATAACAGTAGAAAGAGGAGATGAAAAAGTGAAGGATTTATAACTTTGGCATGGGGTCCTTGCCGTAGTCTAAAGAACTATTCTAGGCCCACTTCTTTAGTAAATTATGCTTTGACTTGTAGAAGCCACCATAAAGAGCATATCCGAGAAGCGCCCTCGAGAGATAACACCAAAACCCAAGAACCTCATCAAAAAAAGTCTATATTAGTCCCAAGACATCACACCTTCATTTCTTCCTTTGTGTGGAGAGAATGACAAGATACGAAGGACAGCATATATGTCAGTATGTGATATTTCCCCATGATAAGTGCCTAGTGGTCACAAGAGCAGGCTCCAACCAGGCTGCTCGTCCTACCTCTCCTCCTTGCCAGCTATGCATCTGGGTGCTGGTTATCCACTGTATATGAACCATGGCATTCTTCTGTGAAATGTGGTCACTTCCCAAATCAAGGCCTGGTGTGCACACTGGGTGTTGTAATAAAAGCGGCGGGCTGCTTCCCGCGCCACCTGGCTAGCTTTCATTGGGCACCACTCTGTTGTGATTGGAGCAGCAGGCTACGTTCCTGGCACCCGGCCGGCCGCACGGCTAGCTTTACCTGAAATAATTACATGGAAACTGTATTCTTTTAAACACTGCCTGGCCCATTAGTTCCAGCCTCTTATTGGCTAGCTCTTACATATTGATCTAACCCATTTCTAATATTCTGTATAGCACCACGAGCTGGCTTACCAGGAAAGATCTTAACCTGCATCTGTCTGGAGTGGGAGAATCATGGCGACTCTGACTCGGCTTCTTTCTCCCAGCATTTTGTTCTGTTTACTCCGCCTACCTAATTTTCTGTCCTATTAAAGGCCAAGCAGTTTCTTTATTAATTAACCAGTAAAAACAACACATAGAAAAAAGACCCACCTCCATCAACCGGGTCTTCCTGGTCCTTAGGAGTGCAGCTGCTTTTCTTGCCTCCACTAATTCACTTTCCTTCATTTGGTTCAAAAAGTCATAAGGCAATTAATTCTAAGACCTCTTCACAACTGCGCTTGGCAATGTCTGTGCTGGCTCCATGGGATGGTCCATTGCCTGAGCTGCTGTTACTCCTAAGTCTGGTGTAAGCGGGAGCATCACTCCACAGGGGAAGAAACCTGGGCAGCATCTGGGTCCCCAACACCTCTTGAAGTTTTTCCCTTTCTTTTTACCGTCATTTATAACTTGCTGTGTTTCCAAGCAGAGGAAGAGACACTGGGTGCCATTCAGAAATTGTGGGTATCTGTTCCGCATCCTCCAGAGTAGTGGTACCTAAGGCACCATCTTCGGAGACTTCCTGAGATTGATTCCTAAACACACATTTTGCTGTACAATCCTTGTTGAGCCTTACCCAAACCAATATACACAGGCATCATTGTTTTCATTTTTTGAAAGAGAGTTTCACTTTGCTCAGTAGTTTAGGCTGGTCTTGAACTCCCCGATCCTCTTCTCTCAGCTTCCCAAGTGTTGGGATTACAGGTGTGAGCCACCATACCTCAATGTCATCATTTTTTGATGGTGGTACCAGTAAGACCTGAATAGGGGAGGGAGCTCAGTGGTTAGAGATATGGAGTCAGCATCTGCTCCAGACAGACACCTTACCAGCAAGTGAACAAAAAAGTGAGAGCTGCTATCAACATCCTTGTCATATACCAATCTGTGTCACTTTCACGTATGCCTTTTTCTGAATATTCTTTTGTTCCGGTCAGCATTAAACAAGGACTGTGAGCAGAAGAGAAATAGGATGCAGAAGCAGCACTAGAGAGAATGCTGCCCAAAGCTATAATTGCTGTGAAGAGCAGGTGCCACATCAAGTTGAGATTTTCCTCACCAGCACCTTTTACAGGAGGCCGGCACAGATGGAGGGAAGTGACGTGAGAACAATTTCACCTTCGCCATCATCAGCACAACTACACAATCCATAATAGCTGTAATACAGAAAGCAAACAGCCATCAGGGCACGCAGCCTTACCTGTGAAAGATCAAACAATGTTTGACTTGATGGAGACTACACTTTAATCTTCGGAAAAGTCCACATCTCTGGGTATCACTGAACCACCAAGTCTTTTTCTAAGATAAGGTTAAAAAAAATAATTGTGATTTGGTGTCTCCTTCAAAAGTAGAACCAACTGTTATTTAAGTTCTGTGAGAGAACAGCAGAGACACTGAATATAGACAGTGGCTCTGACCCATTGTATAACAGAAGAAAAATAAAACAGGGCTGTCCATTAATACCCTGGCCTGGATTCAGTTGTTGGAGTGGGAAGGGCAGGCAGGAGGCATTATTATTTTTAATGGCTCCTTCAACAGCGATGTTCCTGCTCTCATTGTTCTTGGGGTAAAAGCTTCCATTCTGCAAGACCCTTGCCATGCTCCAATTAAAAACAGGGTTTATTGTTAAGGGGCACTAGAATATCAGTTTCCTTCCACCTGTATTTTTGTCCATTGTTAAAAAAAAATCTTACATAAAGAAAAAGTTAGAGGCTGAGAAGAGCTTTTGATAAGCCCAGAGTGGGGACTATTGCCACTTAAAAAAAAAAAATACCATCTCTGAAAGAAAGCAGAGGTGTCAGAGACAAAGGGAAAAGGGGGAGATGTGTCAGTCAGTCAATAGCATTTATCGAACACTCACTGTGTGGGGAGAACACAAAGGGTATAATACACTGGGTACTTGTTCTCTGGGAGATTGTAAACTAAGGAACCAAACGCACAGACACAAGGAAAGTCTTTTAAAGCAGCCTCGTAGAAGCAGCCTCATGCTAACTTAAAAGAACTATGTGTGAGGGCCTATGCCTCTGTGTGTGTGTGTGTGTGTGTGTGTGTGCATGTGACCGTGTGTGAGTATGTATGTGCATATGTAAGATAAGGCTGCCCTAATCATGGTAAAGCTACCAGAGGATACAAACCACTAAACACAGGAAAAACGCTACAAGAATACAAATCATCTCCCGGCACTTTTGTCTTTCAGTTGACTCTTCTCCGAGTGTAAATCAGAAGTGGAAGTACAGCTCAGGTACCTTTATTGTCACTAGGACGCCGGGAAGCTGGCACCTCACCATGTCTGAGAGCCCGCACTTCAAAGTTATGCATCATATGTATTACTGTTCCACCTCACGGAAGTGATTTGACTTGAAAATGCAATGACAAGGAGCCATATTGGGGAACAGAAATTGTTTACATAATTGCTTGCTCTGTTGGTGAATCTGGGCCTTCATTTAGAATTCATTATTTTATAAACCGCACAAAGGGATTTCCAAGTTGTCAAGCTTGGTTTGTAAAAAATAAAATAAAAAGATATGATAAAATGTCTGGCACAAGCTTTTTTGACTTTAATTTTTTTTTCTCCCTCCTATTCATCTTCCCAGTCATAGCGGGTACTCCATCAGCTGTGATAGCTGCTATTTTCTCTGGATTTAGATCAAACAACCTCAGAACATCCATCAGGGCCATTTTTACATCCTTTCTCCTTTGATGCCAAACCCCAAAGATTCCCCATCATGTACAGTCTGCAAGTCGTTGGACTGACAAGTATTAGTAACCTTGGAATGTCACCCAGACACCAGCTTTCATCCTGGAGGAGGCTAATGAATTTTGCTGCAACCGACTTGGTCTTGAAATGATTTTTCTTCGGGTCACCTTTCATAGTTAAAATAGTTTGCTTTCTTGTAGCTTACTTTTTTCTCTGCTGAGGTAAAGTAGCAGTGAGAATGGAGCCCCAGGACAGGAGAGACTCGAGTACAGAATTCTAATCTCTGCTTTTACTCCTGGATATTGTTCAATTATTTGGGGGAAAACTTCAGGTTCTTAGAGTATCTTTGCCTGTAAAGTGAGAGCATAGTATTCGTTGGGAATTTCCAACTTTTAAAAAATATGCACATATGTATATGAATTTAGTAACTTTCAACAAATACATATGTATACATGCAGAGAGACCTAAGTGCAATTTTATTATATATTTGCTGTACTTTAAAAATATATAGAATGACGAGCTAAAAATCTTTTAATCAAATTTGTATTTTATTAACCAAAATAGTCACTCTACATATTCTCTAGTAGGATGATATAAACAGAGGCATATCAGTTGTATGCAAAATTTTACTACGTATAAGCTGTACATAAAATCTCAGATGAAGTAGCTGAGCTCTGCCTGAGTGCAGGGACTGAACCATTGGTCATGGGATATGATAATGCAATAAGAACTAGGCTAATAATATAGCCAGAATTAAGTGTTTAAATTTAGGATTCACGCAGTCGTGCAATTGGTGTTTATTGAGCATTAAGCATGTGTATGACATTGCTTAGAGTACGGCAAACTGCCAACATTTCAAATACAAATAAATAACTATCGGCCACGTATGTCGGCCCCATCCTACAAGTCATGGAAACTGGTGAGTTTTCTTGATTCATGTGTACCTCCAGCGGCGCCTTTGCCCACCAGCATGCTGCGTGCAGGCCTCTGGCCCCAGGAAAACCCTATTCACATTTGTCTTCTCTCATCCGTCTTCAGAATAGGTCTGCATTTTCCTGCATCTCAGCCCAGTTGCAGCCCACAGATCCACTTGAGGGCACCAGCATCCTCCAGAAGAAAGCAGTCTCCCAGAGCTTCCTTTCAAAGCAAATGAGTTGTTCCAGCAAATTGCCACACTCCCCGATGACTTCTCATACACATGTCACAGTGCTTGTCACAGGATAAGAGGGGAGACTCCTTCCCTGGCTTGGTACCTCACTTCATCAAGAAGGCATCTGAAGAGCAGATGTCTTGCCTAGTCCCCAAGGAAACAGCTCTCTCCACTTTTCCACCAATTACACAGTTAATAAGGAAGCCTTGAAGAACGGATATCTGAGATGGCCCCAGCTGTCCCACAGAGTCCTCGTCTCTCTTAACACACATCTGCATTCCCTTCCACACGCTTGCTCCTCCCAACACTACTCTGGACTCAACTGCGGCGTTGTTGCACTTCTGCCGTGTAGCCCAATCATTTAGGAACCTGCTATCATGCAAATTCTGATTTAGCAATGATGCTACGGGATCCGAGATTAGGCATTCATCAGGTCAACGCTGGGGACAAAATTGGAAGGGGGTGATGAAAATTTAGTAGCTAAGGTAAATAATATTCTAATGTAATATTATAAATTAAATAGACCAATTAATGCTAATCATGCTATATTTCTGGAAAGACGTTTTCATAATTAAGCATATTATAATTTACTCAAAGGAATCATGCACCCTACTTTATTAATCATGTGCTAATTTGTCAGCTTGGATTTTTGCTATGGCTCACACACACACACACACACACACACACACACACACCCTTCATCCTTATAACAATAATTTAAAGGACTCTTAACTAATCAATAAAATATACTCTAACATAGTGGATCTCTATCATGGGAAGGGGCAATTCTATATTCCTGAAGAGATTTACCAATGTCAGGAGATACGTTTGATTGACACAAGATTTCCAGAGTCCATTGACATGTAGTATGTGTATATCAGATTCTATTAATCATCATACAATGTGCAAGACAATGCTTCACAATAAAGAATTATTTGGCCTAAGATATTAAAGTATTACAAGTGAGAAACATATTTTTATAGCACAGGTATGGTGGCTTGAATGAAAAGGACCCATAGGCTCATAGGGAATGACCTGTTAGAGGAAGTGTGTCTCGATGGGGGTGGTGGTGGTTGAGATTTTAGATGCTCAAGTCAGGTCTGGTGTCACTCTTTTCCTGCTGCCTTCAGTCCCGATGGAGAACTCTCAGTTATTTCTCCAGCGTCATGTCTGCCTGCCTGCTACCATCCTTCCCACTATGATCATGACTCTAAACTGCAAGCCACCACAACTAAATGTTTTCCTGTATAAGAACTGCTGTGGTCATATTGTCTCTTCATAAAACAGAAACTCTAACAAGACAACAGGCAATTGATGCCATAAATGAGTTTGAACTAAAGTATTTATGATTCTAAAATTCTTTTCTCTCACTGGCTTTCCTCACTAAAAAAGAACACCAATTCAACTTCTAACTTAAAACATTGATTTAAAGCGAGCATAGAATTACTTTTTATGTGCGAAGTTACAATATTTAAAAAATAATATTCTGTGAGGCTTAGAGGAAGGGTCATTGGATGACCAATTGAAAAGGTTGGAGTGTTACTACAAGTTACTAATTAAGAGCCAATTAAGGAGGCAAACTCACGGTGGCTCTGTAGGAGCTTGGGTTCCTTAGTGTTCATTGACAGAAGATCTAGCACCACATTCATGGGTATGGAATTTGGAAACCTAAACCTGAAATTTTGTAGCTCCTTAAATTTATAGCCAGTAGAAATTCATATTACTTTACAATTGTTCATGTTTGTTGGCTGAGTCCTATTTTTTTTCACAGTTTAGGACTATCCTTTCAATAAATATGTGAGTATATTAATTTACTTTTAAGACAAAGTGTCTCTATACAGCCAAGGCTAGCCTAGATGTTGGAATAGATTCTCCTGTCTCAGCCTCTTGTGTTCTGGGACTACAATCAAATGCCACCACCCCTATGAATATATGAATTAATGAAATGTCAACATAATATTCTAATGTATAGTATAATATTCTAATAATATAATAATGTCAACATAATATTCTAATAATAAAATATTCTAGTTTCCTATTTAGAAGTATTACAGGATCCAACCTTACTCTCTTCCCATTGTGATCTCAAGGTCCCAAAACATTAAACTATAAATGATTTTAAAGTCTTAAAGGAACAAGTAAAAACTGTCTGCTTTGTATAAAAATTTAAGCAGAAAATTTCACTATATTTGGATGCTTATTGCAGAACTTTAAATTGCGGGTCTTAGTTCTAAAGTCAACTTTGCAACTTTGCATGGAACAACACATATGAATCTTTATACTGCATGCCTGGAAGAGGAAGGGTAATTATACAGACGGTAAGTTTCTTTGCTATTCATGCTTCTTTTTTTTTTTTTTTCTAAATACCGGGGAAGGCGGATGATGAGGCTTTGAAAAATTGGATTCCAGCGGTTTGACCAAAGGAAGCAATATCTGGAATGTATTTCAATAATGCATCACACCCAGATGTTAACTAGACTTTTCTCCTTTTTAAAGACCAATGAAGCCTGTCCAAGAAGAACCTTTAATCATCCCACTCCCCCTCTGGGGCTATGGAAAACTGCCACTTGCAAATGCTGTCAGCTTAATTGCTCATGTATGAAGAGGTCTGTGCAAGTATGTATAACTTCTGACTTGACTAGTCATTTAGACAAATGCCTAATTTCATATGTATCCTATAGGTTTTTGAGTCTTGAGGAAATAAGTACTTCGGCAGCCTGATTTCATCATTCTAATTGCATAATACTGTAACTATGAATACTTTCTCTAAAACACAGAAATCCTGGGAATAAGAACAATTCTTTGAACGTTTGTACAAACATAGCAGTTAATGATTTTTCTTTCAAGTTCAAACATGTTTGCTAGGTTGATAAAAGATAATGTGTTTCTCACCTTCATTTATGCGATTGTAATAGGTGCGACACACAGTAAATAAAACCACTTGTAAAATAGTCACTTTCTGTGGGCTCAGGACCAGAACTTTCTAGTGAGTTTGGAACAATACCCCAGATGCTAGTAAGAGAACCTGAAGGATGTGTGGCACCAAGCCTTTTCATCAATCAATAGTCTCTAACAGAAACTAATAAGATATCATAAATGTCGCCCTACCAGTCTGATAAACTTAATGAATTTGTGCACAAAAGGAGTGCTCTTTCATTTACTTAAGGATGTTTAGGTGATAGATAATTGATGGTGGAGGAGCATGTGGAAATAAGGGAATGATGATGGTAAATCATAATATGAGTCTCTGTGGATACAAGATTAGCTCAAAAAAATCAGTAGTCCTCTTTTTCCCAGATGACAAACAGGATGAGAAAGAAATCAGAGAAATATCACCCTTCACAATAGCCACAAACAATATAAAATAACAAGTAGAAGACCTGTATGACAAGAACTTTAAATCTTTGAAGAAAGAAATTGAAGAAGACACCAGAAAATGGAAAGATATCCCATGCTCTTGGTAGGTAGAATTAGCATAGTGAAAATGGCAATTTTACCAAAAATTATCTACAGATTCAATGCAATGCCCATCAAAATCCCAGAAAAATTCTTCACAGACCTTGAAAGAATCGTACTCAACTTCATATGGAAAAGCAAAAAAATCCAGGATAGACAAGACAGTCCTGTACTATAAGGGAACTTCTGGAGGCATCACAATCCCTGACTTCAAACTCTACTATAGAGCTACAGTAATAAAAATGGCCTGGTACCGGAATAAAAACATACAGGAGGCCGGGTGGTGGTGGCTCACGCCTTTAATCCCAGCACTCGGGAGGTAGAGGCAGGCGGATCTCTGTGAGTTGGAGGCCAGACTGGTCTACAAGAGCTGGTTCCAGGACAGGAACCAAAAGCTACAGAGAAACCCTGTCTCAAAAAATCAAAAAAAAAAAAATACAGGAGGACCAATAGAACTGAATAGAAGACCCAGATATCAATCCACACACCTATGAACACCTGATTTTTGACAAAGAAGCAAAGGATATAAAATGGAAAAAAGAAAGCATATTCAACAAATGGTGCTGGCATAACTGGATATCAATATGTAGAAGAATGAAAATAAGTTCATATCTATCACCATGCACAAAACTCAAGTCCAAATGTATCAAAGACCTCAACATAAAACCAACCAAACTGAACCTCATAGAAGAGAAAGTGGGAAGTACACTTGAATGCATTGGCACAGGAGACCATTTCCTAAATACATTCCCAGTAGCACAGACACTGAAAGAAACAATTAATAAACGGGACCTCCTGAAACTGGGAAGCTTCTGAAAAGCAAAGGATATGGTCAATGAGTCTGCTGTCTTCCCCCTGAAAGCCAGAATTTGTTCTGGAAGTTTATTTTGGAAAGGAATCCCTGTGAACTGGAGTAAATGACAAGTAAGGAGGAAATGAAGAAAGAGGAGGGAGAAAATTGAGGTGTGCTATTAAGTCAGCTACTGGAACATCTTCTTTGATACTTCCTCAGCTGTCTAAGCAGAAGAGTTGCCAAGAAGCCCACATGGACATGTATTAGCTGCTAATCATTGACTATCTCTTGAGAGAATTAGAGACACCCGCTGGAAAGGAATTCTATCCCACATCCAGGGTCTTTGCATCACACAGTAGGACTCCACAGCATCTTGTGACAGTAGGGATTTCAGCATCAAATTGTTATAGTTTGCACTAACCCTTTCCCAGTAGTCATGACAACAGGACACTAGACAGAGGCCATAAGGCAGTGTCCAAGATAAATCTCAGGAGCTGGAAACAAGATTTAAACGAGGAAGCCTTCCACAGAATATCTGGCCCATTTGACTACAGTGACTGCTTTTGTAAGTAAGCACCCATTAATATATTTTGGTAATATTACTCCTTTTTTCTCTCTCCATTTCATTTTCTGCAGACAGTACACTCATTTACTTTTTTGCCCTTATGCAAGCAATATGTCATCAATTTTGCTTAAAGGGAACATTCTTCCTTATCTCACTTGCTTAGATTGTAATTTCTTGTTTACTATAACCATTCATAGGAACATGCCTGCCTTCGAGGTGTGGAAGGAAAAGATATTTTCAAAAAGCTTGAGACCACTGATCCATGTCATAGAATCCAGAGAAAGAGACACTGAACTACAGCACAAATGACTTGCCTAATGCACTGTCCTCTGGGAACTGGGAACTCACTGAAGGGCCCTAGGGACAACCCATAGGTAGGACTCCTGAAGTTCCCCAGAGTACATGGCCAACTTCATACCTTCAGGATGGAAGAGAGGTCTAGAGACACCCTAAACAGCAGCATTGGGGATCCTGGCCCAAACAGGTTACAAGCTCACTCAGGGTACTCTGCTTGAACAGAGCTTTGGCTCAGAGTGATCTTAACTAATAGAGGGGGCCTCAGGACTGATGTGGGAGGTCCTTCTGTCTATGTGTTGCTTTCATTGATTAATGAATAAACTGCCTTGGCCTGTTGATAAAGAACTTAGGTAGGCAGAGAAGACAACTGAATGCTGGTAGAAAGAAGAAAGGCAGGGGGAGAGACGCCATGGAGCTACCAGAGATAGATGTTGGGAATTTTACCCAGTAAGCCACTGCCACATGGCAATACACAGATTAATAGAAATGGGTTAAATTAAAATGTAAGAGTTAGCTAGAGCTAGAGCTAATGGGCCAAGCAGTGATTTAACTAATACAGTTTCTGTGTGGTTATTTTGGGGCTAAGTTAGCTGGGCAGCCAGGATGAACAAGCAGGCCCTCCTTCAATACAGGACATAGTCAAAAGAATCTACAATACACAAGAAGATGGGATTTTGTCCCCACCTCCACTGTCATTCACAGCTTCAAAATCTCGACTCTAAAAGCAGTACTTCTTCTAATTGCTTTTTCATAAGCATATTTTCTACTGGCCAAGTGAGTATTTTGACAGATTTAAACAATTAGAAGATTGGGGTTTTCTTCTATGTATTTATACCATCTATAATTTTTCAATCAATTAATCCGTTTATTTATTTTACATCCCAGCCACAGTTTACTCTCTTCCCAATCTCTTCTCCCATACCACCCTGTTTCCATCCCCCAATGCACTCCTCCTCAGTTTGTGTTCTGGGAAGGGTAGCTCTCCCATGGATATCAACCAAACATGACATATCAAGTTGCAATAAGAACTAAGCACCTTCCCATGTATTTAGGCTGGGCAAGGCAACACAGTATGAGTAGGGTTCCAAAAGCCAGTAAGAGTTAGAGACAGCCCCTGCTCCCACTGTTGGCGTCCCACAGGAGGACCAAGCTACACAACTGTATTATATATGCACAGTGCATAGGTCAGTTGATGCAGGCTCCCTGGTTGTAGGGTCAGTCTCTGTGAGTCCCTGTGAACCCAGGTCAGTTGATTCTGTGGATTTTCTTGTGAAGCCCTTGACCCTTCTGACTTTTACAACCTTTTCTCTCCTCTTCTTCAGCATTCCCCCAAGCTCTGCCTAACATTTGGCTGTGAGTCTGTGTAGCGAACTGCGTGGAGCCACATCTGATAATCAGCTCCTAATTATGGCTAAGACCTGACTTATGCTGTGATCACGCAATGATTGTCAGCTGCTTGCATATGCGTGGACCTATGGGCAGTGCCCACCTGGCAATCCGGGGTTGGTGGCCTGTGCCTTTTTAAGGGCTGGGAGAGCTTTGCCCGGAGAGAGAGGGGAAGAGAGAGAGAGAGAGAGAGATACAATTGTTTAAAAAGGTCCTGAATAAACTGCTAGCCGGAAGAGCTCTGGGTGTCGTGTCATCCTTGCGGGTCGAGGGTGAACGCGACAGGTCTGCATTTGTTTCCATCAGTTGCTTGATGAAGTTTTATCTACTGTAGAAATATCTGATCCACTCTACTGTGTGTATGTGTGTGTGTGTGTGTGTGTGTGTGTGTGTGTGTGCTCGTGTATGTGTTGCAGAAAGACTGTTCTTAACTGCAATACAACCAAGGGATACCTCATCAGCAGTGTTACAAAGACATCTTCATACTTCATCTATTACTCTCTGGATACTCATACACTGTAGAAAATGTGCTCGTGATCTGAAGAGAATGCAGCTTCCCTCATTTCCATTTGATCTGTGATATGATTTATACATAACAGCAGGTATTTTCTTCACTCTTCCAAGGGGCCTCTTTATTATTTTAGTGTTGGGTTAATATTTCTTACAAACTGTGTTTACATCACAGACTCTACAGAAAACATCACTACCAAGGTCATATAGTGCAGATTGCTACATACCCCCTTTCTGAGGAAGGCAGCATGAGTGCTGCTGCTACTGTTGAGCTACTCCTGTTTCCATGAGGTTAACATATAAAAATGTATTATTCATGATGGAAAATGCATTTCATATATTTTACCAATTGTTATTATTGTTCTAGAGGGAGAAATAAATGAAAATGGTGGCAGTTGTAGAAATGCATCCTTATTTGAGACTTAATATACAATACCAATTTAGACTACTTACCTTCTTCAGCACTAAACCTTCCACTAAACGGCAAAGCTTGGTGTCAGCTAAACTCTATAAATGTTAATTTAAGGTCAGGGCGCTCTTGGGAAGCATTTGAATGCTTAGAGCAGAGCCCAGGAAAACTTCTTTTCAAAGATTTATGGGATGATATGGCTCCTTTTTGAAAAATACTAACTCTATTTCTACTTTTTCCAATCATTTTTCTATTTCAAGCTCTAGGACACATTTTCCTTTATGGATATCTCTGAGATATTTAATAGCATTTTGGAGGTGTTCAAATGCTAATTTTTCCATGTGCAATGTATAGTGTCTTTCCAATGTAAACTACATTTAGTAATGATGACTGCTACGTGAAGTGAGGAACGAGTCACAGGTTATACTCAGTCATAGGGGTGGCTAGAACATGGAGCTATTGTTTTTTGATATCCAAATTATCATGAAGCATGTTACCCATCAATAATTGTTTTTTCTTTTTCTCAGAAATTAAAACATATGACAAGATATACTTAAATTTTCATAAAAAACTGTGAGTCCAATTTTTTTTCTGCTGCCTAAATGATTGCACTAAATGAAGTTGAACATACAGGAATCTAGATATTCTATGATGGTTGCTATTGTCTTGAGTGAAGTGGGAAAACCCACCCTAACTGTGAGCAGCACCATTCCATTGGTTGGACCCTGGACTGACTACAAGGGAGGAAATAAGCTGAGTATCAACATCTATCTCTGTGTGATATGGAATTCCCCTCTGTATGCTGTAAATACCATTGGTTAATGAATAAAGAAGCTACTTGGGCCTATGGCAGGGCAGAATAGAACTAGGCATGAAGACTAAACTGAGTGCTGGGAGAAAGTAGGTGGAGTCAGAGAGACACCATGCAACCATTGCAGGAGACAGAAGGGAATCCCATATCAATATGGTTTGAAATAACTACTAAAATCTGCATTTTCTTTTGGTGAAGCCTCTTTGGATCACATGACTGGCAAAAAATTGGACTATGAAGATTAAATATTGCATTCTTGAGGCATAGCCTTTTCAGTGGCAGGTTTGTGTGGATGTGGCTTGCAGCAGTAGTAATAGAAGAAACCTAAATGGGTTCAGAGGCATCTTCTAAAAAGGGAAAAATTTAATTTCCATTTTTTTAGAGAAAAACCCTAAACAAAATATTAACACTTTTTCCTCCTTAATACTATAAAGCCTTGTTTTTAGGACAAAATATGTCCAAGGCCTCATGCTTGGTTACCCAAGCATAGAAGACGCTTAACTGAATCAATCTCTTAGAGACCTTGGCATATCCATTTTGGTAGGACTCCTATTAGAAGGATAATCTCTCAAAAAAAATCTCATCTAAACTGATTATAAAGCAGAATGGTATTACAAAATTCCAATTACTTGATTAATTTGGCCTTTTTGTGAGGTCATGGAATCTGGTAGCAATGCAGAACAAATTTGTAAACCCTAACACTAAGGGCACACTGTCCTCACCTGGACCTCAGTTTCTTTGTGAGCAAAACTGGGCCATGGCATTTAGTAGGCACTAAGTTCTCAACCCTAAATGTGGAGAATTCTATTTGACTGACATTTCCATAATTTAAAGCCGGAATGGAAATGAATGCTTTTCAGGTGAGAGTTCTGTGATCATCGTGTCTAATTCCCACAGGGGAATGTCAAGGCTGTGGATAGGGATGACTGCTTCTAGCGACTGTCCACTCAGTTTTTATCACACAGTGACCTAAGCCAAGGGGGAGATGTCTAGGTGTGAGAAAAGCAACACTTTGTGAAACCTCCTGTATATGTAACCCTATAACCCGGTATCCAGCTGCAGTCCCAGGCCTGTCAAGCTAAACCTTCCTGAGGAGAGTGGCCTCTCAGGGCCATTCCCATCGGTTTGGGGCTCCTTCTGATGGGTTTGTGCATGTAAACGAGATGTTGTGAACAAGAAGGAAAAAAGGATCAGTAATGATAGTTTAGAAAGGAAATGGAAAGTATGTGAGGGTGGGAGTATGTGTGTGTACGTATGTTCATAAACATGCATATATGTCTTTTTGGACATGGACATACATGACTTTTGAGGAAGTACAAGTTGTTTTAGGCAGAGAGTTTTATACATACAGAACTCCAGTGGTTGGAAGAAATTCAAGTAAAGATTAGGAAAAACGCAGCAACTAGATTAAGGGTTTGGACTCTAGGGCATAGCAGAAAGCCACTGAAGGCTTTTAGTGGGGAAATAGGTTCCTTTGAAGAACTATGACTTTGGCTACAAAAAACCTGGGTCTGAGGAAGAGCAGCCTGAGATGGTGGAGATTTTCTGGGAAAGAAGCCTGTGTTTTAGACAGAGGAAAGCAGCTGTCATTAATGCTCTCCTGGGCTCCTGGGGCAGTTGTAGGACACCTCCTCCAACCTCTTGTTGAATATTATGCACTGACCCCTGTGGTGTTTACCATGACCTAGACGAATGTTAGCTCAAACATCCATTTTACCGCTGGAAAGTAATGTCCTTGAAAAGAGAAAGTGCTATTTTCACCTTTTATCTAGTTTGCCAGAGTTCTCCCTAATAACTGGTAGTTTGCTAGATGTTTGATGAAGGAAGACCATATATTCTTTATACATTTCATCCACCTCTTAGTCCTATTACTTGGCAACTGTAAGAATCCTATTTAAACACATTTTTTTTTTAAAATCAAAGGTCTCTAGATTTCACTTCTAGGCTTCACCACTAAATTCTTGTAATATTTTTCAGTCTGGCTTTGTTTGAAATCATTCACTGCCCATGTGGATTCCTAGGACTATATGTTACATTTCTGGAAACTTGAATGAAAATTATCGTGCTTTGTAAGATCGGCGAGATGGGAGGAATTTAGCCAGTACTAACTAGAGGGCTGACCAACACCCACCTGCAGCCCATTTACAAAAGTCAAGTCAGAGACTTTAAGAGAAAGCCCATCAAAGAAGTGAGCAGTTCCCTATACATTTTCCAATGATACTGAAATAATTAATTTTACTTATCAACCTGATAAGCTTAATAGACATCTGAGAGATTATTAAAATGCATTTGAGGCCTCTGATCTAATGAAGGGCTTGTTCCCTTGAAGGACTTTTAATAGGGTGCATTATTGCAAGGTGAGGGAAAGTAGGAGGTGAAGCTTATTTTGAAAGATGTAAGTCATCGAAGGCATGTCTAGGGGAGCTGTATCTTTTCCTGATGCTTTCCTGCCCCTTTCTGCTCCCTGACAGCTATGACGTAAACTGCCCCACCAATGCTTTCTCTGCCATGTTGCAAAAACCACTTTCAAACAGTGAGCCTAAGTAAGTCTTACCTCTTGCACCTTGCTTCTGTCAGTTAGTTGATTATGATGACAATAAAGCTAATGAATAAGTGCTCTGTATGTAACGACTCGGACAAGGGTGGAAAGACAAGGACCTGGGTGAGTGTGGGTGGATCCAGCCCACTGACCAATCAAACAAGGATGTGAGAATGCAAGAGACTCAGCTTTTCAGTGTGTCCTGAGATTACCAAGAACAACCTCACCAACAAGTTACTCAGCCATCTCTTCCCACAAAACTAAAATAAGTTCCTATTTGTCCTTATATACATGGGGAAGCACAGACTTTCCAACAGGAGAGAAACGGCACCATTGAAGAATAAAAGTTCCATTGTTCTGTTGCTTCTAAAGCAAATGATGAAAATTATAAGCTAATTTACATATGGAAGATTAGCAGAGTATCCCTTTATTCCTATTAATATATTTTCCCTTCCTAATTATAAAGATTTGAATCTTTTTAAAACAACTTTATACAAAACATTCCTGTGGATATAAGAACTGCATGTTAAATGCTAATTTTGGATGAGTTATTTGCATAACCTTACAAAGGAGCTAAATTGCTTGTATTTAATAATAAATAGAGTTTAAAAAGGATTGCGGATATCTTGAGAGAATGTGAAACAGAGAAAAAATTTGCTTCTATTTTAAGATATGGAATTTTTTTCCACTTTGAATTTAAAACTATTCTCTATGCTCTAGGGAAAACTTGTCCTAACTTTCTGATAAGCTTAATATTCCAAGGCTCTTACAATACTGCAATTCAAATCCATTGAAGGTGAAGAGCTAATATGTTTTAAAATGAGCATGGATAATTTTCAAAAATAATAAACTGCATCTAAAATAGATTCACATTTGAAAAGTGGTGACTTTTGAAGATTTTCGATTCAGTACATGATGGCAAAATAAAATCATAAGAATGATCCCAAGAATTCAATGATAACCAGAATTCATACAGAAAAACAGATGAGGGACTTCTCTTTCACAGTGCTTACACCTCTTCTAGTCATCCTTATCATTTTTTTTTTTTTTGCAAATGAACAGAAGAAACAAGGGTGAAAACACACGAGATAAATAAGGTGATATTATATTGAATTGTTATTTGATGCTATGGTTTAGAAAACCAGGAACCCAACTCCACCCAGCATACAATACGGAAGACACTTCATTGATCTCCCCTGCCCTCCTGAGCCAATGCTTATTTCAAATCACATTTCTTAGATCTTCTTGGATGCCCTTCTACCTCCTTGCCACCTGCCCTTCAGAATCTTTTGAAGATTGTCCCTTATCTTTGGTCTCCCATTGTTGCCTTTCTCTCTCTAGGGTTCAGTCCTGGGTCTTCTTTTCCCTGTCCTTCTCTTTAGGTGATCTTTTCAGTGTCCTTTGTTTTTGTATTCTGACTCTGTGCTCCCTGAGTTCATTTACACTCACTTCTGCCCTCGGAGCTCTGATTTGCACATCCCAGCTTGCCTTTAGCCTTCCCTTTCAGAAACCCTATGGAGGGATACCATGCTCAGCTGTGATACAGGGGGAAGGTCCTGGTCCTGCTTCAACTTAATGAGCCAGGCTTTGTTGACTCCCCATGGAAGGCATTACCGTCTCTGAGGAGGGAAGGGGAACAGGAAGGAGAGAAAGGTTGGGGAACTGAGGTTGGTATGTAAAATGAATAAAAAATAAGAAAAAAAAAGTCTGCTAACATCTCAAGTACAGAGAGTCCATCCACAACAGCACATTCTATGGGCCCATAGCCTGGACCTACCCTGGCTGCGCTGTAGCCACCCTGGCTGCACTGGGGCTGGGCTTCCTAGTCTGTATGAGCAACCCAATCTCCTAACAAAAGCCAGCAAATACCCAACATGCCCTCTTCCTTACCTGCCTGAGAAAATTCAACTGTCGTCATTCCATGATTTTTCTAGTCTCAAGGACCTCACATAAGCTGGGACTATTTCCCCCACTGTAACTATTTTTCTACTTACTATTTAAGTGAACTCAGTCAAATCTCAGATACAACTTTCTCAAAAAAGGTTTTCTCAACAATGTATCCCTTGCTGGTTGTACCTGGTTGGGCTTCTCTTTCTTTATTAAATTTCTATTGGCTGCCCCTTCTCTAGAATGATAACACCATAAGCTAGGGATTAAATACTTTTTCTCCTATAAAGTGCTCAGAATTAAAACAGTCTCCATCATATAATCGGTCTCTAAAGCTATATGTAGATTAAGCAAATGGGATGAAAAAGGGGTGAGTTTGAACAATTACAGCATGTTCTACAAAGTTCTTAGGAACAGAGTGAAACTATATAAGTGTTAAGCACATGGCAGCAGAGTGGCTATAATTTCCTACTTGAAAACTTAATACACTTTAGGAGAGAAATTGTGTTCTATGGCAACATATTTGTGTCTTGACCAATTATTCTTGAGAATAAAGCTTTTAAAAGTCAAGTGTCTATTGTATTGAAAAGTTTAAAAGTTTTTGCATGATTTAAACTAAATAGCACTCTCATTATTTATTTCTAAAGCTCTTACATGGCCTCAAGGCACAGAGTCAAGCCCTACAAAAGAAGACAGGGATGTCAGTAAACAGGCTGAAGTGGGCTGTCATTGCAGGTCTCCAATTTTCCTGGTGTGAGACGGAAAACATTATGGCAAGGTGACTGTGGGGTAGAATTACTCATCAAGGTGGATTGAGAACAAACAACTTTAACTCAGAGAGTATGCGATTCAATGACTCTCAACATATTCATTGAGTTGATGCAGCTCCTTGGACATCTAAGCTATTTTCACATAATTGACCTTCAAGTACTAAATATTGCTTCTAAGTTATCCAGAACAATTACCTGTACAAGGAAGACGGCAGATGTCAAGAGTAAATCTTTCGCAATTCTGAAAATAAATAAATAAATACACAACCACTGAAACATGCTACAGAATAACCTCTGCCCCGCGGACTCCTTGACTGACATTTTGAAGCTGATTACATAGCCTTGTTCAGTCAGATATCCCACTGCAATCAACATCCGTTTTGTGTTAGCCTAATGGGGACTTTGCCTTAATAATAAACATAGAATTGGCTTCTTACCGATAATTATGATAATAATTTCCAAAGGGTAAGTCTTTTCCTTAATAAATAATCCTCCTTTGAGCAAGCATCCTTGAATCTTATCTCTGCTGTTTTACAAATTAACATTTTAAAAAATCAATTTTGATACTTGAGACTATTGCGAGAATAAGTGGAACCCAGAAGTGACAGATTCTGCTTTGATGTAGATACGGGTATGAACTGAGCACCAACGGTAGATGGCAAACACAAATCCACTCGTTAGTGTGTACTTTAGTCTCCAGATCACAAAGATAACTTCCATTATATGTTATATAAAATATCCTTCATTTCTCCCAAATTAATGAATTGAAACCAACAGAGATCCCCGTTTAAGTATATTGTTATCAATGTAGTATAACATAAAGGAGTTGGGACCACTGTACTTTTCATTTGCATTCATTTGATAATGGCTAATTCACAAACTTTTAAAATGTTTATTTTCTATATCCATCTACTTAAGTACCTAGTTCACTTTCTAATCTGGTTATCAATTCTGGTTATCAATTTTTCTCTCAAATTATAGGAATTCCCCATGTGTTTTGGAGATCAATCACTTAACTGACTTGCAGTTTGTCAACATGCTTTCCATTCTACATTATTATTATTATTATTATTATTATTATTATTATTATTATTATTGTTGTTATTATTATTATTATTTCACTCTGCTAGCTGGGTAGAAACTTTTAAGTTGAGGCAGTTCTACTTGGTTGTTTGTGTTTGTTGCTTATATTGTGGATGTCATATCTATTGCCTTAGTCTGTATATTGTGTTTAGCTTCTATTGCTGTTATAAAACAAACACCATGTCTAAAAACAACTTGGGGAAGGAAAGGGTTCATTTCTACTTCTATTTCTACATCATAGACCATCATCAAAAGAAGTCAGGGCCAGAACTGGAGCCAGGAATTGAAGTGGAAGCCATGGAGAAATAATGCTTGCTGGCTTGCTCTGCCTGGTTCCCTATACCACCCAAGACTACCTGCTTCAGTATGGCATCACTACCCCTCCATGAACTGGGCCCTCCTGTATCAACCATCAGTCAAGAAATAATGCCTGACAGACTTGCCTATAGGAAAGCTACTAGAGGCATTTTTCAACTGGGAATGTGAATCTCTTGATTTTATGATTTAATCACCTCCAAATACACAAAAGCACACCTTTACACTGTAGTATTATATGCTTCAGCATAAAAATTTAGGGGATACAATATTCCATTAAGAGTGTCCATTATATCATTGTCTAACTCAATGTCAAGATTGTGTGTGTGTGTGTGTGTGTACTCTTTTGGACTCCCATTGTTTCATGCCTTGTTTTCATCTTATTAATCTATATCAAACTGATTGTTGAATGTGATATAAGACAAGCTAATAATCTGTTTATCTACACAATTTCTGGAAAGAAAATTTTTGTTTCTGTGGCACTCTTGTAAAAAGCCATTTGGTTATATGTTTCTGGAGCCTTGCTTTTGTCATATTTTTATTGTTCTAAAAACATCATGACCAAACATGACTTTATAGAATAAAGACTTCATTTTGCTTACAGTTCCATAAGGATAAGAATCTATCATGGTGAGGAGGCATGTCATAAAATGGCAGACATGACAACAGGATCAGAAAGCTGAGTGCGATCACATCTCCAACCACAAGAACAAAGCAGAGAATGGTTAGAAGTAGGCCTGCACCCAGTGACACACTACCTCCAGCAAGGTCACACCTTCTAAATCTCCCCAAACAAATCCACCAGGTAGGGACCAAGTGTTCAAATACATGAACCTATATGGGACATATCTCTGTAGCTGGAACCCTGCTGAGCTCTCCCTATTCTCTTTGACCCCATCCCAAATGGATCCCAAAGACCTTCTCCTCCAACCTTCCTTTCCCCAACTCATCTTAGTATCCCAGCCTCCAATACCAGCAGGCATTCCCAATAAACAGGTCAGGAAAACAGGAAACACACAATCATCATATTCTCCATAAACCAAAGAGGAAACAGAAACCAAGGAGGAAAAGACCTACCCAACAAAGACAGATTAAAAAATCAGCATCTAGACATAAAATCATCCCAAATCCAGATGCCGAGACACCAGTGTAAAAACACAGTCCAACTATCCTACCACAGCAGGCTGAGTATTTCAACATATTTGAAGCTCAAGAAAAAGACCTTAAAACAGCTTTAATTAACACGATTAATTTAAGAAGAAATAAATAAATTCCTTTATAAAAATCCAGGAAAATACAAACAAACAGTGTAAGGAAATAAACACAACTGTTCAAGACCTGAAATTGGGAATAACAAAAACCCAAACTGAGGGAATTCTGTAAATGAAGAATTTAGGAATTTGAACATGCACTACTAAGGCAAGCCTCACCAACAGAATACAAGCGATGGGAGAGAAGGGCTCAGATGTTGAAGATATGATAGAAGACATGAATACACAGGTGAAAGAAAAAAAAACTCCTGATAAAGCATCTAGGAACTTTGGAACACTATGAAAAGACTAAATCTAAGAATAATAGGTATAGACAAAAGAAATAATAGGTACAGAGAAGAAACACAGGTCAAAGGCCCAGAAAATGTTTTCAACAAAATCGGAAAGTTTTCCTAACCTGAAGTAGATGATTCTATAGTTACAAGAACCATATGGGAAAACAAATAGACAAAGTAGACTTCAAACCAACTCTAATCAAAAGAGATGGAGAAAGATACAAGATACTCATCAAAGGAAAAGTCCATCAAGATGACTCTTCAATTGTTAACATCAGTGCCCCAAACACAAGGACATCATATTGATACTCACACACTGGTAGTGGGAGACTTCCGTAGTCCATTCTCACCAAAAGACAGGTCATACACACAAAAATTAAACAGAGAAATACTAGGGTTAACAGATATTAGAAACCAAATGGACCTAACATTTGGGTGAAAAGCCTTTCACCCAAACACAAAAGAATACACCTTCTTCTTAGCACCTTGTGGAACGTTCTCTAAAACTGACCACATACCTCAGACACAAAGCAAATCTCAACAGATACAAAAAAAATTGCAATAATACCCTTCATTTTATCAGACCACGTTGGACTAACACTGTGTTTCAACAACAGAAACAGGAGAAAACTTACAGACTCAAGGAAACTGAGCAAGACCCGCCTAATGAAAACTGGGTCAAGTCATATATGAGGAAAGAAATGAAATGCTTTCTAGAATTCAATGAAAATGAATACCCAGCATACCCAGCATACACAAACTTATGGATCATAATGAAAGCAGTTCTAAGAGGCAAGTTTGTAGCACCAAGTGCCTACATTAAAAAACAAAACAAAACAAAAACAACCAAACGGAAAAAAACTGGAGAGTTCTCATACTGGCACACTTGGAAGCTCTGGAACAAAAAGAATAATCATGAGGAGTAGACAACAAGAAATAAACTGAGGCCTTCAAAAAAAAAAACTAAAATAGAAACAATGAGAACCAGCCAAAGAATCAATGAAGCAAAGAGTTGGTTCTTTGAGAAAATCAACAAGATAAACAAACTCATATCCAAACTAACTAAAAGACTGAAAAAGAATATTCAAATTGACAAAATCAGAAATGAAAAGGGGAATAACAACAGACAGTGAATAAGTCCGGAGAATAATAAGGATGCACTTGAAAAACCTGTACTCCACAAAACTGAAAAATTAAAAGAAATGTACAATTTTTTCAATAGATAATAATACTTACCGAAGTTAAATCAAGGTTCACTAAAATCAAAAACTAAACAAGGCTATCCACTCTCTCCATATCTATTCAATATACTACTTGAAGTTTTAGCTAGAGGAATAAGAGATCAAGGGGATACAAAAAAAGGAAATGAAGAAGTCAAGGTATTATTTACAGATGAGATGATAGTGTACATAATTGACCCTAAAAACTCCATCAGGGAACTCCTACAACTGATAAACACTTTCAGCAACATGGCTGAATGAAAGATTAACTTAAAAACAATCCGTAGGCCTCTTATATACAAATGACAAGTGTTCTGAGAAAGAAATCAGGGAAACAATACAACAGCTTCAAATAAAATAAAATATTGTGGGGTAACTCTAACCAAGCAAGTGGAAACTTGTATAATAAAAACTTTGAGTCCTTAAAGAAAGAAATTGAAGAAGATATCAGAAGATGTAAATATTTCCCATGCTCATGAATTGATAAGATTAACAGTAAATACAGCCACACTACCTTAAAGCAATCTACAGATTCTATACAATCCCCATAAAATTCGAATATATTTTTAAAGACCTTGAAAGGACAATTCTCAACGTCTATGGAAAAACAAAACAAAACAACAAAAAAAATCCAGAATAGCTTAAACAATCCTGCACAATAAAAGAAGTGCTAAATGTCTGACTATTCATGATCTCAAGTTGTAATGCAGAGCTATAGAACTGATACAGTTTTATTACTGTAGTAATAAAAACCACATGGGATTGGCATAAAAGCAGACACACTGATCAATGGAACCAAAATGAAGACCCAGGCAAAAATTCACACACTTATTGGACATCTGATTTCTGATAAAAAAAAAAAAGTCAAAAATATGCACTGGAAAAAAGACAGCATCTTCACCAAATGGTTCTGGTTAAACTTGATGTCTGAATCTAAAAGAATGCAAATAGATCCATATACATGACCTAGCACAAAACTCAAGTCCATGTGGATCAAAGACTTAAACATAAGACCAGATATACTGTACCAAGCCTTGAACATATTGGCACAGGAGACAACTTCCTAAACAGAACATTATGTCACAAGCACTAAGATCAACAATAAATGGGACCTCATGAAACTGAAAAGCTTATGTAAAGCAAAAGACACCATCAATAGGACAAAGCAGCAGCCTCCAGAATGGGAAGATTTTTTTTCACCAACTCTACATTTGATGGAGGACTAATATCCTAAAAACACTGAAAACTCATGAAGCTAGATATAAAAAAATCAAATAATCCAATTTAAAAATGAGTAACAGATCTGAACAGAGAATTCTCAATGGAGAAATCTCAAATGGCTGAGAAACACAGAAAGCAATCTGTAACATCCTTAGCCATCAGGAAAATACAAAACAAAACTACTTTGAGAGTCCACCTTATACCTGTCAAAATGGCCAAGATCAATAACACAAGTGACAGTTCATGCTGGCCAGGATGTGGCGCAAGGGGAATACTCCTCAGCTGCTGATGGGAGCACAAACTTCACCAGCTTTGGAAATCAATATTGTGGTTCCTCAGAAAGTTGAGAATCAATCCAACTATGCTACCCTTGGGCACATACATAAGGATGCTTGATCCTGCCTCAAGGACACTTGCTCAACCATGTTCATTGCAGATTTATTTATAACAGCCAGAAACTGAAAACAACCTAGATGTCCCTCAACTGAGGAATAGATAAAGAATATTTACACAGTGGAGTATTAGAGGTTAAAAAAGAATCATGAAATCTTTAGGCAAATGGATGGAACTAAAAAAAAAATCATCCTGAGTAAGAATACCCAGACCCTGAAAGATAAATGTGGTATACATTTACTTATAAGTGGATACTGGACATTAGCCATTAAACAAATTATAACCAAGCTACAAACCATAGACCCAGAGAAGTTAGATAAAGAAGTAGGGTATAGGAGAGATAATGGGATCTTCTTGGGAGGGGGAAATAGATTTTACAAGCAGACTGGGGGCTAGTGGGGATTGGAGCAGTGAGTACAAGGAGAGATGGCTAGAATGGGAAAATCATTTGATGGGGGCGGGAACCTACTGCAGTGGAAATTTTCTGGACTCTATAAAGGTGATCCTAATGAGGACTCCTAGTAATGGAGGATAAGGATCAACTGGCCATCTTTTGTATCTAGGTGAGGCTTTTGTGTCAAGACTAAATTTCATTCAATTGAGATTTTGGCCAATGTGGAGTCCCATGGCAACCCTCAAACAACCCATGCTATTGCTTTCTGCAAACTTGCAATGGGACCTCACTGCTAAGGACAACACCCACACAACTCATTAAACATAGAAAAGCAGATCTGATGACTACATGGTGCCTTCACCCTTACGTTCTAATTTCTTTGTTGCCAGTAGGTACTTTGCAGACAACTGAAAGAGACTGTGGACACCAACCCAGCAACAGAACCTTTGACCTACAATCTGTTCTGCCTGTAAAATACACTAGGGCAATGGTAGAACAGAAGTTGTTGGAGTAGTCAACCAATGTCTTATTTTACATAAGGCCTACTCCATGAGAAGGAACCCACACCTGAAAGTACTTGGGTAATTTAGAACTAGAGACTAGGTAGCTGGAGACTAGGATGCAAACAAATACTTCTGGTCCCCCCCCCCCAAAAAAAAGTTCAGGTCTGGTGCAAGTACCTGTAACCCTAGAATTGAGGATGTGGAGAAAGACAGGTGCTTGAGACTTGGTAACTAGAAAATATAGCCCAATACTATCTCAAGAAATAAGGCTGCTTACAGCAATAACATCTGTGCCACTATTGTACCAGTGAGCATTTATTGGCAGGATGATACTATAGCTCTCAGGGTTTACAGCTGAATGTGATGGTTAATGAAATATCTAGCTGTCTGCATAGCACCTTCCACTGGAGGAAACTTATGCTTAGTAGTATTAATTTGGCCAAGAACCGATGATTGAGGTGAACCAACTATTATTATTTTGCTAAATGGATATAGTATAAAGCTGCCTTTTCAATACATTTCTTTATATCCCCAAACTGGTGCAGTTCTCAGTTCTGCTGACAGAAGTGTGCAGTGGAGGGTGGTTAATACAAAGACTCACAAGAGATCAAAGTGCAAAGAACAAGCATCTGTGGAGCACTAAGTCATAAACAGGACATCCATATTATACTCCCCCCCCACACACACACACAAAGCTTAGGCAACAACTTGGAAAAGGAGGCAAAAAGATATTAGAGCAGAGGCTGAGGGAAAGAGGAGAAACTGCCTTCGTGACAGGACAGGACTGTTGCACATGTGTACTCCCCACTCCCGGCAGCTGGGGTTGCTTACAGAAGACCTACCCAAGATCAAGCCGATAAACAGTCCAGCACAGGTCAAGGAGGCACACAAACCCCCAGCTCCAGCTGAGGAGCTCTTCATAGCTGATGGCTTCCAAAGCAGGGACAGTCACTTCTCTTTAGGGATGTGATCCCTGGTAGGTCATGTTCTGGTGGGCGGCTCCCCATGAGCAGCACAAATTGGGCCTGGTGGTTTACTTAAAAAGAGAGAGAGCAAAGAAAGGCCTGAAGCTGAAAGGAAATGTGAGGGGGCCACCCAGGAGAAGTTGGAGGAGGGGGAGGGTGAACACGATCAAATTACATTGTGTACATCTGTGAAATTCTCTAAGAATAATTTAAAACTTATTCTATATGTTGAAATAGAAAGATAGATAGATAGATAGATAGATAGATAGATAGATAGATAGATAGATAGATATGGATATCGATTGAAGACATTGATTATTAACCTTTGCTCTCCATCTGCATTCCCACATAAGGACAGAATATATACACAACACACACACACACACACACACACAAAAGATGCTAAGAAGTGAGGCAGTGAGCTGCTGTGTATTATCATACCTTATGGTTATAATAGCATGCATGTAGATTTTTAAAATTACTTTGAAAAGTAATTTGTAGAAATGAATAAAAGCACACATAACTGAGTATCTGGGAATGCATTTAAAACTGGTGGTCATTGTGGGTATATGTTTTCTTTAAGTCTCTTTTCTAGTTGCTGTGGTTATTTTATTGCGGGGGAGGGGGGGAGGCGGAACAGAAGTGTTCCAGTACTCAGGCTTATGTAAAAGGTAGATAAAGAAACAGATGGCAAAATAATGCTCAAAGTCACATAATACTTTACTGAGAATATGCATAAAGAAAATTTTACTAGATACCTATAAATAAAATGAAAACATTAATAGATTTTAGATTGTCTGATGAAGACAATGTGTTGTAGGAAGTGACTCTAGGTGGGGTCACTGTCTTTAAAAATTAGCCTACAAAACTCCCTAAAACAACCACCTTTGAATACTTAATTAACCTCTAATAATATTCTCGAGGATGTATGAAATTAATCTAATTAATATTGCTAAGCTGACAACAAAAACACAGAAAACAACTCAAGAAATACAGACAGTATCACAAAGGCTTATTCTTATTACCTCCGGAAATAATAATTCCCAGGAACAATAAAACACTCATCATACTGTTGTAAAATGAATGAAAGCTGCAATTTAAAATTCCAAATCCTGATAGTGTAAGTGTGCAAGAGGGGAACGTGAAGTTTACAAGGAACAGTTAGAAAAATTATAAATACTTGGGTTTTCTAAAATTATTGTATAATGTATTTAATCACCGAGCTATTAAGATTTTTCTCTCATAGAATTACAATAAATCCCAGGCAGTCTGAAAATCCTATCAGTGGGAAGCATGTGTCTTTTTAAAAATACAATGTGGCTTTAAAATGAGCCATTCCAAATTATTAACCTTAAAGTCTCTCAACAGACAGAAATAGAGATAAATGCTTTGCTTTACCCAAGGTGCACACTGAACATTTTCATCATCTTTTCCTTTCATCATAACAACCAATTAAATCTTCGCATGTAAGGTTTATAAGTCTTTGAAAACACAAAATCATTAGAACAAAGCAATGTGGCTATTTGAGATGAGCATGGGGGTTGGTAATAGCAATTGAACTTTGGGTTATTAAAGCAATAAATTTTTTAATCAATTGGGTAGCTATGATGAGTATCTGAAATCTTTACTTAGTTCTAAATGATTTTTCTCTTCTAAGACAAGCATTCTTAGAATGATTTCTTAATATTTGTTCACGCCCTAACTCAATTATGTTTTTTTTCAAATTTTCAGAAAAAACAAAATATTTTTAAGTCATTATGGCATTTTATTTTGTCTAATTCTTGAGAGAGTTGGTTGTCCTGTAAGTATACTGTTCTCCTTTTTAAGTTAATATGATTTCTGCAGTTGCCAGAAGACATAAAAATATCATTTATTATTTGTGAGTTGGGGATGCTTGGTGTATCATAGATGGGGACATATGTTAGGGAACTTTCCATCAGGAAGGGAATGGAGTCAGGTGCCTAGTTAGTACAGTTTTGAAGTAATCACAAGAAGTTGTAGACAGGATATGAAAAACCAAGATTAGAATTTCTTTCAAGTCTTCTGGGGAACTCTTTTACAAATGCTGTGAAGAAAAAAAAAATCTTTCAGCTGTCAAACAACTGAATCCTGATGAAAGTGCACCCAAAATGCTCACACCAGCAGATCTGTTGGCTATGGCACTATTGGGGAGTCAGCATAATGCTGTAAGGTCATGATCTGCCAAAGACCAAGGACAGGCTGGAGCTCAGAGATACAGACAACAAGAGACAACTTGATATCACAGAGTAGGGGGACAAGACCAATCCAAACATACCCACAGAGGAATGGGATTCATCATTTGGTAGCTACCTTTGTGAAAACAAATGGAAATCTTTACACATTTCCACATCCTTGCCGTGGCCTCTCCTTTTTTATGGGAATGATTGATGCAGCTGTCTAGTTCATAAATTTTTGTCTTTTCTAGACCCTCTCAAACACGAGCATGTACAGTCGGAAACTGACCTTACAGAGTTTTTCTATTTTCTCTTCACGCCCTCTGCACTTGAGTAAACAGTCTCAAGTGAAAAAAATTACACCAGCACCACCTTCCCAGTGTGACCGCCATCCTTGTACCCACTCCCCTACATTCATTAAGAGGTGAACTATATTTATCCACTATCCCCTTCATCCTTGGTTGTCATTAGATTTTTTTTAATCAACAAAATGTAATAAAAAGGGTAATGTACCAGGTTCAAGCCTACAATTCAGGAGACCTTAATATGCTTATACAATTGCCTTATGAGCCTTCTTCATATTAAAACAAGCACAGAGTAGTCTATCAAAAAGTGAAAACCCATGGGAAAGACCCAGGGTGCTCCAACTGCCAGTCAACCACCATGCAATAAACCTAATGTGTGGGTGATTTCAGGACAGCTGGGAGGACCTCCCAACTAACTGCAGCCTGACTGACAAGAAGCCCAGCAACTTGGTCCAGAACAGCAAAACCACTTGGCCAGCTTTAGAGTAAAGGACAGCGGTAGTAAATGGCCTTTGCTTTTGGAGACTGAATGGTGATCTCTGAGGGATGTAGCCCCTACTTCTTTCTTCCTTGCTTCTTCGCACTACTACGTTTAAATCAAGCTCTTCCCAATCGTGTCCTTCTTCTGGCCTCCCCGAATCTGTACACACACATTGAAGACATAACTTAGAACCTTGACTCCCCTGGCTCATGCAGTCCCTCCTCTCTTTCTTCAAGGACCCCCGGAGCTAGGTCCAGTACTTGGCTGAGGATCTCTACATCTGCTTCCATCAGTTACTGGGTAAAGGTTCTCTGTGGAGTGGATGAGGAGGAGGGTAGATGGGAGTTAGGGGGAGGGGATGGGAGGAGAGAATGGAGGGAAAACTGTGGTTGGTATGTGAAAAAAAACATTAATTTAAATAAAATTAAATTTAAAAAATACAACTTACAGCTTTCAAAATATGCCTTGATGATTTTAATCCAAAATATGCATTCCCCTTTGGTTTGTTTTTGAAAAGTTCATTTTTCTCTAATATTTCATATAGTTTTTATTAGATTATACAAGCTTTGAGTTGCCTGAGTCCCTTGTAAAAGCCAGTTTATTCTGGATGCTTAATGAAAACATACTGACTGAAAGCAAACCGGTTTGATATTCTCTCTACTTACTCAAATTGTGGCCTGATTTAGGCATCAATAGCAGCTCCCTCAACTTAACTGTGTCTTGGAACTGATTAACAGGTGCAAAAATTTCCCAGTGGAAAATCTGTATAAAGAGAATTGATGTCTGTAAAAATACAGTTTGCTTAGACCATCAATTTTCTTTAAATAAAAAAACTGTGTTGATAGATCTCTCTCTCTCTCTCTCCCTCTCCCTCTCCCTCTCCCTGAGAGAGAGGGAGAGGGAGAGGGAGAGGGAGAGAGAGAGAGAGAGAGAGAGAGAGAGAGAGAGAGAGAGAGAGCGAGCGCACGCTCAGGAGAATTCCTGCTTCGCAAGGGCTATCAGTTTTTGCTTCTGCTTATTAAAGATGCTCTTCATATTCATTTTATTTGACACTCCAGGAAATTGTGCATGCCTCAGGCTACATAATTCTGAGCCTACTTCTGAAATGTTTCATTTATTATTTCAAACTGTCATAAGGTCGGTTGCCTCTTATGCATCAGGTAAGATGAGAAATACGTACATATATATTAACTTAAACATGATCATAATAAATTTCCATGTTGAGTAGTATCCATGACCACCTCCTATTCTAACATCACTTTTTTCCAGATTGTATGATATTCACAAATGATGGCAGAGATACAAACTACATTGAAAGTTTAGTGAAATAAATAATTGTAGAAAAATTACCACTATGAACTCATTTGTCACCTCAGTGCAACTCCAACAATTACTCTGCAATTTATTGAAAGTGGATGTATTTTAATTATAGTTTTCTTTAGTTGGACATTTCTTGGAACTCAAGAAATGCATATTCATTACAAAAATAGTTGACTCAGCTCAGGATTTTATTCTAAAATTAATGTTAAATAATATTCCCTAATGTTACAGATAGACCAATCAAGAAGGAAATTTAAGCCAATACACAACTTGACTCATATGGAGAAAGTTGTTGGAAGCCATAAACATCTATTTTTCATAATAGTCCTATAAAAATGTATTAGCATCAGTCTGGTTTTTCAGAATAAAACTTTTTTTTCTTATTCAGATAAATGCTCTACCAACTTATTTTGCTTGTTCTATGATCATTCAGAGTTTAATAGTTGCCTGAAAGCTCAGATCTGTCACGAAATTCCTTTTGGTTGTTGTGGGGGCAAAGCTTCTAGTCTGACTTACTCTTCCCTCACAGGCTCCTGTGTCTGAACACTTGTTCCCCTTCTGATGATGCTGTCTAAGGAAGTTATGGAACTTTTGGACATGGGGCCTGGCTACTGGATGTAGGGCTATAGGGATGTAGGGCTATGTAGGGCTATACCCCTTGAGGGTATAGGTCAGCCTGCTTCTGGTCTAGCTCTTTGTTTCCTACTTCTACAAGATGTTAGCAAGCAATCTCCCTCTTCCATGACCACTACAGGAGTAAGTCCCAACAATGTGCCTTACGGGCTGTATTAGCTACTTCTTTTCTATTGCTGTAATAAAGCATTATGATCGAGGCACTTTAGAGAAAGAAAGAGTTTATCTGGGCTAGTACTCTAGAGAGATAAACATCCATGACCGCAGAGCAAAGACATGGTGGCTAGAACTGGAAACTGAGACCTTACGTCTCAAAATGTAAGCAAAATGTAAAGTCTCAAAGTCTACCTTCATGCTTCTTCCAACAAGGTCCACACTTTCTAGATATCCAAAACAGAACAGCACCATCAATTTGGGGCCAAGTATTCAATTATCTGAGAGACACCTGGAAACACTTCTCATTAAAACCATTACACCAGCACTGTTGTGTTTACCCTCAGTGTGAGTCAAAATAAACTTTCCCTACCTTAGGCTGCTTCTGTCAGGTAGTCAGTCACAATGACATAAAAGTAACAAGACTGTCACCTTTGTCAGTGTAGCTGGTGCTTTCTGTACACAGTGAGCATGCTGCCTGTACCATTTCTATACATCATAATCATGTTGGTGTCTTTAATTAAAATATTATGAAATCAATGTTTGGGTATAAGTATCACCCCAGCCCCTGGCATCCATATACCCAAAGAGTTTGGAATGTTTGGGTGAAGGGTTCACTCCAGCTCTTGGCATCCATATATCCAAAGAGTCTGGAATGTTCGGATGGAAGCTCCATCCCAAACCCCCTCCCCTGGAGCTGCCTAAGTCAAGACTCCACCCCTGAGAAAGTCCACCAAATGATAACCCCTCCCCAGAGATGCTCAAGACCACTCCCACAGGGTATTTAAACTGCCCCCCAAAGAATAGACAAGTGGTTTTCTAGTCTTCCTTTCCTGTCTCCTCTCTGGGGGACTGGAAAGTCATCCAGGAGTATTTGTATTCATTACACCTGGACTTTTCTTAATTTGGTTTGATTTGATCTAATTTGGATTATTGCATCAACGGAGAGGCTTACTGAGGTGCAGAAACTTTACAATGACTAATAAGAAATTACTGAAAACTTGGACTATTGGGCCAGCAGGATGATTCAGAGGGTTAAGTTTCCTGCTACTAACACCATTTCCAGTGGTTGAATCATATGCAGCTGTAAGAATACATAACCGATAAATGGTTCTTGACCTTTGCAGTACATCAGAATACCTATAAAGCCTTAAAAGGATCATTACTCAGATCCCAAAAGCTCTGAATCAATTGCTTTCTGGTACTGGGTACCAAAGGGTTTATAAAGTCTCCTACATAATCAACCAAGGTGGAATAAGGACATCTTAAGAACCTGCCACAAATACTTATTATCCAAACAATTAGATCAGGATTCGAGTCTACTTCGAATAGTGTGTCTGCCTGTGGCACTGAGCCTGCTCTCCAAATGACACAAAAACTTCTCACTGGCAAGGAAGTATGTGTACTTCAAAATTTTAATGGCTCTTTTCTCTAAAAAAATAGAAGAAGGTATTGAAAATTATTGTTATCTCTGAAGAGTGAAATGGCCAATATATAAGTCTAACAAGCTAAAAATATTGATAAATTGGTTATAACTTGATCAATTATTTTGTATAACAAAAGAAATCAGAAAGAGTCCGAAGAAAATCCTCAAACTAAGTGAAGCGACTTGCTATAGTCATGACTAACAGATACTTTCCTTGAAATATCCTGAAGGTACTGAGGACACGGAACAGCAATATCCTAGTAAAAATAAGTGTCCCCAGTAGCCAAATTTGGTTTTCACATGCCACTCCTGATTTAAAGAACAAAGATCTGTATAGGAAGAACTGGAAGAGAAATAGGCCTCGATGGTCCTGACCTATACTATCCTAAAGAATTGTTAAAAGGATTGTATAGATATGTCAAAGGACATAGAAACCAGCTTCAAATCTGGGGTAATTATAGTATTAAAGTAAATACAGTATCCTATAACCGATCGAATGAAATAGGGACCCATGGTGCACATTGATATAAGTAAACAAATTTCTCATGAGAATCGGGATAGTTATGCTGCTTAAAATATCACACCTGCAAAAATATTTATTAATTAAAAAGAGAATGCAACTACAGCGAAAATGAGCAGATGACTCGTTAATCAGGTGACCTAATTATTCTATCAGTTAATCAGACTAATTAAAGTCACATTTTCATCAGACAGAAAACAATGATATCCCAGAATTTTCTTAGTGGTATTTCTCCCAAAAAATGCATAACATGGATCTAATCATGAAGAAATTATTTTAATATTTAAAAGTACTGAGGTCACAAAAGTCAAAAGGAAACTGAGGAATTGTTTTAAACTGGAAGAAACCGAAACACATAAAACCACTAGACATAACACTTGATTTTGAGACAAGTGTTGTGGAATATTTGTTTATACTGTGTGAAGGTATGTTACTGTGATTGGTTCAATAAATGACTGAATGGCCAACAGCTAGGCAGGAGAGATTGAGCAGGATTTCTGGGCAGAGGGAGGAACTCAGGAGTTAAAATCTGGCATGCGTGGGGGAGGGGCGGTGAGAGAGTGTCAGACGTACAGAGTGAAGGAAAAGTAAAAAGTCACACGGAACAACGTAGATTAATAGAAGTAGGTTAATTTAAGAGCTAATTGGAAATAAGCCTAAGGTAAAAACCAAGCTTTCATAATGAATACTGTTTCACAAAGAAACCCTGCCTCAAAAAACCAAAAAAGTCCCTGAACATATGAGATCAACAATCTGATTTCAAATATTTCACCAAAAGTGTCTTTGCCATATATCTGCACTTTTTCTGCAGGTGAAATTGTCTCAAGGGGTTTTGTCACAATGCCATGTATCAGTGGAGTAGAGAGAGTTAGAATGTGAATTTATATGCATTTCTCTTTATTACACATTCTGAAACATGGTGAGACCTTGCTAGGTAAAGAATACTCAAAAGAACAGAAGGCTGTACAGGCCAGTTTATGTTCAGACAACATGAAACTGTTATGGATATCTGACATGGGCTAAAATGGCCCAGTATTTAGGCCAACAAGGACCTATTGGTCCTCAGGTCCTTTGTGCCTGGGCAAGCAGGCCACCCCACCATAATAATGCTATTAAGTGTGGGAACTTAATTTGACTATGGCGTTAGTGTTCAGAGGTAGGACCTTCAGTAAGTGATCAGATTAGATTAGATCTTGAGGGTGTAGCACCTGGGACTGCAGTTTTGTGATTTTCTTTTTTATTTTTAATTTTAAAAAGAAGCTTTTGTTTATTTTGTAGCATGTGCATTACAGGAAACTAAACACAAGAAGCCAAGAACAGTCACAGTCACATACAGCTCAGCTTGATGTGTCCCTCTGGATGCTGCAATTGTGGTTTTCTTAAGACATAGAGACTACAGACAAAGACACATATGTTTTCTTCCCATGATGTAGTAAAATGAAGAAGGGCCTTATCAAAGCCTGCACCAGATTGCTTGGACTCCCGAACTCCAAGCCAAATAAGTTCTTCCCCTTTCCCTGACTTGGATATTTCATCGCAGTAAGGCAAAGCTGACTGACATAGCACCAAAACTCTCCTCAGAGGTTCGAAACACTGATTTTACGCTAACTTCTGACACGTAGGATTATTGTTATGAACCCTAACAGATTATTGAAAGTAGTGGAACTTATTGGGAAAAGAAATGACTCATATTTTCTTCTACAATTTTAGTTAGTGAAGGGAGAAGTATATAAAGGAAAAAAAATACGTGAGCTTCTTTAGCAGCTCAGTGGTGAATCTCAACATTTAACTGCAGTTGAATTTTGTTTTAGGAAAGCAAAGGAATTTTTGAAAATTCAAGGAATACCTCACAAGTACAATTTTTTCAAAAGTGCACCAAGATTCTTGGAAGATGAGAAAGGTGCCCTGTTCTCCTCTCGGAGATAAGAAGGATGAGCTGCTCATTGAACAGGAGCTTAAAGAGACTTCTGCAGCTCATCAAACTCAAATGCCTCCTGCTGCATTCTGATCCGTCCCTTTTGTTCTGGCCCGGTTAGTGTGGAGAACAGATGGAAGTTGTCCTCTGATCCTGATGCGCTCCAGGTTCTGCAGGGGAGAGTCTGCCCCTTGTACAGGCTGCAGCCATGCTGGGCTTGGTTCCTATTATAGCCCTGTAGCCCAAGTCAATGTTGACGTTTATGCTTCATAGGCTCCACGGGGCAGCAAGCTCTTCAGAACAACAATGCTTACCCCCTGGCTATTGGATTGCTAATCCTTCTCAATCATGTTGCTTGAGGACCCAGCTAAACTAGAAAGGGTAAAAACTGCCCTTAATTATTCTGTAAACGTATCCGGGACACTCAATGGTCACATTTCACCCTTCCTGGAGTATAATCGTCTTTCAAACAAGATTGCTTCTTAAAAATCACCCTTCTATCTTCTCTTTCCAGACTTCAATTTACCCTGCAGGGGGAACAAAAATCACATTGAGTTCCATGCTTCTCCTCTCTCCTCTCAGACGAACTGGTCCGCCATCAAGTGCATTGACCGCATGGCCCCTGTACCTCTCTGTTCTCATCTGATATGAGCTGAGAGGGTCCAAAGTGGAGAGCTCCACAGGACAGGGAAAGCAAGGAGACAGATAATGCTAAGAACAGGGAAATGTGCTCCTGAGAAATCTGAATTCACATGTTTTATACCTGAAACCACAAGGAATCAACGCATCTTCATAAACCCACGGAGCATGAACAGACTTTATATAGTCCCTTGCTCACCATGCATATTCTCAGAAGATCTTGAGCTATAATCCTCACTTTTCATTTAGAAAATCCTTTTTCTCTTTCCTCGGATCCAAAGGAAGGAGGCTGCTCTATCAACTGTCCTCTACCATTATAATTTCCTTACACTCTGTCTGCATGAAAAATATATAGAATTTGTGCTTCTTAAGTCTTTCAATTTCTTTGTGAACTGGAAGCTCCCTCCCATTTTTTCAGATGAAAAATGCATTTCTTGAGAAGTTGAGTAATTTCTCCAAAGCTACCGTGCCTAGAGGTGGCAGAGTCATAATTTGAAGACAGAATTGTCTGGTTGCAATGTATATTTATAATCCTATTTTTTATAAAAAAATAACTGCAATATTTGCGTGCAGGATGATATGTAGACATTCAAGGTTATGGTTAAATTTTGAATGACAAACCACCTTCCACTTTGTGGTTTGAAGCAGCAGTAAGTAGTCTTTCTCATGGTCTGAAAGTCAATGGGCTCTTGGGGGTTCTCTCTCTGGGGTTCCCATGAAGTTACAATTAGAGAGTGCCTTTGTTGTAGTCACCTGCAGACTAAATAGTGTTGGACACTGTGGTGACTTCATTCCTCTTATTCCACTAGAGGTTACTGGTCAAACATCACTGTGTCTTCATGTCACCTCTCCAAGCAGCTAACTTGAGTTTATCACAAGGATAAGATAGTTGGATTCATACATGTCAGCTTGCTTCCCCAGAGGATATGTTCCAGAAGACCAGGGACTCTATGACCGAGGCTTTGATGGCACACAATGTCATTTCTATTGCATCCTCTTGATCATAATAGGCGACATGTAAAAAACATGGCACATTGGAGAGTTGTCTTTTCAGCCTAGTTGCCAACTGCATGTTATAGAGCACAATAAAACATAAACCTATTCAGCTAAGTGAGCAAAACACAACCAGAACCAGTGAAGCCACCATCCTTCCTTATGAGCTCTTCCTTATGAACCTAAACTGCTAGTCACTGCTGGCCTGAATTATGAATTTTCATTCTTCTACGTTGTCCAAAAACTATGTAAATCATAGGCTGTTTATTTTTTCTTACTCTAAAGCTCTTCCATTACTTGGGTTTTTCACTAAAAATTCAATTTGCGAGCTGGATGTAGTAGAATGCACCTTTAATCTCAACTCTCAGGAGTCATGAGATAGCAGATCTCTATGAATATAAGGCCAGTATGGCATCCATAGTGAGTTACAGTCCAGCAAGGCCTTCACAATGAGACCCTGTCTCAAATAAAAACAACAACAATACCTACACACTAAAGAAAAGAGGAAGGGAGGAAGGGAGGGAGGGAGGGAGAGAGGGAGGGAAAGAGAGAGATAGAGAGAGAAGGGGAGAGAGAGAGAGATTTTAAAAATATCCAAAACATCCACTTTAAAAGATTTATCTTAGCTGCAGGTAGATAGATGATTTCTTTATTTCTGTTGGTATAGAAGTCTCTTGTGGGAATATGTCATAATTTAAATAAATATTTGGGGTATTCTTGTTAAAGCAACTGTACATATCACTACTTCAAGTATTCCTGTTTGTCTTCTAAGGTCCATATATCAGAGTTCTTTACAAACATATAGCCAGGAAGCTGCTTCTTCTAATCATCCCCCTCTCCCCTATATCCAGGCTCATACAACTCTAGTCCATTCTTTACACTCCTAGAAAAATGATCTTTTAAAAATACACACATTCTATTACCCCCTTGCTCCAGGCCTCCCCCCCCCCCGCCCCCATTCTCGGTTGCTCTTAAATGTCTTCATTGGAAGTACCTGAGGGAATTCTCAAAAGCATAATATCCTAGTCCCACCACTTGGGATTCTGATGCCATTGCTCAAACATATACTATCTAGTATAAGATGTTTCATGGTTTGGTTCCGGCCTATGACTATGACTCCAGCCTTGTCTTTAACCTATGCGGTCAAGCCCCCCTCACCCCCCCGCCCCGAGCCCGTGCTATGCTTTGGATGTTGTTTTGAGAATGTCTCCCAAAACTTCATGTGCTAGAAAGGTTGCTTCCTCAAGTGATGGTATTGAATCTGGCCCAATGGAAGATTAACTGGTAATTCGGATTGCACTCTTAAAAGGGATCAGTGTAATTGACGTGGCTACTGCCCCCGAAGCAGGAGAGGTTTGTAATAAGCTAAATTGTTCTCACTTCCTGTCTTACCATGCGATTTCTTCTTCAAGAATGTGGTGCCTCACTGAAGCGATCTGCCATGCTTGTGACCATCAATAGATGATTGCAAGTCCTTCTCTAAAAACGCTAAACAAACTTCCTTTTCACGCATATTAATCTCACATCAAGCAATATGACAGACAAGGAAGAATACAGTCAGCAAGTCCAGATAGCCTGAGGTTCCTCAGTGTCTCCTGCAGCCCCAGCCCCATCTCTAGCCCATCCAGTTCTCACTATTGCATCTCAAGTTCTTTACTGCTGTTACTGTTCATTCTAGTCTCGACCCACCAAGGACGAAGCATATAACTCAACAAAACATTTCTAGTCATTGGACCTCTAGCATCTTCCATAATATCCAGATGCTTAAGGAAATTTGTCAGATCCATTGATTTCCACCCCACCCCTAGGTCACAAGGCCAATTAATCATGCAAGTATCTTGAAGAGCAAGAACACTTTCTTTCTAGTCTAGTGACTTTTCAACACCATGCAGTCATTCCCGATGACTAAACATCACAGGATCACAGTGTTCCTAGTACCTGGAATAAAAAAAGAGTGACCTTCACTTCCACTTCTCAGGGCAAAGTAGACTCATTGCTGAAGGATTACACTGAAAAGAGTGTAGAAATATATGTAAATCCTCCCTGCCTCAATTTATTTCCCAGAGGACTAAATTGTAGTTCTACTAAGTGCAGAAAAGGTCGGTTCTATTCGGTTTAGTAAATCTTTTAACTTTGAAAGTCTACCTTTGTTTTTTAAGGTCTGTCGTGAAAGTATCTGAAAGTAAAAAGAGATTTACTTTCAAGGTGATCATTCAACTTGTTCCTGCAAGTCACAGTCACTGGTCTTCCGTTACCTAGATCTTTATTTTACCATTTAGAGTCTCTAGTCTCTTTTATTTAAATAGAGTTATGGAGAATAATGTAATCTGTGTAAAACTACCCATATTTAACATGAATTTAGGGGATTTTGTTTTTGTAGATCTCCCATAGAATAAGCATGAATGGAATTGTTTATGCTGCTGTGCTGGATTTGGCTGCTAACTTAGGCTTTCTCTCCAAATGCTCTCTCAATCAGGCTTCTAGCTCGTATATAATTCAGTGTTTTCATGCATCTGAATTTCCACTCTTTGTAGGAAAACCACGTAGCATGCAACTTCAAAGCCCATAAACAACAGAAAAGATTTATCGGAAAAATCAATTGAGGTTATTATTGGGTAAATGAGGTTAATTTTGTGTTGAAACAGGCTAAGATATTTCCCTCGGTGGCAGATCCTGCTTCACTGATATGTATTCTTGTCTTGACAGCAAGCCACAGCAGACCATTTTAGGCAAGAATAATTAATTAAAAGATACATTCCAGGAAGCCGGTGACATTGACAGAGCAAGGAATAAGCAAAGCAGAAAGATGAAGCAGAATGCAGTATCTGACAGAGAGAGGAGAAAGAGAGAGAAAGAGAGAGAGAGAGAGAGAGAGAGAGAGAGAGAGAGAGAGAGAGAGAGAATGCAGTTCTTTCAAGTAGTTGTAGGTATTTTATTCTGATGAACAGAAATGCAGAAAGCAATTCAACCCTTTAGAGGTCTCTTTTTCATCAGCATTGATCTGAGAATTGAGACAAGTGTTTGGAGCGCTGTCACCAATAAGCAGGAACGTGAGGGCTGGAAGCACACTTGAACAGAATGTGGCTCCTCACACCCTGAACGATTAAACACTCACTGCAGTTTTTTTTTTTTTTGAAGGCAAATTCCACAAGTCACACAGTTTCAGTGATCATTACAGAGAAAAGAACACTGCACACGGTACCTTCAGCTGAGCAAAAGCTGTCATGACCACAGACAACTAACGCATGAGCTGTGTGCACGGTTCCAGCTTCATCTTCAATTTTTCTTATTTGTTTCCAGACACTGTTTTCTCTGCTCCCGACAGTGTTTACAGTCTGTGACTGTCACATAATGAAACAGAAGCAAAAAGCCTTTGTTGTGAGGTTCGTGCATCAGAAAGCCCGCAGCAGAGCTGGGTGTCCGACTTGCTTTTGTTTTATTCGGTGTCACTCTCTCTCCTGGGCAATGCCGCTTCCCTGGGCTGAAGAGCCTAAGAGACTCACAGCCAACAGATCAGTGGCAATCGAAAGGTCAGATTACCGCGGCTGGAGGCAGGGTTGATAAGTGATCCAAAGAGACCTAAATTATGTTAGACCCCTGTTCTCTCAGGGGCAAAAAAGACTTACTCTGTCATAGCTTTTGTCAAGCTGACACAAGCCTAGAAGTAGCTGGGAAGAGGGACTATCAACTGAGGAGCAGCCTGCATGAAACTGACCTATGGGTGTGTCTGTGGGGGCATTGAGTGAATTAAGCTTTGATGTGGGAAAGCCCAGCTCACTGTTGCCAATACCTTCCTGGGGCATGTGGACCTGGGTTATATAAAGAAAGGTAGTTGAGCAAGCCAGGTGAGGCTGGGCCGCCAGGGGATGTAGGCTAATAATCAGTATCTTTCACAACCTCTGTGTCAGTTCTGGACTTCAGCTTCCACCCTGGACCTCTTGCCCTGGCTTCCCTCAATGACAGACGATAATCTGTATCCCAAAGTTTCCTCTGCAAGTTCCCATCAGCCAGTGTTTCATCACAGCAATGAAAAGCAAACTTGACTACATCCCATTAGCCAACTGTGGTTTGTAATTCGAAGATGTCTGAGTTCAGCCTAGACAAAGCCTGATAAGAGCAAAACTCTTATGGTCGGCCTGGGCTAGGCAGTGGAAACTCATCATGATTTCCTCTCAGTTTTAAGGGAGTTAAGATGGAACGGTAATCAACAAAAAAGCAAACTTTTCACCCAACCCTTGTGCCTTCATTTCTCCCCTCTCATTAGCAGGATGGCCGAAATCAGACACAATGATCATTCATGCAAGACAGTATAGTCAACAAACCCATTTTTACACTTTTCAGCACCTGGTGAATGGCAGATACTGAAGGCACCGGCAGCACAAAGAGTAAGACACAAATTACCCTAGATCTGGAGCAGTCATGGTCTCAGAGTGGGGGCGGGGTGGGGGAGAGGCCGCAAACACTGATGACGATGTAATGACACAGTGGAGCAAAAGCCCTCAGATTACAGAGTGAGCCCTGAGAGCACAAAGCAGGCCTGACCCCATGCTTCAGGGTTTTCAGTCAAAGGGAGCCTGGGATCACCCAACAAATGTCATGGTATATTTATCAGCTAAACCTGAGTTCTTCAGGTAAAAAGACAGAGGTATCCATTCCAGAAAAGGGAACTGCATAGGCCCAAGCTGTTTGATGGATTGGGGAGTACAGGAAGTACCTAGTTTGGCATGTCGCAGTTATCACCCAGAAAGAGAAACTAGGAGCAAAGAAGAATCCCCCTCGGGCACGTGTGTATAGAAGAAAGCAGAATGTCAGTGATGCTGTGGAAGCTGAAGTGGTACAGAGTACTCCCAGACTGCTCCAAGACAACTAACCCCAGCGTGGTGAGGAAGAAAGGGGCGGAGCTACAGGAGTGCCAGGCCAGGCAATGCCCTTCTGTTTCCGTGCTATTTCTAGGTCCATATACCTTTATGCAGTAGTTTTGTTTTCATTTTTGCATGTTCCCCCAGGTCGTTTGGTTTTCTGAAGCAGCAGTGAAATACATTTGCTATGCTCTTGGAACGATGTTATCTAAATTCAGGGCAGAGAAAGGCACAGGCCAGAGGTCCCCTCAGAAAAGTGCAACACGAGGAAGACAAACACGGCCGCTGTGGAATTTGAGATCTTAAGACAATTTCTTCGGAGATTTTAACCCTGACCAGCAGTAGAACCAACCGGAGACAACAGAAATTTATTATCTGAGTGACCAAGAACATTCCGTCAGCTCTGCCACTAGGAAGAGAGAATTTTAACCAAGTTGGAGCCTCTTAAGGATTCAGGATGGAAAAAAAAAAGAAGAAAGCTTTCTCAGGGAAGCCTCCTCCTTGCACCCTCATTCTAGGCCAAGTTTCTTTGTTGCAGTCTTCGCAAAGATCCCTCTTCTGAACATCCAATGCCATCACGCAGCTCAGCAGAGATGATGAACTTCCGTTTTGTAAGAAATCTTTCTGTTGCTTCTTAGACTGCAAATCTTAGAGAGAAAACATTACCTTCTTATCCTTTTCTTTTCTCAATAAATATCTATCTTATGGATGAATGGACACAAACTTGTTTCTCAGTTGAGGAGAGAATCATATTTGTGATCATAATTGGAAAATAACTTGTAGATGTTTGAACTAAGAGCTAGTTGGCCCCCAAGTTTGCTGTAGATGGTGTCCTCTTAGGAGATAAGGAAGTGTGAACAGAAATCCCAACCCAGCACCTAACCCCCTATGTCAGGCAGGTGATATCACTCAGGTTTCCTGTCCTTTTACTTTGCACGCCACTGACCTCATCTTCCTAGTTTCTGGAAGTGTTCTTTCACATCTCTTTCTTTCTGCTCCAACCAGCACCACTAGATCTTATCAATGAAGCTCTATTGAGCCAGTGTTGTGGATTGAACATTTGTGTATCTTCTCCCCAAGGGAGGTGTTGAAGACTTAATCCCCAGTGTGACTATATTTAAAAGGAAATAATTTGCATGAAGTGGTAGTGGCGGGACTGTGGGGAGACCAGTGTGCGTCAAGAAATATCAGCGAGCTCCCTCACTCTCTCCCCCTCACATGAGGAAACAGTCTGGACTAAAAGCATGGAGAGAAAACCCTCATGAGAAACAGGCTTTGCTGGCACCTTAATCTTGGGCTTTAACTTCAACAAACATGAGAAAATAAATTCCTGCAGTTTAAGCTCCTAGCCAGTGTTGTATTGTAACGATAGAAATAGCATACCAGGATCAAAAACAATGATGACAGCTTATGCTGGAGAGGATGTGGGGTAAAGGGAACACTCCTGCATTGCTGTGGGAGTGCAAGCTGGTACAGTCACTTTGAAAATCAGTATGGTGATTTCTCAGAAAATTAGGAAACAACCTTCCTCAAGACCCAGCAATACCACTTTTGGGTATATGCCCAAAGAACACTCAGTCATACCACAAGGACATGTGCTCAACTATGTTCATAGCAGCATTATTTGTCATAGCCAGAACCTGGAAACAACCTAAATGCCCCTTGACTAAAGAATGGATAAAGAAAATGTGGTACACAGCAGAATAAAATAATGACATCTTGAAATTTGTGAACAAATGGATGAATCTAGAAAATATCATATTGAGTGAGGTAACCAAGACCCAGAAACACAAATATAATATATACTCACTCATAAGTGGCTTTTAGACATAAAGCAAAGAAAAAAAACAGCCTACAATTCACAACCCCAGAGAATCTAGACAACAAAGAGGACCCTAAGAGAGACATACATGAATCTAATATACATGGGAATTAGAGGAAGACAAGATTTCCTGAGTAAATTGGGAGTGTGGAGACCATTGGAGAGGGAAAGAAGGGAAGAAAGAAAGGGGGGAAGAAGGGAGAGGAGCAGAGAAAAATATATAGCTCCATAAACATAATTAAAAAAGAAATGTATTAAAATTCAGGTAAGGCGCAGTTCATTGTAGAGGCCTCAGCCGGTATTGCAAGCAAGGCTCGGCTTCATCCTGAGCACCATAAAGGTTAATGTGCACCATTTCCTGAATTAGATAAATTGGTGGTGGTGTAAGAGAGGATGGGAATTCCTGTGAGGGCCACACTAACAAAAGATCATATGGACAGAGAACACAATTTCCACTACAACATGACTAATCCACGTATACGCAAATCATCAGTTCCATCTAGAGTCTACTGGTTTCCCCACCAATCACCTGAACTAAGGAATCATCGGCCATCGTCTCCTGCTCCCAAAGACGGTTTCCATCCTGTGAGATGAAGCTGTTCATGAGTTTGCTCTCGGTGTTTTTGTGGGGCTCTAACCCAGATAGGGCCTCTTCGGAGCTTGGTAAATGCTTTACCATTGAGTTGTACTCACAGCCTTTAAATTGATTAAAACACGATGTTACTTTGTAAAAAAAAAATGTATTGCAGTAAAAATAAGATAGCAGATATTAAATAGACTCATTTAAAATAAATAGTACATTCATTAGATTCTTGACTATTGTAACCTGCAAATAAATAAATTAAGAAAGAAAGAAAGAAAGAAAGAAAGAGAGAAAGAAAGAAAGAAAGAACGAATAGCATACAAAGAATTTATTAGTATATTGTTTAGGATTCCTTTTCTGGTACAGAAACAGAATTGAGAAGGGGTGACAAAGTATATAGACAATAAAGGCTAAAATCTCCTCTTGCACTTCTGGGGAAAAACAATTGTCAGATTCTATTCTGTATCTTTGTTACAACTCTAGAAGATTTCATAGACGTAAGATCAAATTATATGTTGCAGCAGTGATATAGTCAGCTGAATTCAAAATGAGGTACATTCTACTTCAGTTTCATCAGTAAATAAAAGGCATTATATAGGGCTTGGTAGAGGGAGGGAGTGTTGTAGTACCCAACAAACTTAACAACACAGATCCTTATAAAAAGCACAAATAAATAAATGTATAAAACTTGTCAACTATAAATAGAATAAAAGTGTAGAGCCTAAATAAATTCAAAAGTAGATTTCTTTTCATGTGTGAGTCAAAAAAGAAAAAAAAAAAACAAAGCAAAACTACATTGACTGCATGTGTGCCCTTTCATAAGGATGGTCCATGCCCCTAATACGGTTTATTATTATTATTAGTAGTAGTAGTCATTTGTTTCTCATTTCTTATGCTAAGTATGCATCATTATACTAGGATTTCTCCTATTATCAGAGGATCTACTTAGTATTAGTGCTAGTCTGTTATTCCCAAGCCTACAAGTTTATGGTCCTGGGTCTCTTCGTGGTTAGAATCCCAGTGTCTTTCTCCAGTGAATATTTTTATGGGTTTTCTAAAATTAACCACATGCCACAGTTTCCCAAGCACTTATTTCTAACCTTGTCAGACTCATATGCACTGCTTCTCTTGTTTATTGAGGTTTTGTCCTTAAACAAAAACCTTGATTTATATCATCTGAAAAATTTAAAAAGTCTTTATTTATTCTTTCATAAGCAATAAGGACTTTAAAGGAAACCTAAATTTTGACCAGAAGTTGCATGTCTGAACTTTTTATTTCCTGATAGTAGAGATGCTGCTTCATGATATACTTTTATCTTCTCCACTATTCTACTCTGTAGGGGGAAGGCTGCTTAGCCCTGAAATAATCACACAGAGACTGTATTAATTAAATCACTGCTTGGACCATTTGTTCTAGCATCTTATTGGCTAGCTCTTACATCTTAATTTAACCCATCTCCATTAATCTGTGCATCACCACGAGGTCATGGCCTACCAGCAAAATTTCAGCACATCTATCTCTGGTGGTGGCTCCATGGTGTCTCTCTAACTCTGCCTTCCTCCTCCCACGCTATAAAAGAAGCCAGGTTTTTTTATTCATTAACCAATAAAAGCAACACAGAGACAGAAGGACCTCCCACACCACTACTATTCTCATTTATTTATTACCTTGAATAGAGATCCTTCACTTACTTATGAATACCAGAGCTGTAGAATGGTCAAATCAGCATATTATTTATTTATGAAGTATTTTGTTTGTGATCATGAAGTAAATACTGCTTGAAGGAGTCATGTGGGTAATTCTGTGAATTTGGCAGGGTCGAGGTGGGGGTAGAAGTGGTGGTGGGGCTCTGCTATGTCACTTAGCCACATGGTGACTGGAATTGTGTTTGTAAGATGCCAAAATTAGAACTATAATAAAATAAGTAAAGTGCTTTGTGACAGCTAATCTTGGCTGCCAACTTGACACAGCTGAGAAGTGGGAACCTTGACAGGGGAATTACTTCCATTAGATTGGCCTATAAGCATGTCTGTGGGGGCAATTTCTTGATTACTACTTGATGTGGGAGGGCCCAACCATCCCTAAGAAGGTGAGCCTGGCCTATATAAAGACAGTTGCTGAGCAAGCCAGAGGAAGCAAACCAGTAAGTAGCACTCCTTTGTGTTTCTGCTTTAAGAGCCTGCCTTGAGTGTCTGCCTTGAGTTCTCTCTCTGACGGACTAGACCCTGCAAGATGAATTCAAGTTTTCCTCGCTAGTTGCTTTCAGTCAGTGTTTTATCACAGACACCGAGAAAGTAAATGATGTATGCTCTAAAGTCACGATCTATAAATTAACCTGAAATGTTTTTTAATGTATCAGGTGAGCAGCAGATTGGTGACAGTATTATTGAAAATTTGGGGACAAAGTACTGAGAACTTAAAATAGAAAAAAAGAGAAATGATGCAATAGACAGTTCTCCCAAAAAGACATAAAAATGGCCCATAATATTTTTCAAAATCCAAATTTACTGCTAACAAACTAGAATCTAGGCTGGGCAGTGGTGGTGCACACCTTTAATCCCAGCACTTTGGAGGCAGAGGCAGGGGGGGGATCTCTGTGAGTTCAAGGCCAGCCTGGTCTACAAGAGCTAGATCCAGGACAGGCTCCATAGCTACAGAGAAACCCTGCCTTGAAAAACTAACTAACTAACTAACTAACTAACTAAATAAATAAATAAATAAATAAAATTTAAAAAACTAGAATCTAATTAGAATAACAGTAAAATGTGTGTTCTATGAGAGCAATTCTGTTGGCCAGGCTGAGGAAAAATAGGCACTATGTGTGTTCGTATCTGTGAAATGTCTGTGTGTCTCTATGTGTATGTATCTGGAGTGTGTTCTGTGTATATGTCTCTGTGTCTTGTGTTTCTGTGTGTAAATCTGTGGAAATGTGTTTGTGTCATAATTCTTTATGTATGCATGTATGTATATGTATGACATATGTACATGAAGGACATAGTAAACATATAGAGGTCAGGGCTCCTTTCATTAGGGAATTGGTCCTCATGTTTTGGAAGCAAAGTCTCTCATCTTATTTTTGCTAGTACAAGTACCAGGATAGCTACCCAGTATGCTTCAGGTTAATTCTTTCAAACAGGCACTTTTAATACAACGCTTATGAAAAGGAAAACTAGTACAACAATTTTAGTGGGGATTCAGCAATCTGTAACATAGCACGCTCTCTCATCAGCCGCCAGCTCACAAATAATGACCCAGAAACATAATGTTAATTATGAAAGTTTAGCCTTTCACTTAGGCTTGTCTCAACTAACTCTTCTAACTTAAATTAGCCTGCATAGCTTATTCTATGTTCTGCTACGTGGCATTATGTCTTTTTCATCTTTCACCTCCCGTTTCCTCTCCATGTCTGCTGGCGACTCCGTCTTTCTTCTTCCCAGAGTTCTTTCTCAGCTGGGAAGTCCCACCTATACCTCCTGCCTAGCATTAAACTATTTATTACACCAGTCACAGCAATACATCTTCACACAGTGTGCATACATTCCACAGCAGTGTAACAAAATTATATACGTGTTTACCTTTTACCAGGTAATCCTTCCTCCACTTTATACTGATAATCAGCTCCAACAACATAGAAATACACACACACACACACACACACACACACACACATACACACACACTGGTGTTGCTTCAGCTTTATCTGTAACTTCAAAGGATTTCAAAGAGCCAAGACACTCATGTGCTAAAAGGGTGCCTGACTATACTGTGTTCCTTCCCCAAGATATTGATATGAAAATGGTCTTCAGTTGCTATTATGTATTAATTCTAGGATAGGATTTTAAGTGAAAAATCTTGAATGCAAAGAAAGTATCAGATTGTGTATAATACAGTCTAAAAATATACACAGGCACCTTCTCATTTGTGAAAACTGAGAAGGAATGAGCCATAGTAAGATCGGTTATCTGAAGTTTATGAGTAGGGACTGAATGGGTCAAATGGAAGAAAACAGGAAAGTGGGAACACGGGAGAGACTAAGAAGAGACTTCTCTGAGTTACACCTTAAAAAAATGATGTTCTTAACATAATGAGATGATGAAATAAATGGTTTAGTTGTGGGCTTGCCACACAAGGACCTATGTCTGATTCCTCACATCTCATGTAAAAAGCCCAGGGGCAGTGACGTGTGCATGCAATCCCAGCACTGAAATCGCAGAACCAAGAAAATCCTTCAGGGCTTGCTGGCCAGCCAGTCCAGCTGAATGAGGGAGCCTCAGCTTAGGAAAGAAAGCCAGTCTCAAAAAGTAAGGTGAAGGGCAACTGAGGAGGAATCTGATGTTGACCTCTGCCACATGTATACACATGCGTGCACAGTACACACACAGAAGCAGGCATATAAGAACTTATATACACACCAATATGTTATGAACTGTAATATCATGATAATGCTAATCATACACAATGAAATAAATAGATAAGTAGATAATACCAGCATGGATATATACATTGCAACCAATATGGACAGCAGTGTTTTGAATCCATGGTTTATGGCTAAAGAAATAAAACCCTTCATATAAATATTGTTAGGTATTAAATTGCTAATGCAATTAAGTTACTACTCTCACCCCCCAAATAACTGGAGTGTAAATAGTAGTTTAATGACTACTTTTTGTGTACTTAGTATTACTGAAATAAATAAAATATACTGAAATATACTGTGGATAATAATGGTGTGATTTCTCACTGTTGGGAAAAGAGATGGTGTGGGCCAGCATGAATCCTGTGGCAGTGGTTCAGAATCTGAGGTACCAGTTTGAAGTTCAGCTTTTCACTACATTAGCAGATGCATACAGATAACGATGTAGATAAACACACAGAAAATGCAAAGCTGCACCCATATGTGTGTAATTCTTATCTGCTTTCTCTGTGAGTCTAACCTAGCACCCTGACAGCATGCTCATCCGTCACTTTAAAAGCCTGATCCAATCATCCAGGCCAGGATTGCTTGTCTGATTCAAGAGTTAGGGCAAAAACATCTCAAGAGGAAATGTTTTACTGTGCCAAGAAGAAAGGAGATGGTCAAAGCCTGACAGATGCAAGAAAAGGGCAAGTGTCTACTTGATCAGCCTCGTTCCTGGCACTGGAACAAGCAGAATTAAAATATCCAACATCATATAAATAAACATTTAATGTGGACCTTTTTCCCCACAATTGCTTCTTTTAATAAAAATGGAGTATTAGAGTCTGTCTTGTGATTCGACAAGGATGAATTGAGGGGAAGGATTTGAATGAACCGTTCTAAACCCACAGAATCATCCAATGACTTACAAACTCACCTATAAATGTTAATTTATCTCCCTGATGCATTCTTTTTGGACACAATAATTACCCAGAACACCTGACTACCACAGTTTTGAACTTGAATCACTAGTAGACTTTTGGTTTCGCTCTGGAGGCCAGTTGTCAGTTCTGCTTAGGTGCCTCCTTCTGAGCTGAGCCTAGAGTACCCAGAGTACTCATGAAGATCTGAGCATCATTTCCTTGTGTTCTGCCTTGCCTTTTCTACCTCCAGGTACAGCGTGGAAATGAGAGTTAGGACCAAACTGCCAGGATGTTGTATTTGGCTGCATGACCTTGGCATACCCATGGCCAATAGGGAGCACTGCAGGCTTGAAACAAATGACTTGTCACCTTCTGGGCCCAGACCTCTAGGTAGAGCAGTGGTCACCCCACAGGGATGTTTATCTCCCATGGTAAGTTCCAGTCTGGCCACCACACACCCCTTCAGCACATCTCCTTTTTGTTTGAATATCTGAGAGGCCGGATTTTAATACCATTCAAAAGTGTGATGAATTTATTTTCTGTGGGCATTGTCTCTTCCTTCAGTTAGTTTGGACCTTGAAAACAAAGAATGTTTCTATTTTTTTATTTTGATTACTCCTTCAGCAGTCGATTTAATAATCTTCACACCAGATTCGATGTTATCAACCTAGTTTTGGGCACTAGCTAATTTTAGGAAACAAATACAAATCAAATCTTCCCTCTCCTAGAGAGAGGAAGTAATACTTGCTTTTTACCTGTGATATGAAGATGTAAAGACAGAAAATTTAATGTAGTATAAATACATAAAGCTTAATATAAATATTGACAATTAGATAACACATTATTTGCTTACATTGCATCTATCAGGCATTCAAGGATACTCCACTGTGGTCATTTGAATATAATTGGCTCTCATAAGCTCATTGGAAGTGGCACTATCTGGAGGAATGGCCTTGTTGGAGTAGGTGTGGCTTGGTGGAGGAAGTGTTTCACTATGGGGGCAGGTTTTGAGATCTCCTATGCTCAAGCTATGCCCAGCGAGACTGATCACTTTCCTTTGCCTGTACATCAAGATAGAAAACTCTCGGCTCCTACTCTGGCACCATGTCTGCCTTTACAACTCCATTTCCCATGCTGATGATAACACACTGAGCTGTAAATTAAATGTTTTCCTGAAGTTTCTGTGGTTATGGTGTCTCTTCACAGCAATAGAAACCCTAAGGCACACACACTATGTTGAGCATTGAGGATAAAAGAGAGTTGGGGCAAATAAAAGACATTTGTTATTAGTGAGTGAGAGAATACAGATGTGTAAATGCATGTAGTAAGGTGTCACCAGCTATGTGCCATGATAACCATGGTGACTGTGGCCCAGGGGAGATACAGTGAGGAACCAAAGTCAAGTAATGCTACTAAAATGATTAAGAAAGGCTTTACAGTGATGATCAATTTGGGTTAAGTTGAAAATTTGATCTGGCAATAGCATGGAGAAGAATTATGAAGGATAACTTGACCATAATCAAGAAGATCAAGTAGCAGACAGCTGTAAAATTTTAGGCTGGTGATTTGACATTTGGAGCAGAGAGGATATCAAGCACCCTACACTGGGCAGACCTATCAGAGGAACCGATTAAATAAATATTCACTGACTATGCAAAATGAGAAACTAATAGAGACATCAGATGTAAAGAAACAACCCTAGGCTTCTAAGTCTGTTTCTAGAGAGGCTGAGCCACAGAGCACAGTTTTAAGAAGACTTGGGCATGCAGAACGATGTCTCAAAATAGCACCCCAAAAGTTAAATAAATAGATATCATCAGAATAATCACTCACTTAACAAATTTATATTGTATATCCACAATTATAGGGTATGAGGAGCTTGTTATCAAAACAGTCTGTGTTCTAAATAAATGTGCATTCCAGAGACCACTGAGATGGCTCAGTCGTTACAAGCACTTGCTGCTCTCATGAAGGAATTGGGCTAAGCTCCCAGCGTCCACAGAGAAGCTCACAATCATCTGTAGCTCCAGCTACAGAGACTCCAACACCGTCTTTCAGCCTCTTTGGGACCAGGTGCACACATGGTGAACATACACACATTCAGAAAAACACTCATACACATAAACTAAAAAGCAAAACTTGGTTTAAAAAGAACTGTGCATTCATATAGTATTTTGATTAATCTTCTTTGTCAACTTAATTGGATTGAAAATCCCCTAGAGTAGTGAAATAAATCTTTGCATTTGCCCATAAAGGTATTTCCAAGGATCGTTTGATGATGAAAACTCCGATCCCTTGATGAACTCGTAATTTGATGACATTATGAGGAGGTTATAATAAGATTGGGGTTTCATCAATAGAGGAGGGGGACCTTATCTTGACTTGCCCTGTAGTCAGACTGATGAGTATCTTAAATATCACCATAAAACCTTCCATCCAGAAACTGATGGAAACAGAGGCAGAGACCCACACTGGAGCACTGGACTGAGCTCCCAAAGTCCAGTTGAAAAGTGGGAGGGATGAGAATATGAGCAAAGAGGTCAAGACCATGATGGGTTCACTATTATTCTTTTTAAAGCGGGTGAGTGTGGAAGGTAGAGACAAACACGAGACAGAAAAAACACGCACGGCGGAGCGGGGTTAAGGAGGAGACACAGACACGCAGCTCCCACGTGGGTGCACTTTAATGGGGGAGGGGCGACAGGTAAGGTGCAGGTGTGCTGACACAAGAGGGTGGAAGGGGAAAAAGAGGGAGAGAGAGCGCGGCTTGCGGCAACTCTCGGTTTTAACGGTAAATGCGGGGGCGTCTGGGAGAAGTGTCGCGGCTTCTTATCGCGCTGGTATCCGTAGTCCGGGAGAATTCTGAGAACTGTAGTTCTCCAAAAGAACAACATTCACCCACTGAAACAGTTTACCTAAGCTAATGGGAGCTCACCAACTCCAGCCAGACTAGGAAGGAACAAGCATAGGATCAAACTTGACCCTCTGAATGTGGGTGACAGTTGTATATCCATACAGGGCAGACTGCAGGGCAATTGGCAGTGGCATCAGAATTTATCCCTACTGCATGTACTGTCTTTTTGGGATCCTATTCTCTTTGGATGTATACCTTGCTCAGCCTAGATATAGTAGGGAGGGCCTTGGATCTTCCACAAAGCAAAGTGCCTTACCCTCTCTGAGGATTGGAGGGGGTGGGGTCAGAGGGTGTGTGGAGGGAATGGGAGGAGGGGAAGGAGAGGGAACTTGGATTTTTTTTAAATCTAATAAATTAAAAAAATGATTGGGTCTTCATAAGAGCAAGGGGGCTACTGTGAAAATGTTTTTCCTGTTTTATCTTCTTCAAATCCCCTCATGTATATTTCCTCTTCCTCTGCTCCCTTTCCACCATGATGTGCAATGGCCTGCCCCACAATGATCTCTGAGGCATAATGAAATAAACTTACTGAACCATGGGCTAAGATAAAATTTTCCTCTTTAGGTTATTTATGTCATCCACTTTATCACAGAAACAAGGAAAGTTACTAAAACAAATGTCAAACATATGTCAACTGTGTTATAAATGCTAAAAACCAAAATGAAAGAGGGCAGGAGAATCACAAAATAGGAGCGAAAGAGCCCATCTTTCACAGTTTAAATGTGATGGTGGTTAGGAAAACTCTCCAAGATAGAGAGCCATTAGCCCAAGGGGAGAGAGCAAAGGTGGGAGAGCTATGGGAGAGAAGCTCAGGCTACAGTAGAGACACAGAAAAGTGAGGAGAGGAGGCAGAGGAGGACAGAAAGGACAAATGTGATGGCGTGATCGTAGATTGTGGCAGGATATCTTTACAGATACAGGGGGTGCTGCAGGTCTTGTGGGTCCATGATAAATGGCAGCTTCGGAGCAGCAGACAAAAGGGAGGACTCCAAGCTTCTTTGTTGGAGTCCTAGTGGCATGCAGTATGCATGCAATGCAATTCAAAAGGGCTGAGGCAGAAGTGAATAATTTCAATTCATTCATGGTGTGTTTGCAAAAGCCAGAAAGTGGCTTAAAGTGATCAGGGTGTTTGATACGCAGGAATCTGTTGCTCCGATGAGAACTGAGAGCTAGCAATGGTGACAATGCACTTAAGTTACGGGAGGCGGCGATAGGGCCAGCAATGGAGGGTGGAGAGGACTGACACCTGTTCCTTAGAATTACCGTTTTCAGGAAGGGCAGATGAGAAGGGGCGTTTGGAGGTGCAATAGAAATGGCAGAAATGCAGAGTCACAGAAGTCAAAGGAGAAGAGACTTCTTAGGAAGATAAAACAAGATTGTTTGGCGAGGAAACACTATTTAGACATGAATTACTTTCCTGAGACATTTTTGGTTCAAAAAGGAAGAAATGAGGAAATTGATAACCAGAGAGAAATCAAGACAGTTGAGAAAAGCCTGCTCTTGCCTTGTGCTTTTGTGTTTCGCTTTAAATGTAATTGAGCCTAGCATAGTTGTAGGCTTTGAGCAATGAATGGGAATGCGGAAGAAGAGAGTAAACTGTTAGGAAAGAAGAAATAGATAATTGCGCAAATTCACAAGAGACAAAAGAACAAGGGCATCAATTTGGGAGCCTGGCTTACTCATGAGAGTACCACGCCTTATAAAACATGTGCTCCTATCTTATTTCAGAGTCTGGCACTTTTTAATGTATAGATTTTCTGCATGAATTTTTTATTTTTTTAAAATGTTGGTTAATGGGACTGGCGGGTTGTCTCAGTCGGTAAAGTATTTTCCATGTGAACAGGAGGATCCGAGCTCAGATCCCCAGCATTTATGGCACAGCCAGGCAGGGTGGCATGCATACTCGGAGTCAAAATAGGAGGATCCTACACACCTGCTGGTCAGCCAGTTGGCCTACATAGTGAGCTCCAGGTTCAGTGAGAGATCCTGTCTCAGAAAAATTAGGTGAAGAAGAATATATCCAATGTCATCCTCTAATCTCCATATGGTCACATAAAGATGAGTGAATCCACAAATACAAATACACACCCACACAAAAAAATTAAGTTATTATCTATCTTTAGCATTTCATTTTTCACTGGCTGAAATTTTGCCCTACACCTCTTGTTAACACACACGTACACACTGTGGGAGCATACAGAAGTGGGTCCCTTTCACCTTGCTTAAAGGTCAGAGATTTGAGTCCTACTCTTGCTCCTTCAAGGTTATTGACGAGAGGTTTGACTTAAGGTGTGGGTAGTAACAGGATACCTTGACCTAGGGTGTGGTTACTTGGTATTTTGGGTACTAAGAAGGTCCACAGAGGTGAATCTGTTTTACCTTAACCAAAGGTCAGAGAGGTCAGAGGTTTGGCCCAAGGAGAGGCTACCTACTGGATGCTTGACCTAAGGTGTGGTCCCTGCAAGTCCTGCCTAAGCAACAGAATACTTAACTCAGGAAATAGTTGCTTGATTCTTCAGGTGTTGAAGAGGTAATTGCTCTGTTGGTTCTTTGTATCATGTTAAAGCAGTCTTTTGCCTTCTCCCCCCCCTCCCCTTTTTGGATTGGGGTATATAAGCATATGGCAAATAAATGAGGGCAAGTTCAGCATTCCCCGGCTAGCAATTCCCGGATAGCATTCCCCGGATAGCATTCACTAGATTGCCCTCCCGACTCTATTCTGTGTCTCTATCTATTTCCTTTCTATCTCTGTTGCTCCTGCCTAGTATTTCTAATCCACACGCCCTTACCCTGGAATTTGTGATCTCTGTTGCTGGACCCTGACAACACACACACACACACACACACACACACACACACACACACACACCTACTAATGAATGAAAATGTCATTAAGATTAGCACTAATCATCATGAAGGAAAGTTTATCTGTGGGACGAGGACTGAGGAGTAGGGATCTAAGAATTAAGCAGCATGGATACTTCTTTGAAGCTTATTGTGGACTGAAAAAAAGTAGAAACACTTCATGACTTCCCTAGTGAAGCAAACTAAATGGAAAGACACCAGACAGTGGACTTCTCCTCCATGGATGGACCTGACTTCCATTAGAAACTCACTAAATCAGTCTCCCACAATAAATCCCTATTCTTTAGTAAAGCTTTTTGTCTGTTAGAAACAAGCAACCACCACTCAGCAAAAACAGAGATGACATTCTCATCAAATTATGAACCCAGGCAGCACATTTCCTTATTTTAGTACATTTCTTTCTCATAGCACAATTTATGTCCTTTCTCCAGTGATAGCTTTTTTCCATCTCTGATATATTCATACAATAGATTTATGAGAATCATATCCTTACTACTTTTCTAACAATATGAAGTACTACCAACATAGTTGATTGGCATAGCTTTTATTTCTTGTTGAAACCTAATTTAAATTCTTTATTGCTGCTGATTTACAATTTTCAGTGGTGATAAAAAGAATGAGGGGGTTTACTTCTGAGTATCAAAGCTCATAACATAAAAATAGCTAGTTGATGGCAAAGTGTCCCACTGGCCAGTCATGTAAACATAAGTAATTATTTTGTCATGTATTGGCAAAGCGGTTGACATCTATTCATAGTTTCATTTCCAGGGTGTGATAGAAAACATTTAGCACCTATCTCCCCTACCTTAATGTGTTTGCCAATTTCTATGATGCAAATGATCATGGTTGATTTCAAGTTATTGACCTATCATTACTGAATGTTAGGTAGCTCATGAATATGTGTGATTTCTACCATACAGATAAAATGAATGCAGACAGTGAGCGCAAATAGCTGCACATTGTATTTAGAATAACTAGTGTGTATAAAGCTCTCGATATTTGTTACCTTAAAAAAATAGTGCGGGGATGTACTTCAGTTGGTAGAGTACTTATTTAGGGTGCGCAGGGCACTGGGGTATATCCTCAGTGCTGCATCAATAGCTGCATGACGGCACATGCCTCGAATCCCAGCATTCACAAGGTGGAGGCGGAGGACCTGAAGTTCAAAGTCATCTTCAGCTGCATACCAACTTTGAGACCAGCCTGGCATATCTGAGATCCTCTGCCAAATCAAGAGCAATTTTAAAATTTAATTCTAAATTCTAATTTCATATACTTTAATTTTTAATAAAACATTATAAAATTCCTAAAAACAGAACAATTAACTCTAATCAACATGTGTGGACTAGTTCTAGCCTGCCGCTGTTACTTACTAACCTCAGAGGGAGAGGTTACTTAAAAGGAGATAGAGAAGCATGAAACCTTATTTGTAGGCGTAGCAGCATCTCAGATGGGATGGCAGCTGCCCACTAAGATTCTGAAAATCTTAGTAGATTTCTGAAAAAGTAGATTTCTGAAAAAGCAGATCTTTAGCTCAGTAGTACAGATCCAAACAGGTCACTGTAATCATGTTTTTTTTTTTTTTTTAAGATTTGCATTACTTTGATTGTTCTAGTTTTATACTATGCATGTGTGTGTGGTGGGGGTATCATACTTTGACTCTGCCCCATTCTACCATCTGTTGGTAGATTTAAGGGAATAAACTCTTTCTCTTTTGCCTGTACTCTTGAGTGTACTTCATGAGATGATTATTAGTATTGGGGCTGGAGAGCTGACTCTGGTTACGAGCATTTGTTGTTCTTTAAGGAGGACCAGAGTTAGGTTCCAAACAGCATTGTTGGGCAGCTAATGACCACCTGTAACTTCAGCTCCTGGGAAACAAGGGATCTAATGCTCTCTTTTTATATTTTTAATTTTATTTTTAAATTAAAATATAATTATATTATTTCT
>NW_026067988.1:5361338-5362350 GCF_014885135.2 Alexandromys fortis
TTTTTTTTTTTTTTTTTTTTTTTAATGCAGCTTGATAAATTCTCCATTCAGTGAGAGCTGGGGACTGTTTTATTCAGCTCTATTGTAACTTAAAAGCATCTTACCTGAGTTTCTGCAGGAAGTTGTCTTTATAGGGAAATATCTAGGTTACAGACTTATATATTATACTCTCATCGCTTCTCTTTTACCTTATCCAAACCAGGTCTAAGTGCCTTAAGAAAATAAAGTTCACAACTTGAGGATCCAGGAGGACCCACGATGAAAAATGGGTGCTAGAGAAGAGGAGCTAAGAGCTGCCAAATGCCCGGAAAAGCATTTTCGAGGAGCATCGATCTCACATGACCCCATATTACTTCAGATCAGGACAGCTCTTAGGAAAGAAGGAGCCCCGCAGAGCTACATTAGCTTGTACAGATGTTCCTCAGTTTGTGCAATTATTCTTTTTTGGGTTTATCATAGGGAGTAGTTGAAAGTTTCTAACAAGCACGATAGGGAAAAAAATGCCTGTCATGGTGTTGGTAACACCAACTTTGAACTTGGTAGCAAGGATATTAATACAGGTTGGGGCACCGAAATAAGACTTCCTTCTATGCCTTTTTCATAAGAAATAAATCATTTAATGTTAATATAATCTCCAACCTGTATTAATAAACCCAAAAAAGAATACCGGACTGAGCTCCCAAGGTCCCAATGAGGAGCAGAAGGAGGGAGAACATGAGCAAGGAAGTCAGGACCACGAGGGGTGCACCCACCCACGGAGACAGTGGGGCTGATCTATTGTGAGCTCACCAAGGCCAGCTGGACTGTGACTGAAAAAGCATGGGATAAAACCGGACTCTCTGAACATGGTGGACAATGAGGGCTGATGAGAAGCCAAGGACAATGGCACTGGGTTTTGATCCTACTTCATGTTCTGGCTTGATGGGAGCCTAGCCAGTTTGGATGCTCACCTTCCTAGACCTGGACGGAGGGGGGAGGACCTTGGACTTTCAACAGGGCAGGGAACCCTGAC
>NW_026067988.1:5363046-5422249 GCF_014885135.2 Alexandromys fortis
GAAGCCTATGTAAAAGTAATTAGCAGAAGGAAGTTTTCAGTTTTGGCCTACTTGTCTTCACTCTCACTGACAAGTTCATCCCTCCTACTGGCAAGGCATTTCTTTGCTGGTGTTGGAATTACTTCTTCAGGATTTCAATGTACAGAATTTATAGTCTCCGTGTACAAAACCAGCTGAGACTTCTAGCCCAGTAGACCGAATAACTACCAATTCTTGGCCTTTCCATTGGGAGACAGCCATTGTTGGACTGCTTGGCCACAGTCACTCAAATACTTTCTCTTTTAATGCATAGAAATTCATTCATCAAGGCCGGGGGCGGTGGTGGCACATGCCTTTAATCCCAGCATTCGGGAGGCAGAGGCAGGCGGATCTCTGGGAGTTCGAGGCCTGCCTGGTCTACAAGAGCTAGTTCCAGGACAGGCACCAAAAGCTACAGAGAAACCCTGTCTTGAAAAAAAAAGAAAAGAAAAGAAAAGAAAAGAAAGAAAGAAAGAAAGAAAGAAAGAAATTCATCAGTTCTGTTCCTCCACAGAACCCTAGCTAATGCACCCCTTTTGTTATCTTGTGACTTTATCTTCTATGCGTAAACCACAGCTTTCCCTAAATTGTGTGAGATAGTTTGGCTTATACATTCTCCTGGATCAGATGTTGCTCCTATATTCTCGATGACACCAGTTCTTTCTACATTTACCACCCTTTCGAAGGTTCCACCTGTTCATAAGAAATTCCTTTAATTTGCTACTCCTCAACCCAACATAGAAATGGCCACAATTGTCCTTTTACACATGACTTCATTCTACCATCATATACATGTCCCAAGATCAACCAACAGGAATTTCTTTCTTGCCAATATGAAAAGTTTGTTTTGCTTAAACTTTTTATTCAAAAGACCAATATTAAAAACATTTAAAAGTAACCCTCTAACACTGTCTCATAGAGCAATCTTCCAAAGTGCTGAAATACAAAGGTAGCAATTAATTCAAACTCCTATCTAATGTTTTGTATCCAGTTGTAATGACATAGACTCTGGTGTGTAGTAAACACCAAGTTATAAAGATGTTAAAGATAGACTAATGTATCTGTTGTGGTGTGTTGATTAATGAAACTGCATTTCTGTCTTGAAGGAGCAGCATCAGTTTAGCAGAGGGAATGGGTGAGCAGGCTAAGCTGTAATTTACTAGCTCTTGCCTTAGTCTTCTTATGTCCCATCTTGTATTGCGCCAATCCAGACAGAACTCAGCTCTTTAATTTCTATGGAATAGTTATCCCAGTTACTTCTCAGACACTTTGTCCCTATAAACAAAAGGACCAGAAACGCTCAGCCAATCTCTTCTTTCTGACTCGCTTCCTCCTGCATGAGCACACCCTTTGGCATCTATCACTATGATAATTTCAAAACTCAATGCTCATCTCCGAGGGAATGTGGATCAGTACAGTCATCTCCAGTAGATGAGTATGCATTTGGAAACTGGAACTATTTTGGAAACAGCATTCAGACCAGGGAGCAAGTCAGTCTTGGCAAAACATTGAAAAAAAGGAGAGAAGAGAATGAGAACCTGTTTCCCAGGATGACAACGGCTCTCCAATTCCTGGTCCTCCTTCTGAAAGCCAGGCTGCAATCTTGCTCCTATGCTCTGTGAAACACCTGATTACCTAATAATATGCTTTTCAACTTGGATTATCTAGCCTATTGCCGTGTCACCCTAAAGCCATAATTAACATATCCCTTATCAGAAAAGTACCGCTTTTTGTCATCATTGCTGTTATCTTCTCTACGCTCTCCACTTGACTGAAAGCTTCGTTGTGGGGCCAAGACAGCATTTGTCTTGTGCTCTGCTTTATTCTCGCACTTGGCATGTTTCCTGGACACTGAATAGGTCTATTTTGAAAGACTCTAGAGTTATCGACTGTCAACTGTGTACTAAGAACTATTTCATGCACCATGATTATGAAGATGAAAGCCATGGTCCTTGGCCTGGCATTGCTTAGAGTTTATATTACTCCCAAATCAGTCTAGATCCACGTCTATTTTAATTGCCTTTGCCTTACCCAGGACTCTTTCAAAGGGCAGTATTGGCTCAAGTGACAGAAATATCACAAGGAACAGGGACGAAACTGAGTCATGGGTTAGCGGGAACCCAGACAAATGTAGTCAGGACTTTTCTCCCTCTGGTGCCTCTCTGTGGATCGACTTCACAATGTCAGACTCTCTTTCTATTGAATATGAGACAACAGCCACCAGCAAATTTTGAGCTTTCATTATTACAGTTGTATCCACTTATAATTTATTACTGTCCATGGTGAAATGTAAAAACTCCCTGGGCAGCCATCAGTTGGCTCTGCTTATGTTAGCAGTGATTCTCTGGGCTTATTCCTATGGAGGAAAAGCACCAGGATAATTTTTGTTTGGATTTCATGTACCAGCAGAATATGTGAGAAGGTGGCACATTTGATCTTAACTATGGAATGGGAGACAGCCAGAATGGCAAGGGTGTCTTTCTGGGCAGACAGAGTGTATCTACTAGTTGGTACCCATTCTACGTCTACAAATCACGTACACCAATTCCTTTCTCTGACTTTAATTCATGAACATCAGTTAAGTGCCCGTTTAGTAAATATTTACATTTTATCTACAAAATTAATGTTATAGAGAAATGAAGATCTTTTAAAAATCCATATGAAAATCACCATTCTTTTCCTGTGTTTATTGCTCAGACTTAAAGTATAGCCCAATCTTGAAGCACGGGTTTCTTTGGTCCATCTCTGTGCACATGAATCAGGTGATTTTTATCTTTTGTTCTTCTCCTTGCCATCCCTAATCTGTCAGGCAGTCCTGAATCTATACCATCAGCCTTGTTTGTGCTACTTCTCTATCCCTTTATCATGGTTCCATTAACTCGCATCTAAGGATGTCAAGAGAATAAATAGCCCAATAAAACAAAAGAATATACTTCAAGATTTAAAAAGAAAGAAACATACAAGAAATACATAAATCATACTGTATGACAATAGCCCAGAAGATTGCATGAGAGGACCTTTGTGATTTCTGTAAAGGAAAAGAAAAATGGAATTTCCATTCCTTTGCATCAGCATTTGACAGAAGGAGTTATTGCATATAGGGCACCCAAAAGGCAGGATAGAGATCTGAAATAATTGCAGACTGCAGTAAACACATTTCCATGGAGGATGATGGCAGATTTCTCTCGGAATGCTCTTATAAACTGGGACAAGCAAAACATAAACCTAATCTACATTTTGTTTAAGAAATTCTCAGTCACGAACATTTCCTTCTAAAACATGGTTCTTTACACGGGCCTGACATGATAACTTCCTATCATTTAAAGCCACACCTCTATAATGGAGACTCATGTCTCTGAACGCTTCAGAGATAAACAAAAGGCACTTGTCCAGGAGTAATAAACACCTGGCATGTGGGTATCTAGAAGCTCAAATAAAGATAAATTTGTTAGCCTGACCCAAAGGTTTTCTGGGTCTCAAATTAATCTCTTATCTGACATTTAGCAGTTTCTCTATCTAAGCTGAAAAGACCACATTTGGTCAGGGAGTCATCGCTCTTCCTCAAGAAGGAACTGCAATTTTGGTACTTGGTGCTTACCTGCTGTCTCAGTAGGGTCCCGGGTGCTCTCTAAATGCAGCACCCTAATGGAGCAGAACGTTATTCTCAGTCATGCCTAATCAAATGTTTGGTTCCTAGAATTAATGCTAATGTAAAGCTAAGCCTAACATCAGAGCGGAACTTCTTTTTTTAGGTTCTTTACATGACTTGATTTAGAAATAAATTATATTAGCATTTAAAAATGCGCTTTAGAGGTTTCTTAATTTAAGCTCATCATTTTACAGTTGAGGAAACTCAGACTCCAAGAAGTCATTTCCCAAGGTCATACACAGAACTAGCTTACCCAGGAAGACAATTCAGTTTCGCCTTAATTATGGAGAAAGCAAAACTACTTACCTGGTGAGAATATGTACTATGCATTTTGATATGTTTGGCTACAAGAATGGAATTATTTGTTTTCTGTCACTAGAAAGTCAGTTTGACAAGCAGCCTATAAGTTTACCCACTGGCTTCCATGGATTCTAAAGAAGCAATTACCTTCCCATTCTAAGAAGTAAAGATGTAGCACAGCAATGTTTGAGGCGGGAACCCTTTTCCCCATATCCAGCCATGTTGTATATATATGAAGGTGTGTATGCAGGAAGTATGTGGATGTAGGATGAACTTGTCCCGGTCTTCACTCAATCCCTTAGACAAGTGTAGACTTAGATCATGATTGATTCTATTATTCTAGCATGATCATGATCACTTGTATTATGTAACCCGTCTCACCCCACTATCCCCTCAGTGCTCCAGGCTGCAGCTGGCAGCTCTTGGGAGTCTGCTCTTTCCTGACCAAAGTCTGTGAATTCTTGTGTAGAGACCTGGGGTTTGCAAGCAGCCGATACAATGGTGACGCAAGTTCCTCCTTATCCCTTCTGCTGGAGCCCAAGCTCATGTTCCTCCTGAGACAGTCAAAGTGGCTGCACAGCAGAACAGAAGGTGACCCTGAGAGCTCACCACATGCCCCTCTCAGCCTGAAGGCTGAAGAGTACCATGGTGGGTCTGCCTGCAGATCTTCCTTCCTAGGCTGTCAGTGTCCTATGTCTACTGCTGTGGTCAGCAGGTCCGCCATGAACTTTCTAGCTATCCTCAACTCTCCACAGGACTACTGAGCACCCTGCCCACCTTCCCCAATTTGCAAGTGTATTTATTCAGAGCCGACAGCAGTGGACTGCCATGACCTTCTCTTGCAAATAATGTTAAGGGAATTTCATTTCAAAATTTCTCCTCTTAACACAGTTTATTATTTATTTTAGTTAGTTAAAAATTTTAATTGAGTGCTGGATAATAGTTCATTGGTTAAGGCCACTTGTTTCTCTTGGAGGGGACCTGGGTTCACTTGTCAGCACCTACGTGGTGACTAATAACAGTCTATAGCTTCAGTTCTAGGGGCTCTAAGACCCAGTTCTGACCTCTGCTTGCGCTGCAAACATGTACCATACAGACATATATACAGACAAAATTACCCATATATGTCAAATCAAATAAATATTTAGGCTGGAGAGCTGGTTCGTCTGTTCAGACTACTGAGCATTCTTGCAAAGGACCTAGGTTCTTGCAAAGGACCAGCATCTACATGGCAGCTAACAATCTTTTGTAAGTTCATTTTCATGGAATCTGATACCCTCTTCTGGCCTTCATGGTCACCAAGCATGTGTGGTACACACACATACATGTAGGAAAAATCCATATACATAAAAATGAAAGAATGAATAAACAATTTTATTTATTTTTATTTATATATTTATTTTACATTCCAACTGTAGTTTTCCTTCCCTCCTCTCCTTCAGTTCCATACTCTCCCCCCACCCCTGCTCCTAATCCACTCAACCTCTGTTTCTTTTCGGAAAGGGACAGCATTTTCATGGGTATTAATAAAGCATGGAATATCAAGTTGCCATAAGACTAAATATTTCCCATTGTATTTAGGCTGCACAAGACAATCCAGGATGATGAATAGGTTCCCAAAAGTCAACCAAAGCATTAGGGACAGCCTCTGCTCTCATTTTCAGGAGTCCCACAAGTAGACCAAGCTACACAACTGTCACATATATGTAGAGGGCCTAGGTCAGTCCCATGCAGGCTCGGTGGTTGTTCGTTCAGACTCTGTGAGCTCCTATGAGCCAGGTTAGTTCTTTCTGTGGGTTTTCTAGTGATGTCCTTGATATCTCTGGTTCCTAAAATCCTCCCTCCCTCTCTTCTGTAGAATTGCCCAAGCTTGCTCTAATGTTTGGCTGTGGGTCCCTGCATATGTGTCCATCAGTTACTGGATAAAGGCTCTCTGATAATAGTTGATCACAGGAGATGATCAGTTCAGGCTACCTATCCAGTATTGCTAGGATTCTTAGATAGGGTCATACTTGTAGATTAGTGGGAGTTTCTCTTGCACTAGGTTTCTACCTGACTCCCAAATGCCCCCATTTCCAGTCATTTCTTTCAGTACATTCCCCCTCCACTCACTCCATGACCTGATCCCTCAAGTTCCCATCCCCACCCCAACCCACCCCAGTTTACCCAGGAGATCTCTTCTATTTCCCCTCTGCAGAGAGTTTCCCTGTAACCCCTGTCCCAGGGTCCTCCCAATTACCTAGCCTCTCTGGGGTTATCCTTTACTTTACAGTTAAAATCTTCTTATAAGTGTTTGCCTTTCTGGGTCAGGGTTACTTCACTCAGGATAATTTTTTCCTAGCACCATCCATTTGCCTTCAAGTTTCCCGATGTCATTGTTTTTAACAGCTGAGCAATACTCCATTGTATTTATTTTTTTTTATCCATGCTTTGGTTGAGGGGAATCTAGGTTGAACACAGCTGAGCAAGTGTCCTTGTTTTATGATTGAGCAAATACTTCAAAAACCTTAATTGATACGTGAAAACATAAAAACTGTACGATTAGTGGGTAAACATCATACCATATGGTGTTAAACATATCTCTCCCTTCAAATATTTATCATACATGTATAACAAAAGTTTTTAAAAAATCTTTTCTTCTAGCCTTTGAAGTGAAAGTATGTCATGGCTACCTGTAGTCCACCTATGATTCAATGGCACACCACGACTCTTGCCCCTGTCTCCATGTTACTTAGTACCTATGGGTCAACTTTACCCACCTTTCCTCCCTCCTTTCTTCTCCCCTCATACTGTCCCATTCTTGGGAATCACCAGGCTATATTCAAGTTCTAGGCTATAAGAGGTAGCATAATTAGTTATACTTTTGTCTTACATCCATTATGTTTAAGCTAAAGGAAAATCACCATTTATTTTATAATATCCAGGAAACAGATAATAGATATAAGTATAGTGACAATGAACAAGATTCAGTTGTAGTTGAACACACATCATGGATAAATCTCACAGGGTTAAATGATGAAAAAGAGAAGACACAAAAGAAGGCACACTGAATAATTTTGTACTTATCAAACTCAAAAAAAAAAAAAAAAGGCAAACCCAATCTAGGAGGACCCAGGTCAGCAACCAGATGCTTTTGTCTAGGTCATCAATTGTTAAGTAGGTATGGGGGACCTTTCTGCGACATGACAAAGTTCTATTTTGATCTAAACAGCAGTAAAATAAATATATAAACCCAATTATAGACTTAAGATTTTGGCATTATACTGTGCATACAGGTATATTGTAAGAATATTATATCAGACATGTAAGGCTGTCTACTTAAATTTTATAAATATTCCATGATATGTTCCAATCTGATTCCTATATAGGGCATTGTTCAATGTTATAATTGCCCAATCTTATTCAATTGTTCAATCTTATAAATGCAAATTTCTTTGTCAAGATATACAACAAATTCTTGTCTGTTTTTTGGTAAAGTAGGCTCCCATATTCCCACAGAAGCTTGATATCCTGCCTAGTGCTAATTCAGAGCAGGCTTCTTTGCAAAAAAACACAGGCTTGCTACACTGATGAATCAAAACATGTTATGTCCACACTATGAAATACTATATAATTATGCAAAGGAATGGAGGACCTGCGGAGACGGCTAAGTGGGCAAGAAATAAGCAAGTCTGAGGACCTGGGTTTAGATCCACAGTAGCCACGTAAAAGCTGGGCATAGTGCATGTCAATAACCCTAACTCTGGGATAGGGACAGAGATAGGTTGATCCTTGGAGCTAAGTATCCAACTACTTTTGCCAGTTGTTGAGCTCCAATTTCAGTGAGAAACTCACTGAGACATCTCAAAAGTAGGATAGGCAGCAATGGAGGAAGCCACCAGACACCAACTTCTGGCCTCTGTACACATGCACTCACATACACATGTGAACGTAGACACATATACACATCATAATTCACATGATATGGTATCATATGTTAGTTTAATTATATTTCCTTAATAACTGGTGATGATGAGTAACTTGCTAGCTAAAATTTTGTCAACTTGACATAACCTAGAGTTGCCTGGGAAGAAGGAATCTTGATTAAGAAACTTAGCTCTACCAAACTGGCCAATGGGTATGACTGTGGGGCATTTTCTTGATTAATGAGGGATGAGGAAGGGCCTACTTCGCTGTGGATGGTGGCACCTCTGGGCAAATAGTCTTGATTTGTATTAGAAAACAGGGCTGTAAGTTATGTTTCGCCATGGTATCTGCCTCAGTTCTTGCCTCTAGGCACCTGTCTGATTTCCCTAAATGATGAGTTATAACCTTGGAGGTGGAATAAACCTTTTCCTTCCCAAGATATTTTTGGTGGGCATTTTATCATAATAACAAAAAGGCAAACTCAATCAGACATACCTTCTATGTGTTTACCCTCCATTTCTGTGTCTTCCTTGGGGAAAATGTCTGTTCAAATTTTTGCCTATACTTCAGTCACTTTTTGTCACTATTGTGGTCACAGGAGTTCAAATTATATGGTTTGCATACATTTCCACATTTTCTTAGATGGTCTTTAGACTTGATGATGTTTTTCGAAACAATGTTGTAAGTTCCAATTGAATTCAACTAATTTTTTATTTTTCTCTTTCACTCATAATTTTGATGTACTATATACCTTTCCTAATGCAAGATCACTAAATTGGGGAGCTGGAGAGATGGCTCAGTGGTTAAGAGCACTGACTGCTCTTTCAGAGGACCCAGGTTCAATTCCCAGCACCCACATGGTAGCTCAAAGCTGTCTGAAGATCCAGTTGTAGGGGATCTGACACCTTCACACCAATGCATATAAAATAAAGTTAAATAGAGCATAAAAAGTATTAAAAAAAGATCACTAAAATGTAGGCTCATATTTTAATTTGTTCTTTAAAAAAGATGGGTATTACATTTAAATCTATGAATAATTTTGAGTTTATCTCTATGTAAAAATCTTAGTTTACATGTTACATGTAGCCATTTGATACCATTTATTGAAATAACTCTCTTTCATACCCTACAATTGAATTGTTTTGGCACTCTGTTGACAACCAATTTACCATAGTGCAAGGATCTATTTCTAGATTTTCAGTTCAATTCCACTGATATATTTGCCCATGTCAGTACCACATAGTCCTTATTACTTATTATTTATCTTCATGATAAACTCAGACACCAGGGAGTGTGTATCCTTCCACTTCATTGCTTTCAAGATATTTTTGCTTTGTTTTGTTTGTTCTGGGTCCCTTGAATTTCCAATTGATTTGTCAATTTCTCCCCTCCAAAATATCAGGTAGAATTTTGATACATTTTGTATCGAATCTGCAGACTTATTGGAATATATTGTCATATTAACATTATTAAGGCACGCATTCCATTGCATTGGGCACTAACATTGGATACTTTTCAAATTACTTAGGTTTTCTTTAATTTTTTTCAATGATGTCTTCGGGATTTTAGTGTACAAATTTGTATGACTTGATAAATATTACTAAACATTTCATTGTTTTTTAAAGTATTGTTAATATTATTATTGTATTTGCTTTATTATTTTCTCTCTCTCTCTTGTATGTGTGTGTGTTTAGATTACTTTATTCATTTGATTGTGGTATTGGCCAAAAGAGACAGTTGTATTGTATTCTCCTTATTATTCTCTGTTTATCTCTGTATGTGCATGTGTGCTTTTGTGTGTGTATGTGTTTAGATTTATTCATTTGATTGTGGCATCTGCCAAGAGACAATTCTGCTTCTTCCTTTTCAATCGAGATGACTTTATTTCTTTTATTTTTGAAATTATAGTATAATTATATCATTTCTTATTTCCCTACTTCAAAACCATCCCATTTACTTTTCTTGTTCCTATTCAAATTCATGGCTTTTTTCCATTAATTGTTGTTACATTCATATATGTATGCGTATATACACATATATTCCTACACATAAGCTGCTTGGTCTGTATAATGTTACTTGTGTGTATGTTTTTAGGGCTGAGCATTTGGTGCTGGATAACCAATTGTTGTGGTCCCTTAAAGGGAAGACTGTTTTTCTTACTCTTAACATCTTTAGTTGCCCGTAGTTCTTTGGGTAGTGTAGAGGCCTAGTGGTCTCTCTTCCATCCACTTTAACATATCTATTACTGTTGTCTCCTTGCCTATTAGTTTTTAGTGGTGATAGTACAACATCCACTAAACATGGCGACAGCAAACACATATTATCTTGCTTCAGTTTTTAGGAAAAAGGTTTAAATCTTCCAGTATTGAGCTTGATATTAGACCTCAATTTTTGTTAATAGCCATTACCAAATAGTTGAAGTAATTTTCTTTTGATGATAGCTTATCAGTTTTCTTAACTTTATTTTCATGAAAGAGTTGTATCTTGTCAGCACTTTTTCTCTGTCCATAATTATGTGTGATCTGCTCCCTTTCTTCTAGTAAAAGGGCATGAATGGTATTTTTTATTTACTTATTATTTTTTTTTCCGTGTTCAACTATCCATGCACTCCTTGGGTAAAACTTAGGTAGTTGAGATGTATAATCGTTTTTCATTTGGGTTTGTCTTGCTAGTGTTTTCTTGAGGATTTTTATGTCTGCATTTCCAAAGTCTTTAGTTTGGATTTCTTGTGTGTGTGGGTTTTTTTTTTTTTTTTTTTTTTTTTTGGCTGGTTTGGTAGCAGGGTCATTTAGTCTCATAGGAGTTGTTAATATTTCCCACTTTTCTATTTTTTCGAGCAGTTTGTGGAAGATTAGTTTCAATTATCCTTCAATATTTTGTAAAACCTACTAGAAAATAATTTCTTTTACACGTTTAAATAGTGTATGGTATCAACACAATTATTTTAGCTTTCTCTTTTGGCACCTAACAAGGTTAAACATTTCCCCATATGTTCCTTGCTAATTATCTTCACTCATATGTGCTGCTGTTCATGTCCTTTGCTCATTTTCATATTGGGGTCTCAATGTTTTTCTTATCAATTTTAATGAGCTCTTTATAATAGTAACCTTCAGACTATTGTATTTTAATCCAGCAATTTTCATCGCTTAGAAATATTCATGTATCTTGGGCACAGAGACAATAAGTCAGATTGTAAAGACAGTTCTGTTTATAATAATTTTCTGACAACTTTTATCCTGCTGGCATACAAAATTATCTCAGGTTTAAGAGAAGAAACAGGAGGTCATAAATCTAATTAGAGTAGATTCATGTTTCTTGGTGTTTTGACTAATTTTTAATGGCTATTTTCTTCATTATTTGTGTTTGCATAAAACTAGAAATGAATAGATGATGATATATATGTGTATATGTATATAATCTGTCTATTTACATAGATAAGAAAAATAAGGTTCACAGTGTTTTTTCCCACCCTCCTAACATGTGCCTGTAAACCAAATTGGTGAGTTTGACTTACTGAGTATTATGTTCCTGCACTAAGTCAACATGCAATTGAACTTATCATAAATTTTCAGCCTAAAAAGATACAAAAATAAGGATTAAAAATTTAACAAATACAATTTTTGCTCACCACAATTAACACACATCCAGTGTTCTAAACATTTGGCGAGTCCTCCAAACATTCAGCTAAGAAAATGAGTTGCATAAATTCTAATTTGAGATTTTTTTAACTAGAATATTATTTCCATGAACCTATCACAGTGCCTGAGACTCCCCCTGCTAACATAATCTGTTAGAAATGTGTTATATGTACAGAGCTCGATTTGTGTTTGGAGACTTATCTTTGTTTTCTTGTCATGCTGAACAAGTACTGCATACAGTTTTATAGATTGTTTACATTCTAAACCTGGAGAAAGAGTGTCATGCTGCCTCTTTGGAGGGAGAAATAACGACTGACTCTCTTTTCATTACTCTTGGATTTACCCTTCTTCTATTTTATTTCATTTCTATTGATCTCAAATTAATCATCATTCTTGTGATTTACAAAGTATGTCCAAAGAACACACACACACACACACGGTAGGAGAAGAGCTTAAGTATAGTTATCACTTAAGTTTCCTTTATCATATATAAAGCAAAATTTTATTTCCCTCCTAAATTATTATTTTCCCCTATCAGATGGCTCAAGAAAAAGCCTTAGGCTCTTTCATTTACATCTACATTATCCTTGCAGAAGATACCTTGCTGGGTACTATTGTTTCCATTCTTAGGAAAGTCATGTTTTCTTGTTTGATTTTAATGCTTCTTATGAATGCCTCTCTAACTCTTGCTTTCATTAACTTGTACTTGTTACTTCCTCATAGTCTAATGAATTCATCTATTGTCTTTACTCATTCTATCTAGAAGGCTGGGAAGTGGGAAAAATTAAAAACTTCCTGCATTCCTTTTAGTCTCCTCCATGGAAATCTCATTGATGATTATTGATATCAGTACCCAGACATCTGCTTCCTCTTGAAATATAAAAGTTTGAGTTGCAGCCTGCAGTCTTTTCTCTAACATTTCACTGTTAGCTTGACCTATTACTGAGGAAAGATTTTATCCAAGGTTCAGGGAAAAAAAATGAACTCTTTCCTCACCCTGCCCACAAAATCATTCAAATTATGAAAGAAAGCACCTACTATCCTAAGTGTATCAACATTACAATGACTGCAATTAGGTCGTTACAACTTCAACTAAATAACGAGCATTGCCATTAACAGGAGCCCAGAGAGCACAGGTTAAGGGTGAGGTTTTCACACAAGTTAGAGGCATCTAAAAGCCTTAGCCTAGGAAACTTCTCTCTGCTCTTTACATCCAGCAACACAGATGACTGCTAAGTAGGGTACGCTTTTGCTGTGAAGGGATACTTTTCCTCCCATTAGACAACTTTCTTATTGACACGCCTGACAAAGATGCTGATAAGAGTAGACGCTGTGTCTTCACGTCAGCTCTTTCTACAACCCAACCCTTCTCAACACTAGCAAAAAGAAGAGCAAATGCAACACTGGAAAAAGAAGAGCCAATACAAATCTGAAAACAACCTGTGGAAAAAGGAAGCATCTTTTTTTCCTATTATGGAGTTTCATTGAACTACAGAGTTCTCCCTGGGTTGGCTACAAATTCGTTTGCCAGCAGAGCCCGCTCTGAGAAAAACTTACACTTGGTGCCTGCATCTGTGCTGAGCCCTGCAAGTGTTTTCTCTCCATTACATTGCAGGGATTTCTTAAAACTTTCTTGCTCCTGCTCATAATGACTATTCATGAATTCTCCTGCAGAAGTAACAATGCGCTTGATTAGAGGGTGCAGACCTGTTAGGAATGTTACATAATGTTAGTGCATTTCATAAAGTACTGGCATTCAAGCACCTTCCTCTAAGCCTTGACAGTTCTTGATATGTATGAATTGATACTAGTTTGTCTACTTGGAGGTTTTTTTTTTTTAAATAAGAATAGCTTCTATTCTCACATAAATATCCTAATTATTTTATTCCTCCCAGTTCCTCACCACACCCCTCCCATCCAGATCCACTGTCTTTTTGTCTCTCATTAGAATACAGGCTTCTCGGGGTAATAAAAATATAATGAGATAAAACAAAAACTAACACACTGGAATAGGAGAAAACAAACAGAAGGAAAAGAGCTCAAGAGAAGGCACTGATTGGACACAAAGACCCACTCTTTCAGACACTTAGGAATCCCATAAAACACTAAATTAGAAGTCATTATATGTGTGTGTATTATATGTGTATATATTACATATGTGTTTATATAACATACACACACATACACACAAATGACATACAAAGGACCTTAGGATAAGTAAAAAAATAAAAAAATAAGACAAAAGTTAAGAAATAAAAGAAAAGCACTGACATATTATGAGACATGGAACCTTCAATGATGCTGTTGAGTTCATTTTCTGTTGGTTATCTAGTGCTAGACATGTAACCTACCCTTAAGTTTGCTTGCCCAGTGAGACCTTTTTGGAGAACACTAAATTTTCATTTTCAAGTAGTAGTCAGTTGGAGATAGCTTTTGAGTCAGAGATGAGGCACCTGATCATTTCTCCTTTCTCTAGGACCACATTTTGTGCAGACCTATGCAGGCCCTGTGCATGTTGCCTTAGTCTCTGTGATTTCATATGTGTTTTGAGCCTATTGATTTAAAGGGTCTTGTTTTCTTGGTATCCTCCATCCCCTCTGGCCCTTAAACACTTTTTTGCTTCCTCTTATGCAGAACTCCCTAAGCCCTAAGTGGTGGGATTTGAAGGAGCCACTCCATTTATGGCTGAGTGTTCCAACGTGGAAGTATTCTAGAAGCTGAGCATTGCATAGCATTACACTTGACCCATCTTCCCGCTCTGAGTTTATCTGGATGTATAAATTGTGTTAGTATGAGTAAGCTTATAAATGTTTGTGTTCCATTTTATATTTCTTAAACACTGGGTTTTAATCAAAAGCCATGAGTGTCTGGCTGCTCTTAAGAAGATTACCATGGAAATACCTGGTTTTAAAGAGGCTATTTTAAGGCAAAGAACATACAGATCTCTGTGAATTGCTGGCTCTCAGAGCCTGATGTTCACATGAAAACTAGTTATCGCTATATTGTTTTACAAGCTTACACTTGGCGTCTGCATCTATGTTGAGCCCTGCAATGTTCTCTCCATTACAGTGCAGAGATTTCTTAGATTTCCATTATGGTATTTTCAAGGAGGTGCAATAAATATTCTCTGTATTTGCTTGTGTATAATGGAACAATAATAGTTACATTGAGAGTTGTTGTATTAAATAGCACATTGAATGTCAAGCTAACTACATTCTACATGAGAGCATGTATGTTATTTCCCACAATTTTCAGATGAGGCCCAGCCATTGTGGGTAGCTTACTCAAGTCTACAAGGCTAGTAAACTGGAAACTAACACATGATTGAACTGGGGAGAGGGGTGGCAATTAGTATTCAGTGTTTTGTTTTGTTTTTCTGTTCTGTCTCACTTTCTAAAGTAAATGATGGTCTCTTTTTTTCATAACCTTTTCCTCAAAATTGAAATGACTTTGCTTTTACTGATTACTTACATAATACAGGCTCATTATACACACAGCTTCACAGTTCTGAAACTGAATAGATATAAAGGAGAAAGTATTCCCCCAAGTCACTCATCATTTAGTCTCCCAGAGAGAATCATGCACAAATAGACATGTTTCTATACATAAACACACATGTAAACTCAACAGAACTATTCAACTATGGTATGGTAAGTCCTTCAGTATATGTGTTGCTTTTACTAGTTAATAAATAAAGAATCTGCCTTGGCCTGTGATAGGGCAGAGTAGAGCTAGGTGGGGAAAACTAAACTGAATGCTGGGAGAAAGAAGGCAGATTGAGGAGAAGTCATGTAGCCCTACCAGAGACAGAAGCCAGGTGGAATCTTGCTGGTAAGCCACAGGCATGTGGCAATACCCAGATTAATAGAAATGGGTTAAATTGAGATATAAGAGCTAGCCATTAGGAAGCTAGAGCTAATAGGTTAAGCAGTAATTTAATTAATATAGTTTCTGAGTGATTATTTCTACTCTAAGCAGTCCAGAACAAATGAACTGCCTCTCACTATACAACTAGGATAAGGATAGTAAAATATCATGTTTCTTTCCTTTAGTCATAAACATCTTTGGGTAGACTTTTTTGTCCCACCAGTCAGTTGTGTACAGCCAATCATCTCCCAAATTACCACACAAAGACTTATTATTTATTATAGATGTTCAGTCAATAGCATAGGCTCATTACTAACTATCTCTTACAACTTGAATCAATCCATCTTTCTTATCTATGCTCTACCATGTGGTGGTACATTTATCATCATCTTCTGTTTCCTCTGTGTCTCCCTCACACAACTCTGTAAACCTTTCTTCTTCCCAGGGTCATCTCAGTTTGGCTCTCCCGCCTAACCTCTTCCTACCTAGCCATTGGTTAGTCAGCCTTTTATTAAACCAATCAGAAGGCACCTTGGCAATGACACATATTCACAGTGTACAAAAAGATTATCCCATAACATATCTTTCCATATCAACATATATTCACATAAGTATATGTATGTATATATATATATATAATGGATTTCAAATATTTTACTGAATCTCAATTTTCTTTTTTATTTGATTTTTTAAAAAAATTACCAATACAAGTTCCCACTCTCTCCTTTCCTCCCATTCCCTCCACACACCCTCCCACTCCATCTAATCCTCGGAGAGAATAAGGCACATTGCTTTGTGGAAGGTCCAAGGCCCTCCCTACTATATCTAGGCTAAGTTACCATAAAAGGGACCTAGTGTAGTAAGAACTGAGAAAAGCCTCAGAGTTTCTGGTTTATTTCAAGGGAAGTAAAATACAGGATGCTCAGTTGATGTTTTGTATCCATTCTCACTTGAATTGCTATTGTCTGTTCCTACCATACAGCTTTGTTGCTTGGCCAATGGGAAAGCAGAGGAATAGATTGTTAGAAATGAACACCAACAGCCCACTCTATTTTTCTGTTCTGTCTGTAAAAAATAAACACCAAAACACAAAACCCAGAAAAACCACCACAAAACCACCCCAAAACTATTGCCAGAACATTATTCCAAGTTACTTTTTCCTTAATATTTCCAGATATTAATACACAGAAGCAACTTTTTAAAGACAGTGTTTTTCCCTTTTGAAAAGGAGTCCAACTCTTGCAAACTTAAAGCTTCTTGATTTAAGTTTAAAATTTTATTCACAACCGTTTGTTCCCAAATGTGGGTGTCCTCCTCCTCAACTAATGAATGTACTGATTTAATGACAGGAGGGGAAAGAACGTGGGAACATCACTGCAATTTTACCTTTTGTCTTAGGACGCTTCAACTGTAAAAAGCAAATAACTTCATTATGACTTTTTTATCCATGCCTATGCAAGTCTTCCTCTTCCCCCTTTGCCCCTCTAATCAGTACACTGACCTGTACCAGTACTTTTCATGGCCACAGAATATCCTGGTAAATGACTTCTCTGGAATTTATTTACAGAATTTCTTGTGATTAAAAAGTTTTTTATGGCCATTGTCTTTTGTATTTTGAAAGGGATATTGCAATACACACTTTTTTGATAAATTATAAATTCATTTCCTTAAGGGAAGGCTCCAGAAACAGATTTGCTGGGTTGAAGTACACACATGTTTTATATTAGAAAAGTTACTATTGAACTCCTTTCCTTTTGTGTTTGAAGCAAGAAATGAATCATGCCACTGGTTGTATAATTTTTCATCTTTATAAAACTGTGTATAACCATCTTATTTTGTCTACCTTGTGTCTACTCATAGATGTTATTCTTATAGCTTTAATTTGCTTCACATGTCAAAAATAATATAAAATTTATATTTTACTATGTCTTTATTTATCAGATTAATTATCCTACCTATATTTTAGGTATTTTGACATTTTCTTTTTCTTCTACAGATTCTTTTAGTCCATTCTTAGTCCACTTTTCTGTCATTTCCACATCAGTATTTATGGGCCACACTGCTTTCTCCACACCTACCACTTTTCTTTCCATTTTTTATTTAGCTTTTTAAAAAATGGTTTCTATGCCCATAAAGCTTTAAATATGTCAAACGTTCTTCAAATCCCCCCCCCCCCGGATTTGGCTCTTACTCTAGCTTCTAATTTGACTGCCCAATCTGATTGTCAAAAGGTGGCATCTGAATGTTTGGATTGTAGAATTTCAGTGACACACACCAACAGACTTGATTTTTATAATAAATAAAGACATGTATTTTCATTTTTTAGATGATCCAGGGTCTTTAAAAATCATAGACCATGAGTTACGGCATTCTCTAGCTGTACTGCAGCTAACGTTCAAAGGCTCATGTGCCCACAGAAGAACAATTGTTCAATGTTTGTGGTTCAAGCAAAGAATCACACTTTGCATGTGGCATCTTTTTCTTCTGCACACTAACAGACTCTCAAAGATCTGTTCCTCTGAGACTTCACTTTTTGCCATGTATGCCCTTTGCAGGGTTGTTTGGAGTTTTCAAGGGATCCAGAACATTTAGTCTCTAGACAGTTCCTTTCAGTGTAGCCTCTACTATTCAGACATCTGACAGGAGTCAAATCACCGGTGAACACACCAGAATTATCTTTCTCTCTGTTGGAAGGTGGCATGATTTGCAAGGTAGGCACATGATTTGAGCCTCTGGGGAATGTGTACCTCCAAGATAACCAGGGGAGACCCTGGGACATCATTTTCACTAAATTATCAGAACAAATATTTTGACTAAATGAAGAGTCAATTCTATTAGCTAACTAAACTGACTGTAAGTAAAATATTTATTTTTATGGATTATTGAAATCAGCTACGGATTTTTGTGTGTTGTAAATGCAAGCTATAGTTTGGATTTTTCAGTTTGTGTGTGTGTGCGTGTGTGTGCTGTGTGTGCGTGCATGTGTGTGTGTGTGTGTGTGTGTGTGTGGTTTTCTAAATGTGCACTGCGTGCGTGTAGTCTTGCAGAAACCAGAAGAGGGTATGATCTCTCCCAGAGCTGGGGTTATGGTGGTTGTTGGCGACCTGAGATGGGTTCTGGGAAGTGAACATGGGTCTTCTGCAAGCGTTCTCAACTGGAGTCAACTATCCAGCCTCTAGTTTGTATTCTTTAAAGATAAAATCATTATTATGATCTCAGTAATAGACATTTTAAAAAGTATGAATGATAATTAAATACTGTATATACTCAAAATGTGCAACATGATGATTTGATGTAAGTATACATTGTATACGAATTACCACAATCAGTTTAACACATTCATTACCACTTTGAATAAACAAGTGAGTGTGTGTATGTGTACAGAATTAAAATCTACTCTCCTCAAACTTCAAGAAAACACTAAGTAAATACAGTATTATTAACCTTAGTCACCATGCTATGTGTAATAAGTTTCCCAAATTCATATTTTATTCTAATCTATTATTACCCTCGGAGAGAGGGAGAGGAGAGAAATGGAGGAACGTGAGCTGGGTAGAGCAGGTAGTAAAGAAAGAGATATATCGTGTCATTATTTTAGCTTAGTAGTTTCTCACACATCAGTAACTCATGGACATTCTGGACGAACTGAACCCAATAAACAGTTTTCCCACTAAACCCTTCAGTAGGCACTTACCACATGACTTAAATGCTAGTAAACACATGCTTATTACTTAGAATAAGGAGGGGGTTCGGTAGAATACTGCATAGCTATTATAAGGAATGTTCATAAACTTAGAAATATGTGTCAGTTTTTTTCCTCCTAATGTACCTTTACCAATAAGAACTTTCTTTCTTTGACAGATACAGAAATTCAAGGATTTTTTAGTTATGATTGTAAGCAAAAGCAACGTGTGTACTTTTGCAAAGTAACTTTTAGTCATACAAAAATGGTGTATGGACAATTTTCAAATGTCAAGTGGCAGAAACACTGGAAATCTTAATTTGGTTCTGTTGGAAGAGCCCGGTTAGAAGTTGAGACTGCAAGAACTATGTGTTCCCCAGATAGAGTCAAGGAGCACTGATGAAAAATAACGGATGCGTTCTCATCCTGCTATCTTTGCTACATTCAGGACACTTTGATTCCTCTGGACTGCAATCTATCAAAATCAAATTCATTTTTCATTCAACAAAACATTCAAGAAGACTGCTCAGAAATGTCATCAATGTTGAAATACCAAACATTTTCTGGATAATTCTATAAAAAAGGTAATTCTATTTTCTTTTTATCATGTTGATGTGCTGTTATTTGTTTTTCTTGGAATTTCTTCCCTGATATAGCAGATTTCTGTGCTGTGGTGGTGAAATCAGTATTTTGTGAATAGTCATCAATGTCTCTCCCACGTGACCATTCTCTCTGCTTTGGTTCCTTGACCTTTTCTTCAGCTGTGCAAAATTCTTTTCAACGAATGTTTTCTAAAGATACATATTACCTTTCAAGAATCGCAGGTGCAGAGAAGCCAGTCTGCCCTGCCTAGTTACTCTTCATCTCTTGGTAGCCTTTGTGGCTCCTGTGGCTACAAACACAGGCTCCTTGTCACGCTCGTTGCCAGTTTCTGCCTCACAGATCTTCATCACTACTAAATTGATCAAACCGCCTTTCATTTTTCATGTTACGGAAAGGATTTTTTTCCAAATGAGTTTCATGACAGAGGCATTTAAGAAACATAATTAATTTTGTGCCTGTCCTCATTTCTTAGCAAATGCATTTCCTTCCTGTGTGCCTCCTTCCCTTGATGATTTGTTAACACCCTGGTTGTTAGTGCTAATCCTTTATGTTAGCAGAATATCAGGCTTACTTGCAAAAGGCACACCTCTCCATCTGAAGTCTTCTCCCCTTATGTGCTTACCTCACATCCTTGTCGTGTTCTCACTTCACACAGAGATTTAATTTGTTCAAAGGAAATCCTTCAGTGATATGTGCTCAAACACCACTATATGACCATCTATTCTTAAAGAAGTTAAAAAGACATATTGTGCCATATGAACATTTCTTATGAAGAATACTTCTGTATTCCTTGATTTAAATACTTCTCAGCATTTTGATTATTTGAATGGTTCTTTCTCTGTGCATTTCTATACAGACAAGTCTTTACTATTGTACTAGAGTAGATAAGTTTCTGTGGCCATCTCTTCTTTTATATGCATAGAATTCTCAAGGCCATTTATATTTTATAGTAAAACACCTTAAAATGCCTCTTCTAAAAGGTACAGACATAGTCATATACTTTTTTACAGCATTAAGTCTTTAATATTTAAAATTAAAAACTACCTCTAAAAAATTTGTTGCTTTCATTTTACATATCTGGGTATTTTGCCTGCAAAATACCTCTGGGTCCATAAGTGTGCAGTACACAGATGTCAGAAGACGGTATCAGATTCTGAGGAGCTGGAGTTACAGATGGTTGTGAGCTGCCAAGTGGATGCGGAGAATATGAACCAGGGTTCTGTACAAGAACAGTCGGTTCTTTCAGCTGATGTGCTGATGTAGGAAGTCCTTCTGTATATGTGTTGCTTATTTTGGTTAATGAATAAAGAAACTGGCTTGGCCTAATAGGGTAGAACACAGCTAGGCTGGGAAACCTAAACTGTATGCTGGGAGAAGGAAGGCAAAGTCAGGAGAGAAGCCATGGAGCCACCACCAGAGACAGATGTGCTGAAACTTTGCTGGTAGGCCACGACCTCGAGGTGATGCAGAGATTAATAGAGATGGGTTAAATTAAGATGTAAGAGTTAACAAATAAGAAGCTACTGCTAATGGGCCAATCAGTGATTTAAATAGTATAGTTTTGTGTGATTATTTCAGGAGTCTGGGCAGCTGGGAAATGAACAATCAGCCTCTTACAACAATGTGCCCTCTTTTCAACTCCCCCCAAACTATTTTAAGAACAATACATTTTCAGGGTTATTTAATTTAAATTTTTCTCTCTAAGTAATATCAAATATCTTGAGACAATTTGCTTAAATGGACAAAGCAAGCAAATATATCTTCAACAGTTATTTCGTCTTATGGTTTTCTAGCCATGACATTGGATGGATTTCATATTCAGTCTATCTCTCGTGCCCTTATTTATAAAGTGATAACTGAAGAATAAGCAAGAGTATATCATTAAAATAGTTAACTGTAACACAGTCTACAGATGTTACTATAGAGGGTGTATAAAAATTCAAGTGGGGGGGGTTCAGAAAGGGTTGTGTTTCTTATTCTTCTTCTCTTCTCACCTCTGAGTGGTTGAAGATAATTGTGTGAGGTCCCTCAAAGCTATCTTATAACCATTAGGATGCAAGAATCACTGAAGGAAGATCCCAGACTGAAATAGTATGCAAACACAAAGAGAGTTTATTCTGCTGAAGCGGCCAGCATGCAGGGATCAATCATCCACACAAAATGGCAATGACTTCCTGGGACAAAGGTACACAGGCCCTTTCAAAGCACCTTGGGGTCTCACTAAGTATGGTGAGCAAATTTGTGTTCTAATTGGGCAGCTTACACAGGGCACACGCTGATTAACAGTGCTAGTAACTGTTCTACCCTTTGTGGGTTTTTTAGTCATATATGGCTAGAAGAGACATATCCTACAAATTTGGGTCTTCCCTAGCCTTATAAGACCAGGTTTGAAACTGTTTAGCTGATTGGCTAAACTTGGCGCGGGGACTTCCTGGACTCAGGTTTAGGTCATTATTTACAATGGAGTTGCTCTGTGCCTAAGATGCAGTCACACTCTGGCCCCTCACAACCTCTCTTTTTAGCCTTTCTTCTTACCACACCATTTCAGGACCCCAGCTTTAGTTAGAAAAACAGCCAGAACACAGTAAGTGTCGGACAGGATGTCATTACTTCTTCATAGAACCACTATAAGATATTTATGTTTAATTGCTTCCTTTTCATTAAAATTTAATACTACAGATTTAGTGTATACATATTTGTATACTGAGATTCATTAGAGAGCCACAAACTATTGTAATATCTAGGATTTTTATTACAAACACCTCTTTCACCCTCTTAGAAGTAACGCTGCTCACACTGAGAATATGTGTTACGGGGAAGAGATCATGGAGTTACTCATTCAAACTTATCTTCGTCCTGGAAACATGTATTTGATATTTCATGCAGCTGGCCACAAGTCAGGTAGAAAGTTACACTTCAGTCTATGAAAGACCAACTCCTTGCACATAAATTGGATGGAGAATGGGAAATATAGATAATGGGTTAGAGGCAGAAATTCTTACCAGCAACCAAAGGACACGAAATGCATTTTTAGTGTGTTGTAATTTTGAGAAAAGGCAAAGTCGATACCAAGGGGAAAAAAACATGTAGGAAATCAGAGCAACAGAGAACTCAATGTAGCACATGAGTAGCAATGGCAGAATTGATTCAAATATTTACTTGTCTCAAATCTAATGTGCCAGAGTCCTCAAACCTTTACAAAGATCAGGTTCAACACTCTCTTGCTACTATCTTAATGGGTTCCTGGTTAAATTTGTGCCAGAAATGTGGTTTAAAGGGTCAAGAACAATGTCTTATCTATAGGAGACTAAATGAGGCCCAGGGAAGGCAGGATGTGGAAGAATTAGAACACTCTAGAGGAAAGCCTACTGCAACTGCTCAATCTCCAGGTTCTCTAAAGTTAACAAAGCTAATTCTTCAAGAAAATGAATCCTCTTTAGTTTTCATTCTTTCAGGACTTTACAAGTGGTATGAGCAGACACCCGATGTTTCACTGAGAAATCTTCCCAAATAAATTTCCACTAAACACACATATTTGGCGTCCTTAGACTAGTTATATGAGTACTCCATGTTTTCATAACATATAGTAACCACATTTTGCTAGGGGTGCTAAGTTCATTGGTTTTGGTACAGTGAAGCAGCAATCAATTAGAGGGTAAGGCTGGCCGCCCCATCACACACATACTGACAAGCTTTGTGGTTAGCAACTCTTATGACTATAGTACAACTCACTAGCAAAAATGGCACAAAAAATATGTACATTGATTGTATTTAGGGAAGAGGAGAGTTGTGACCATATAGTAAAGGTCCACTGTGGCCTCTATCATCTTCTGTAAGGCCAATGACACTGTCAATGAGACAAAATGACAACCTACAGAATGGGAAAAGATTTTTACCAACCCCACATCTGGCAAAGGGCTAATCTCCAAAATATATAAAGAACTCAAAAAACTAGAAATCAGGAAACCAAGTAATGTAATTAAAATATGGGGTACAGACCTAAACAGAGAATTCTCAACAGAAGAATCTCAAATGGGTGAAAGACACTTGTTGTAATGAGGCCTCTTGTTGGTTCCCGGCTACCCATCAGCTCAGAATCAAAATTATCACACAGAAACTATATTATTTAAAACACTGCTTGGCCCATTAGCTCTAGCTTCCTATTGGTAAATCTTACATCTTAATTTAAACCATTTCTATTAATCTGTGTATCACCACGTGGCTGTGGCTTACCAGGTAAAGTTTCTTCCAGCTCCAGTGGGGCTACATGACTTCTCTCTGACTCTGCCTTCTTCCTCCCAGCATTCAGTTTTGTTCCCCTGCCTACCTCTATTCCTTGTGCAAGCCCAAAGCAATTGTTTATTAACCAATGGTATTCACAGCATACAGAGGGGAATCCCACATCAGACACTCAAAGACTTTCTCAACATCCTTTACCATGAGAGAAATGCAAATCAAAACAACTCTGAGATTCCATTGTACACCTGCCAGAATGACCAAGATCAAAAACACTAATACTGAAAAGGATGCAGAACAAGGGCAACACTCCTTCAGAGCTGGTGGGAGTGAAAACTTGGAAATCAATATGGCAGTTTCTGTGAAAATTGGGAACCAATCTACCTCAAGATCAAGCTATAACAGTCTTGGACATGTACCCAAATGGTGTTCAATCATTCTACAAGGATACTTGGCCAATGTCCATAGCAGTATTATTTTTAAATAGCTAGAACCTGAAAACAACCTAGATGTCCTTAACCAAGGAACTGATAAAGAAAATACATTTACACAATTGAATATTACTTAGCTGTTAAAAGCCATGACACCAGGAAATATGAAGAAAAATGGATAGAACTAGAAAAAACAATATCCTGAGTGAGGGAATCCAGACCCAATAAGACAAATATGGTATGTATTCATTCATAAGTGACTATTAACTATGAAGTAAAAGATAACCATGCTATAATTCACATCCCCAGATAGACTAGGTAACCAGGAAGGCCCAACAGAAAATGTATAGAACTCCCTGGGAAGGGAAAATAGAAGACACCTCCTGGGTAAACTGGGGAAGGGTTAGGATAGGAACAAGAGGGATAGGATTGGAGGTGTGATAGAGGTGGAGAGTAATGAAAGAGATGTCTTAATGGGGGTGCATTTCACTGTCAGGTAGAAACCTGGTACAAGGAAAACTCCCATGAATCTCCTAGTCGATAAATATCCTGAACTGGCCATCTCCTGTAATGAGTTTGGTGACTACCCTAATTGTCATCAGAGAGCCTTCGTCTAGTAACTGGTGGAAGCAGATACAGAGATTCATAGTTAAGCACTGGGCTGAGCTCTGGGAATCCTGTTGTAGAGAAGGAGGAAGGATTGTACAAGCCAGGTGAGTCAAGGTAATCACAAGGAAACTCATAGAGACTACTAACTTGGGCTCATAGGAGCTCACAGACACCTAAGGAATCCACATGGGACAAACTTAGGCACTCTAAATATGTCTGAAAGTTGTATACCTTGGTCTACTTGTGGGACTTTTAGAAGTGAGAACAGGACCTGGAACTGATGCTTTGGCAGGCTTTTGGGAACCTATTTCTCATACTTGGTTGCCTTATCAAGCCTTAATATAAGGGGAGGAGCTTAGTCCTACCTCAGCTTGATATTGTCTTCATTGACACCCATGGGAGACCTGGCCTTTCTGAGGAGGAATGGCTTTGGCAGGGGGAGGTTAGAAGTTGGGGGAGGAAATAGGAAGAAAAGCTATGGTCGGGGTATAAAATAAATGAATAAATTTATTTAAAAAGGAAATTAATGGAGTCTTCATTGCTGTTATGTTTCTGAAAAAGTCCTACAAGAACTCAAAGATTTCTTCAATTTGTCTTATACAAAATGAAACAAATTTTTAACAGCATATATACTGACTCTATTCTGCTTAAAATAAATTTCTACATTGTCTTTTTAAAAGGACGATGCCAGAGTTCAGACAGAAGAACAAATTCAAGTTATTAGGAATTCACAATTAAAATATTAAAATTCTGACATTATAAAAATGCTCATAAGCCCATAACCATCATTTGGTATCAAGATGATATTACAGTCATTAAAAATAATATTGGCCAATAATTACATTCAGAGCAGAGAAACCAAATGAAGAAATTTATGAAATAAAATTGGTATTCCTGAAGGTACATGAAATCTACATAAAGTAATTTTTATACCTTTGAATAGTAAACACAGCATCAAAAAATATTTTAAACAAATTAGTTATATTTTACTTATTACTTTGATCTCAAACTGTTTTCCGATCCATAAGGCATACTGGCAAATTTATATTTAGAACAGCTTTCGATATTTGTTTGTCTATTTTAAGGATAGCTAGGGCAAGTTTCTTGGCAATATGTTGTCTTAATATATATGTATGTATGTCTTTACATAATATGTTGTTAGTACCATATGCAAACAACTTAATATTGAGGATATATTGTTATTTTAAGTTCATTAGTAAAATATGATGTATGCTCATTTTCTTTTGTCTGCATGATAGCATATCACTGACCACTAACACTGAAGCAATTATTTGAACTTATTGCTTAGTTTTTCTTTACTTATCATCATAAGCAATTGTAGTATCAATTAGCAATGCATTTTGAATGAGTCTGAGATTTGCAAGACAACTGCAAATTCACTTGCTAATACTTACATGTAGTATCATACAAATACCTTCCAATGGAATAGTAAAGGAACATTTTTATCTTCTCTCCTATGACATGGAAACCGAACATCAAGTTTCTAAAGATGGAAAATTACTATTCACTATTTCACATAGCATTTACCATACTGCAAAAGTGAGAGCAAGTATTTTTGTGAATGGTTTTGTTTTCTGAGTCTAGGGAAATACTAAATATTGTAAAACTAGCTTTTAGTTTTTTACAAAACAGTCAGTTATTTCAAGATCTTCATTGTATATATGGACTCTAAGAAAATATATTTTGGAATCTCAGAATTAATTATAATTTTAATGAAAATTTCCTCAGCTCATTGAATCAATTACTATTATTAATCTGCCTTGGTTTACAAATAGCAGTTCTGCTTTAGGAATATTTTAGTTTATTATAAAAGGAGTGATCAAAAGCAGATTATTTAGTTAACCAGCTATTAATTGCACATCTATTACTAAGATATGTTTCTAGGGCTAGGAAAGTAGCTCAATGAGCTCAATGAGCACATGCCTTGTATGCATGAGACCCTGGGTTTGGTATTCCCAGTACTGCTCATAAAATGACACACTATTTCACTGTTATTACTGCCACCTACATTCTTAACTTTCTTTTTTCAGCCAACTACATTTTCTCATTCTCTTAATATCCTTCCTGAAATTCTGATTACTTTTTATATTCTTATTCTAAATAAGCAGAATTAGACAATCTTTTAGTGTATGTGAATGGGAGTGGATATTGCTGTATGGTTTGTTTCACAACACATGTTGAGTTTAATTCTCCTCGTGAGGTGCTGCGAGCATGGAAATGTATGTCTCTGTTCATTTCAAGGTGGTGTCTTTGGAAGGGGTTTAGAGCTAGATCAAGCTAATCAGACTAGAGTTCCCAGGGTTTAATGATAGCAGTACTGTGAAAGAAGTCAGAGGAAAACAGAACATCCATGAAACTACACATGACATCTAACTGTTGCCATGTGATGCTGCTGCTGGCAGAACTTTGGAGCCAGGATGCCATCAAATATTTGATTTGTTGACTTTAGGTATCTAGACATATGAACCAGAATGAATTTCCTTTCTTTCTTACTTACTTAGTCTTTACTATTGTGCAACTTGAAACCCAAAAATGAATCAAGACAGACACTGATCATGTTGGTAGCCAGAATAATGGCTTCTGAAAAATTCTATGTCCTAATTCCCACAACCTTACAGATGAAAGATTGCAGTTGCAAACATTGCTGAGTGAGCAAGAGTGGACAAATTTAGAGACCAAAAGTCACACAGAAGTGATTATAGTAGATGTGAGAATGAATATTTTTTCCAAGTCTTGGAAAATGTCAAATTCTTTATTGGCAGGCCTAGAAATGAGAGATAAGAAGTGAGACAGACATTATAATGGTTGCAAGAAACAGTATCTACATCCAGCTATATATTTTTTTTCCAATTTTATTTTTAGGTCACAGGGCAAAAGGAATAATTTACCAGAGCAGGGCTAAGGTTTACAGAGTAGATCAGTTAATGGAATAAGCTCTCCTCAAATATTAAGGTGGGAAAGAATGCTACTTGTCTATTTCTGGATCTCATATTTAGCTGAAAAAACTTGGAATACTTAACTATATCTACCAGGTGAAGGACATGTTCTTTTATAATATATACATAGCAGTCTAGTTCACAGAAATAACAGATGGGGGCTTCCAATACGATAATGGAAAGATGCTATTTCTCTTTCTTATGGTATTTGAGAGATATTATCCAAATATGTTAAAATAGGACATAATAATAAATTAAGTACATTTAAAGTTGTGAGTTTAGTGCCATGGTCAATGGCCTCTCAGGCAGTCCCAATGATCATTGCTTCATGGTGTCCCGCCTATACTTCCTGTCTGGCTACTAGTCAATCAGCATTTATTTAAAACATAATTGGCAGAATACAGAATTGTCCCACACTATATGATTGTTCTGAGATCTTTAAGATATTTTTACCAGAACTTTGAAATCTGTGTTATTGTTGGTTGTGAATTATGTAGAGAAATAAGAATTGTAAACTAAATTTTAGTTAGTATGCTATGAATTCAAATGTTAGGAACATTAAGAATCAAAGCATTTTTAATCTTTTTAAAACATTAAAGCAGACTTATAAAGTGATTGCAACTATGAGTCTTCTTCTCATGTAACATACAATATATGCTTGCTTTCCATGCCTCAGCAAGTTGTCACACCTCTTTGCAAATTTGGATCAGCTGTGACATTTTCAGCCTTTATACTTTCAGTGGCATGAAGTAGCCTTGGAAATTCCTTTGACATGAAGGTTTTTATTGACCTCACTCCCTCTAGGACATCATTCTTCCTGTCACAATCCCTTTTCTCATCTATGTCATCAGATTCCTCCAGGAGCATAGGTCTAGCCTTTTGAATGGTACCATGTTAGCATGCTCCTGGTCAGCTATAGTCTGTTAAAATTCTGTTTATGATTACTTTGAATTTCAGTTACAGTATGGTCTGTTTTTATAACTTTGTTGCATCTTTGTCGACCATTTCTCTCTTTGATGTTTCATTTCTGTAAACATCATGTAGGTTTATTATTGGGAGATAAGAAGACATCCTAAGTACTATGTTTAACTGTATCTGAATACACTGAACAAAAATTGCACAGTGGCCAATCACCACCAGATTTTGAAAGAAATGATTGGTCACAGATCATGTTGTACCTTTGTTATGTACATAGTGATTTGTAGGCTGACAAACAGCAGTGAAGTTTGCACTTTCTGCATTGGTAGTTTATGTTCACAGCATGGCAACTTAGCTTCCACTGTGTGCTAACTCAAGGGTGACAACTGAGAGGGATTTATATAGGAGCTGTGCAAAGTGAAGATTTACTCTGCATGTACTTATGGGCCTGATTATACAATTGTGTGCTGATTTTTAGTTCTAAAAACTGCATAACATAAAATTTATCACCAACCATTCTTAGTATATGGTTCAGCAGTATTACATTTATTTATGCTGTTGTGAAAATATCTCTAGAAGTTTTTTATCTTAGAAAACAGAACCTCTTTGTTAAAGTATAAGTCTTGTAATATATAATCATAAAAATGTTGAAAGAGTCTCAATATGTTGCAAGTATATGGTATTTGGGAGAGAATATCTCAATGTGGGGGGGAGAGAATGGCAAAAATACAAAAGGACAAAAGACTGAATTAAGCAAACCGTATATTATATTATTACATTTATATATTTGTGATCAGTGCAAATATATCGATGTTTATACAGGCAACTAAAAATGAAAATGGTGGTGTTGTGAAGATGGTCCATTGAATGACAGTGCCTCCTCTGCAAGAATGGGGACCCATGTCTGACATTATCTTGTATGGTTATAACCCTAGTGTTGTAGGGCAGGGACAAGTAGATCCTAGAGATTTGTTGGCCAGCCACCTAACCTAAGTAGTGAGTTTCTGATTCAGTTAGAAAGGCTGCTTGTAGGGAATAAGGCAGATAATAACAGAGGAAAACTCTGGTATCCTTTTCTAGTCTAAGTCATATGCACCAGCATGCAAGTCCCTTCAAGTCCTTTTCCCCCTATGTGTGCCCCCCCCCACGCACACAATGTAGTGCATTAAATAGGAATAAAAATTAAGTGAACAAAATTTGGGACAAAAGGAAATGGCAGAAAGAGTGTGAATAAGGTCATTTTCACCTCTCATTATAGCACCAATAAATTGAAATAAATTGAGATACTGGAGCATAGTATAATGTGCAGTATTATGTGGGTAATGAATAGGAGAACTTGAAATAGAAACGGTTAAATATGGTTATTTCAGCTGAATAGAGCTAAGAGTAGAGTGGAGATTTTTACTTGGTACTTAATAATTTTTATATTGTTTGAGTTTTATTACCACATTTATCTTATTTTCACAAGTTTTCAAAATAAACTTAGTACATATTCTCTAGGTGCATATAGTCAAGCTATATATTACATAAATAGTTAAAATGCCACACAGGGCAATACTGTTCAGCAGCTCAATTACCTGTTTTGAAATTCATATAAAATACATAATTTTCTCTTAAGAAGTGAAGTTTAGTAGGAGCATTAATGAAGGCGACAGTACATTTAAAAATTCCTGTGCTCACTATGCAGACAGTGATATCTAATACCATAAAATACTAAGATGAAATAAGTAGCAGACAGCAGCAAGAACATGAACCTGAAATTTGAAACCCATTTAAATAGTCTGTGGTCAGCTGTACTATATAAGAGGAAAGCAAGTCAACTTCCTCCTTAAGTGGACCAAGCCACTTTAACACTATTGCTACCACATTGACATAATAAAAAAATGGATTCTCATTTCAAAGGTTTTCTAGAACATGTTTCATATTGAGGTCATTTAAGCAGAAGTAATTCATTCCTTTCAAAAATTACCACATGTAAATCATGGCTATGTCTTAGTTATTTTTCTATTGCTGTGGTAAAACACCATGACCAAGGTAACTTATAAAAGAAAGCATTCAATTTGAGGTTTACCGTTTTGGAGGGTTGGAGTCTATGATGGTGAAGAAGAGGCACGACAACAGGAACAGCTGAGAGCTTACATCTTGATGCATAAGTAGGAGTCAGAGAGAGTTACTGAGAATGGCACTGAGTCTTCTGAAACCTCAAAGCTCACCCTCAATGACATACCTCCTCCAACAAGGCCACACCTCCTTATCCTTCTGAACAGTTCCACCAACTGCAAACTAAGTATTCAAGTATAGGAGCCTATAGGGGCTTTTCTCATTCAAACCATTACAGGGTCTAAATAAGACATTTGGAATATTTCCAGATCTCTGTGGAATGTATGAATGTATACTAATGTGGAGAAGAGTACTGAATTTGTCAGAATTTATGAATAAAGATCAAATAACCTTTTTAAATTGTTTTTTTTAAAGACCTTAGAGAGCATGATGGTGAGGTAGCAGCTGTGTTTGTTTATTCTCCTGCTGTTGTTCTTAGAAAAATGCATTTGATATTTTCATGTGTATATGGAGTATGGTGGAATTTACAATTGTACATGGCAGAAAGTTATGGTTGTTAATTGGTGTTCTTAAATTTTGATATTGAAAGATGACATATTAAGAGGAGATACTAGATTTTTTTTTACATAAACAAAAAACTCAATTATATATTTTTCACAGTATCTCATGTAAGTGGAAAAAAAGTATGAAATAAATTAGCAAACTGCATACAGAAGAGCATCTGTTGTCCAATCTTATGCACAGTAATTAAGGCAAATGGGCTGTTTGTTTGGTGCGAGTTGTCGGCGAATGCATGAGAAACTCTATCTTGCATCCATGTTTATTGCTTTCCAAGGATATCATAAAGGCTTGACTACTAGGAATGGAAGAAGTAGGGAGGCCATCTAGTCAACACCTAACATGCTTTTATGAAAAAAATGATATTTAAAGAGACTTCATGAATTTGTGTACATAAAATTCTTTATAACATCCCCTTCACTTATGATATTTTATAGACCCACACACCAGGCTATGAGCCATTTAATACAGTTTAAATTTTACCCTATCCTGAAGCTGTATTTAACTCTAACTAAAGTCAGGTAGAGGAGAGAATAAAGTACTTAAATAGAGTAGTTTGAAATCTTTAAATTTAAGAAAATTAGCTGTTGATATTGGTGATTGGTTGGCCAATTCCTATGCTATCTTGCTTGTCTCATGAGGGCAAAATGTTTCTCCCTTTAACTTTTTACTAGTTCCCTAGTCTACCACCAACTCCCTAGTCATCTCTTCCTAGAGATTAGAGTTCCTTTCTTGCTCTATGGGGATGCAGCGCTCTTTCAGTTTTTTGATAAACTTTCAATAATGCATGGGCTGAGGTCCAACCATTGTACCCATGTGTAAAAACCTCTAGAATGAAGTTCAGAATAAAAGTGGAAATAAAACAAGCTGGAACCTTGAACAGGCAGTAGCCTACTGGGAACCTATAGAAACAGCATACCTAAGAAATCCTAAGAAAATTACAGTTAGGAAATTTTTTTAAATTCCCTTTTGTGAGCTCTGAAACTTCATAACGGCCTTCGCTATCACAGACTGTGGGCTGGAGGGGCGTAAGAGGCAGATATCAAACAACGTACCTGTTTCTACCTAACAAAAACCTACTATGGATAAGAAATAGTAGCCTTTGCATTGTAAATACAAGTTTGCTTGTTTCCTCTCCTGCCATTTGTCCTTCAGCTTTCTCTCAACCATTCTAGATGTGCGTTATTTAAAAAAAAAAATCCACAATAGATGTAATCTTTCCATACACACTGAAAAACTGTACCTCTCCCCGAATTAATGATGAAACTCTTTTATGCCCTGAGGTCCATGTTAACATTAGAAAATGTCAAAATAACTGATATTTACTGAGTGGTCATGATGCAGCAGTAACAGTCAACAACTGTGGAATAGAAAGATTAATAAACTGTAGTAGCATGGCAGATCCAACCCAGTGGGTTTATGTGATTATCTCAGTTTTGGCTGCTTGGGGTGCTGTTTGACCTTGTTATTGCTGGCAAGAGTGTGGCTGTGGCTTGAACGCCTTGTTTCAGAGTATCTTCCAAGTTTGTGTAGTGAAACTTAGTCCTCGCTTTGGGGTGTTAAGATGATAGAACCTGAATGTGATTATAGCATTTATAGATAGGGCTTGGAAGAAGTAAGCAGGATTGTATGAAGTCTTTTCAGTTGAGTCCTGTGACTGAATCTTAATTGTTTCAGAGAAGAGAGAAAGACAAGAAAAGAGGACACACATGCACTCTGCTTTTCTTGCCATACAATATCTTGTGACACCATGGGTCTCTGAGAACAATGACATATGACTGAATGTGTATCTTGGTATTAGAACTCTAGAATCATGACCTAAAGCATCTCTTCTTTGTAATTCAAATAACCTGTGCTCCTGTGTTATTGGCAACAGAAAACAGATTAGTTACTAATTAATTTCTCAATTACCTTTGAGAAATCCCTTTCCTACTCCTTGTGGTTTGGATTTGCAGGTCTATCCTATCGTCCCACCAGATTAATTCTACCTTTTTTGGGGGGTGTCAACATACCTATACCTTTCCCTAAGGCCTGGCCAACCAGAACCCTCTCTGAATTCAGTTCTCAGGTTGTGATACTATTAACTTCTGATTATCTGTTAAGGATACATTATTCACTTATGAATGATTTATGACACAGTCTTAAGGCTAAATACTGTTTTTGCGCCATCTGTCATGCTTCATAACAACTAGACAGTCTATGCAATGAAAATAATGTTAACATTATCTTAAAATGTATTTTATATATTTAAATTTATAATATAAAAGTAAGTATTTGGAATAAAAGACATATTCAAAATGTTATACACACACATAAATATATAAAGCATACCTATATAATATGAGGTAAACACATACTAGGAACAAATTATTAAGCATACCTATATAATATGAGGTAAACACATAGGAACAAATTATTAATCATCCCTTCAGAGTGATTTCGAGCTTATAAAATGTTTAACATACAATATGTTACTAAAAGAATGCTTTGGGAGGATCAGAAAAAAATGAGTCATTGATAGGCAAACTTTTCAAAGATTTGTATATTTTAACATTTAAGTGAATGAAAATGATAGCTCTTTGTCATATGATCCCTCTACACCTGAAATTCAAGTTGAGGTGCCAGGATTTTTATGAGAGAAAAATGATCTTTGGTCAACAAAACTACTGGAGAGGACTGGGTGCAGCTGTAGCAAGACAGAATTCACAGACAGGAGTGTTCCCATGTAAAGACTGACAGGGGAATGTCTCAGTGAGCAAAGTGTTTGCTTCACAAGATGAAGGCTTGAGTTCAAAACTCACTAATAAAAAAGCAAAGCAAAGCAGCATGAGGCTGTAATTGCTGGCCAGGACCCCAGTGCTTGAGAAGGCAGAGAAAGGAAACTCTCTGAAGCTCTCTGGCTAGCTAGTCTACAAAATCAGTGAGCTTCAAGTTTTGTGAGAGACCTGCTCTTAGGAAACATGGTGGGAGCCAATTGAGAAAAATAACTGGCTTCAACCTCTGCCTATACACAAGAACACACACACACACACAGAGAGACAGAGAGAGACAGAGACAGAGAGACAGAGAGAGACTAATGGAGGACACAGACAAGATGCCTGAGATCCAATTTGGCATAGTGATGCACGCATTTAATCCCAGCACTTGGGAGGCAGAAGCAGGTTGATCTCTGTGTGTTTGTGGCAGCCAGGTCTACAAAGTGAGTTCCACAAACAGTCAGAGCTAGCTACATAGTGATACTCTGTCTTGAAACAAAACAAAACAAAACAAAACAAAACAAAACAAAACAAAAGATGCTGGAAATTATGTATACTTTAGATGAAGAGGAATATGTGCTTTAAATAATTAAATTGAAGAATGAATCCGTTGTTCTAGAACCTCAATTTAAAAGCTATATTAAACTATAAGTACTCTTTAATTAAAAAGAATACCTGGGTAAATCTATAAAGGTCAGAGGAATGAGCAGTTACTAGAAAGATATACTGTGGCTGAATGTGCAATATTGAACACAGACTTGAAGGAGGGCTGACATATGTTTGTACAATTGTATGATTTCATCTATCAGAAAAGTCTTCAGCTACTGATCTGAGTTTTTGTATCTCATCAAAATTTCCATGTTAAAACATAATCTCAAATGAGATAGTGTTTGGGATGGTTTCTTTGGGAGGTGATTGAGACATGAGGGTATGACTCTCATAAATAGCATTGGTATTCTTATGAAAGTCACTTTGGAGAAAGTCCCATGTCCTTTCTACCAGAAGTAGATACTACAAGAAGAATGGTTAACTGGCCTGTTGGTAGCTGGATGTTGTAATTCCAAGATTTTTACAACACTGGGTATATCTGTAGCTGATAATCTATGTGCTTTGTGATATTTTGTTAGAATGGCCCAAAAGGATGAAGACCAATGCCCTGTGGTATCTATTTCCCTGGCAGACTGTGACAGGATGATGGTAAGACACAATCATCCTTTTAGCATCCTCTACAGCTCATTCAAGCTTATTCATTTCTAAATATGCTTGTGAAGTTTGTCCTTATTCGCAATAAGACATCCCTCTTCCTTGTTACTGTGTGAGTGAAGAGGGAATGCTGAATTGTGTTTGCTACAGTTACTCCCTCCTGTGAGTAAGAAATGGAAATCAGCCTTAGGGGATCATATAATGGCGAGAGGGGAGAAACTGAGCTATAGAAGTGGCAAGACCTTAAAACAAATTCAGGATTTAGTCGCCATCCGAAGGAGGACGACAGATGGTGGGTTTCAAAGTGTGCAAGCATAATGGGAAGAGGGCACAGGAGTTCTGTGGCAACCGCAGAAGGAGAGCGTGAGAGTTTTGAAGAATAAAGACGAGAAGAGGAACCATATGGTGGAAGGATAATTAGGCACAAGCATTTGCCTTTAAGAAAAGACAAATCTTGGAAACTTGTTTACCAAGATATAACCTACGGTAAAGGAAACGATTTATTAGAAGAGAGAAGAAAGAGAGATGGCAACACAGGTCTAAATTGCACAATTTTGGAGCGATTCTTCGGTGAAGTTAAAACTAGGGAAGGGAAGAAAGAAAAATCTATAGCAATTTAAACAATGCAGCACTATGAATCAGGCTCCTTAATTAGAGGAAGGGTGGAAAAGTACTGGGAAGTGAGGAAAGTTCCCTAAGAAATTCTTTATGAAGAAGACAAGTCAGAAACACAATGGCACCAAAAATAAACGGAATGAATCCTCCTCTTATTAAAATGCAGATCTCTGCATATCTAGGAAGCCTCTGCATATCTAGGAAGTCTCTGCCTAGTGTCTGCGGTTAAGCATTTTAAGAACTTGGCAAACTCAGACAGCACTCCGGTCCCTAAGCTAGGACCAAGTTGGTTTCTTCTCAAGTCAACAGACTTTCTGTGCGATGAAGCATCACGTGAAAGGGATTTTCAGGTATTTGGGTTCCAGTGGAAGCAACACTGCCATGTGGTCTGTGGCAGTTTCTCATGGAGAACTGTCCTTTCTTTTGAAATGTCAAGAGTGTGAAGGCAGAGCCGCTGGGTCTTGCCCCTGATGGGTCATACATCTGTAATCCCAATACTCAGGAGACAGAGGCAGAGATACCATAAGTTCAAAGGCAGCCTGGCCTACATAGTGAGACTTCGTCTCAGAAAAAAAAAAAAAAAAAATTAACCAACTCATCAGCCAACAAAACCTACGGAGTGACACAGTCTGCCAGCTTTTGTTTTCAGAGTTAGTTCTATGGCAAGCAGCCTGCAGAGTGTGTTGGAAGCGGCTGAGTGCAGCGTAAAAATCTGTAGAAACTAGCTTGAGGCTGGACAGAAGTGCAGACAGACAGATCTGAGTAGAATGAATGGGGTAGAATAGACAGGATTTACAGACTAGATGTGAAATGGAAAAGATTTTTGCCCAGATAACTTGGGGTTCCTGCTGCTGTCCAGTGAGGTGGGTTTCTTAGGTGATGCAGGTAGAGAGGGATGGATGTTGCATTCCTGTGTGTTTGCGAGCACATGCGCATGCATGCGTGTGTGTGCTGGGAAGTAAACATGGAGTGCTGTATATGCCAGACAAGTGTGCTCGACCACGGTGCTGTATTGTAAACAGCTGAGTTTTGATGTGTGTCCTGTGTTTCATGTTTCTGTGGAACAGTCTTAGGTTTCTCATTTCCAGTTTTAAATTTTAAACTGATGATGAATGTTTCTTCCTTACATAGAATTAGTCAATTTCTGAAGGAATAGTCATAAATCATTTTTACTCCAAAAATAAATGAAACCCAATCTTCTTCTTATTAGGTACTAGTCTAATTGGTTTAATTATCTGGGTGAGTTATGATTTAGACTTGAAGTGTCTCCACAAAGTGTAAATGTTGAAGAATTACTCTATTGAGATAGTATAGCTGAAAGGTATTTTGCTTGCTTTTGGACACCATCTGTGCTTACTTTGGCTGTTTGGTTGGGCTGGAGTGGAGCATGTGTGTTACTGGGGATCACATACACAGCCTCCTGCATGCTAGAAAATTGCTCTTCCTCTGAAACAAACTTGCAGCCCAGTTGATGGGCAATCAGGAAGTGGGGCCAAGTTAAAAGAAGGTGACCAAGGACATGTCGTTTTAGTAGGGTATATGTTGTCCCTGGTCACTTCCACATTTTCTCTGCTTGCTTCCTGACTTCCATAAGGTGAGCAGTCTACTCTGCCATATAACCACCATGCCATGTGATACTTTGCTTTATCAGAGCCCACTTTCATAAGATGTTTTTCTTAGGTATTTTTACATGCTGACAAAAGGCTAACACAGAGAGGCTACCCATTCCATTCCTCCTTTCCAGATTTGGGGTGGTGCTTTTTGTACCACCTTGATTATAATGAGTCAAAGTGGGGGGCAGGGCAAGTCAAAGAGAACTTTCTGGATTTTTTTCCTGAACAGTGAAGAATAGTGCTGATGTAAGCAGACATTAGTGTTGGGAGGGAAAGTGACACTAATGGATTCCAGAGGCTGAGTGTTTTGTTTACATTGACAATATCCAAGTATATTTATGATTTCATACGCTAGAAGGGATTTTCACTGTGAAGGTAAATGGATCTTTATTGGGCACATATTATACTAAGCTCTTTAATAAAGCCTTTCATACACATTACCAAAGTTAACTGCAATTATTTCTCCTATTTCTTAAATGTAAAGAAAAATTCTAAGGGGTTCAGAAGGCAACTGAAAACCATCCGATTGTTTAATAGGTTGTAAGCATGGAAGCAGAGACAATAGCATCCTGCACCAAGATCATAAAAATTGGTTCTCAGGATGCAGAGAAATGGCTTCTTTATGTGATAGGCATACAGTTCATAAACAGATTACAGTATGTCAAATGTCTTAAATGTCATGGATTTTAAGAGAAGGGCACTGGGGAAAATGCATATGAAAGACTAAGGACATGATAAAAAAAAAAGGAACAGTTGATTTACATCCCATTCTGCTTTGAAGACTAATTCTGCTATTTCAACTGATGTCTCATGTAAAACAGTAATAGATTCAAGAGGTAGATGAATTGCTACTTTCATGAGGGTCTAGAATCATGTCCTGTTTGATGCACCTTTCCTTGTCTTAGAGATCCTTTTGGCTTTGTTTGAATGCAAAAATGTAATCTCATTATTTTGGAGACGAGTAAACTGAACCAAGTTTGTTTTATGGTATCCACTACTAGCACAGAGTGGAAGTGAATTAGGCTTCCTACTTTGAGCATCCTGCACAGTTAGATGCTCTATGACACGAGCAGATGAGAACAAAACCGAAAAGGCCCAGTGAGGTCAAGAAAGGATAGTTTAGAGAGATGAGGAGAGCAGTGAGTCAGCAGAGATTGTCAGGAAGGTTATCACAATCGATGCTGGCAAAGAGAGGAAGCTTAAAAACTGGGAATGAGTGTCTGATATCATAAAATTGCCCAGTGACTTGTGAACACAATGTCAGGACAGCATGCTGGGGTAGCTTGATTTCACTGGCAATTTTAAGTCAGGAATCTCAACAGTGAGACAAGAATGCTAACTGTGCTAACTATTGCAATGAGCTATTTATCATTACTGCTTAATGATGTAAACACCAAAGTCTTCATCATAGTATTGAGGGAATGACACTATTAGAATAAGATGGATTCAGGTAGACTAACCACAAAGCAGAGGATGGACACAGGTGGACGTCTTAAGGACAGAACTCAATAAAGACAGACTTGGTACACATTTGGTCATTATAGGATATCTACAACATGATAGTTTAACTCACAATATAAAAAGGAGAATATATATGTTGATGAGATACCAGCATAGATGAAAGAAAAAGACAACTTGAAAATATCTCTTGGGCACCACAGAGATTTTATTGGTTATTTTACATTTATTTTAACTTTTGACTGACAGAGTTACTATTTGCTATTGTCAGACAAATTAGTTCAAGTGACTTAACAAATTATATTTAGGCTTTAGTAATTGTGCGTTAATGGGAAGCCATTAAATGATAATCGTACAACAGTCTTAATAATTACCTAATTCATTTTTTCTATTTATTTCCAATATGGGGAGTGTGGTCTGGTAGTGACATCTAACACTTTGAAATGAACCTTAGTTAAGTATCGCACATTAACAGGAATATTTCAGTTCTCTTTTAAATGGCTCTATCATCTACAAACACAGGCAGATTAATTTTCTAATCAGAACACTCTAGGAAACTATTAACCATGACATTAAACTGTGTTATACTAATTACATTCCCTATGAAGAATTTCTGTCTGAACTTACAGCATAAGACCCTGGAGAAAACTTATCAGAGCACATATTTCTTCACTGTATTTTAAAAAGAATCACATATGAATATAATAATTTTGCTTTTCATGTGTAACTTAAGTCAACTCTATTCTCTATACTGACTGATTACAGTGGCAAGATATTTTTGACCTTGTTAAACAAAATTTTCACAGCCACGTGGTGATAGACAGATTAATAGAAATGGGTTAAATTAAGGTGTAAGAGCTAGCAAATAAGAAGCTAAAGCTAATGGGTCAAGCAGTGATTTAAATAATATAGTTTCTGTGTGGTTATTTCAGAGCTGAACAGCCGAGAACAAACAAGCAGCCTCCTACTACACGCCACCACAGTGTGGCTCACTTTTCTGAGATTAATCAAGTTGTTGTCCAAAATGGTTGCTCTAGTTTTATACTTCTCCCATCTATGGAATTCACATAGGCTATATCTTATGTGAAAACGTGATGGCTTTGTTCTTTGTTATATTTTCTAGTTTGGTGTGAGTACAGTGCTAATTTGGTCATTAATACTATTGCTTTTAATCAATTCATTTGATATAGGAATTCCTTATCTCAACTTTCTGTTATAGTCATTCAGAGTGACCACTTAAAAGAATGGTAATGGTAACTATCTGGATACTGAGGCATTTTAGAAATAATAAAATAATATTTTTAGAAATCCCAAGATTTTCCATGATTGCCTTTTCTCTCCTTCATCTTTGTGTTGCCCTGCACACTAATGCAGAACAGGGTCATGTTTCTGCAACTGGTTCAGCAGCGTGGAAGACCGGTCTGTTGTTTGTTCTGAATGAGAAGAAGGGAATGTGGCTTTCAGCTTTAAAAGATACTTAAGAGTTTTACAAACATTATTTCCAATGGCATGTTGCAGTTGCAATAAATTTCTGTGGAAAAATCCAGAGTGTTCTTTAAAAACCAGAAACTCAACCTTCTGTTTATTGGCATTTAGAATCTTTTAGGTGCCAAGTGCATGAGAAAGAGATCAACAACTCTTGACATGTTGACACTTGGAAGTAGGTCTAATGCTTTTAGAAACTGATCTGACACTCAAAGCCAGGTCATGTTGCTGCTTTTCTGCTGGACAACACCTTGTGAAACACCAGTGCCAGACAAGGGCACTCTGTGACCATGATGAAATGAGTCAAAACAAAATTACTTAACTTTTCTAAGCACATTTAAAAAAAAAAGGTTAGTGTGCAATATGCCCATATCTAATAAATTCACGGGTAGTCATTATAGACTAAGCTTCAATTTAAGCTCAGCTCTGAAAAACAGGCTCTAGAAGACCATCCCAAACCAGAGTGGAGTCACTCTCTTACTGCTGTATGTTCAAACTAACCTATGAAGGGGGGTAGTTTCCCCTTGTTGTAGTTCATTTTCTTGTTGTGGCAATGAACTTTGACAAAATCAACCAGAAGAGGCCTTAGAGCCTGTGCTGGAACTAGCTCTTGTAGACCAGGCTGTCCTTGAACTCATGGAGACCCACCTGCTTCCACTTCTGCCTCCTGAGTGCTAGGATTAAAGGCGTGTGCCATCACTGCCCAGCTTCAACCAACCAACAAGAAGATGAAAGGGTTTATCTTAACACAGAGCTGGAGTGTAAATAATGGCAGGGAAGATACAGCTGCAAGGACGTGGGTGGCTCCTCCCAGTGCTCCTGTGCTCAGGAAGCACAAAGAGATAAACACTGGCAATCAACTTGCTTTCTTCTTATTATTCAGTGCAACCCCTAGGCCCATGGAAAGATGCTGCTTCGACATCATTAAACCCAGTCTAGAGAATCTCTTGCAGGTATGATCACGGCAATCAACATTAACCATCACCTACCCTCAGGAGATTCCTTGCAGTCAGGCAGCTTGAACCTAGTTTCTCTGAGCTGGCCTGCTGAGCAAATTCTACCTATTATAAGTGGCTGTGACGTGACCTTTTCACTCTTTGTTTCTTCTTTCATTATTAGCCCTGTCCTGCTGATGGAGCCACACTCTTTGCTTAGCTCAGTAGACCAGTCATTGTGATTTATAGGATGATGTGTACTTTTCTACAACCGAAAGCAGAATACAATTATTTTTTTAAAGCTAAATTAGTTTGAATTTTGTCTTTTGACATCATATACTGTTCACTCTTTGAGTATCTGCCACAGAGTCGGTCATAGCTCCACCATGCTGTGCTACTAGAAAACATCAAGACGTCGAGTCATTAAACTACCCAAACTTCCTGACAGTATGCAACCCAGGCCAGTCCTCCTAACAATGTTCTATGAAGTTCCCCCAAACCACCCAAGCAAAATGCAAATCTTTCAGGAGCTTTATAATACTTCCAAAAGTTCCCTGTGGTTCACCATTGTGATTGTTCTTATCCTCTGTAATAACTCTAAGTTGTCCTAGCTACAGATGTTTCCCCTGGCGCTCTCTGGCTGCAGGACACCCATATACAGCTCTTTCTGCTGTCCATATATTGTCTCTTTGAACCTGCAGCATTCCTTTTTGAAGTATTTGCTGATGGAGAAGCAAAGAAAGTTAAATACCATCTTCACCACCATACAGTTGATAAATAATAAGAATTAAACCTGCATCTATGTTGGTTATCACGACACAGAGAAAGCAACTTCTCTTGGAAGCTGACTTAAGTAGCATATGCTCATTGAGGACAAAAAACATCTGGTCATGTGACATAATAAAAACTAGCATGAAAACAAGAAAAGTAACAAACACTATCTGCATGGCAAAAACAAAACAAAACAAAACAAAACAAAACTTAAACCTCCAAAAGCTGTAGATGAAAACTTACTCGGACCTTAGGCTCATGTTTCTGAACCCCTGTGTTAATCTCTGTGGAATACCTACGATTGTTTCTTGTAGCGAAATCAATACTTCATGTTTACCTGTCTTGGCTCACATCACCTCTGTATGGGCAGGAGATCAATATCTTTAAGGAAATAGTTCGAAGGCAAAGATGACTTTTAAAGGCGAAGAAACAGTGATGTATGAGAAAACTGCATTAGTCACGAAATCTGACCTTCAGCGTACACAGGAAATTCTTCTACATGGTTTCGCTTCAAGGACCTTCAATATATGCCCGAAACATTTCTCCTACTCTGTGTTCTTGACCTTCTTGGCTTTGCTGCCTGCTCTGCCCCCTATGTGAATGCCCTGCCATTCTTCTGCCCGAGAAAATCCATGTGTCCTTTCTGTTGTAACCACCCTGCCTCTCTTCTATTCAATAATGGAATTGAATCTTGGTGCCAGCCAGAGGAGAAACTTGTCTCCTCGGAAGAGATGTGACATTTCTGACAGTTTGTTGCACACACGGGAGCCATGGCAATGAGCATGTGTTGGATCATAGGGTGACCAGAGCTGCTTGGTTATGTATACCCCTTGATCATTGTTTAAATAAAAACCTCATTATCAGTGTTCCAAAGATGGACTTGGGGGGAAGGGGTTCCTGGATCTTTTTATTTGTTCCCCTTCCCAGTGTGGCCACACTGAATGGATCTCCAGTTTTCTTTTCTTTACTTGTCATATTGGGGACAGGTGCCTGAGTCTACCTTGATAAGGATGTTTAAGCCCAGATTCTGACCCTAACACTATTGCTTTCCTGTTCTTTATATTTAAGATTTCCCCTTGTTCTTGTAAAAGCTGTTACAACTTTTGCATTGGTTATTTGTGTAAATTTCTGTGAACGACATTAAACTGTTAACTGTTTGGACTGTGTTTGATTATTTATTTATTTATTTTTAAATTTTTGGTTGACCCAGGGTAGGCGTCCTCTACGTGCTCAATAAAGTGACCTAAGTTCCAGAAAAAGCCACACCTGCGTTAACAGTTCTACAAGGTTGTTTGACTGATGAGAATTCCCGGATTTGTGGCCAGCTGGAATGCTGCAAATCCAGGACCATATAATCTTGGCTCTCCCTTGATCTAACACAGTGACGATCACTTGATAACTTTTGCTCTTCCTTAAAGGCTCACTAGCTTGCACCATCCTCAACCTCAAACCAAAGATAGCATTTGAAGGCTTTTTTTTTCTTTGTAACCCGCTTACCTAATGTGTTTGAAAAGTTCCTTGATGACTTTTTTTTTTTTTTTTTTTTTAACCGTGCTTAAATTACCGAAAACAAAACTTGACGAAAACTGTTACTACTTTGGAATGTGGTATTTGGGGCCACCTGAGTTTAAGTTACTGGGCTAAGGCCATGCATTCTGGGTTCCAGCGTGAACTCTCGTATTCCCCTTGAGGTGACAGTTCTGTTTTTTCTACGAACGGTAATCAAGTCTAGAGTCGTGGGCGCTGGCGAGTACAGCCCAGAACTACTTCTCCCAGGCACCCGAGACCTCTAAAGACCAGTCACAGGGCTTACCCGTTGATTTCACATTCAGCGCTGCTCAAACAGTACCGGAAGAGTCGCCCGGCCATTCAGTTTTCAAGAACCTACTCTCAGAGGGCAAGCAAAGCCCTGCCAGCGACTCTCGTTAGCTGCACAGTCTTTCCAAAACCCGTCTCCTCACAGTCTACCTCCCGGGCGTGCCGCCTGCACTGACAGAGGGCGGGGAGCGCAATGGACAGGCCGAAGGGCCAATCGAACCCAGGCTTTGGCATACCCGGAAGGGGCGGAGCGCGCATCGCCGGCTCCGCGGCGCGGGATTGGCTGAGCGGGCTGCCTGCGGTGGCGGGAGATTTCGGATGTGTTGGCTGGTCCCAGAGCAGCGGTTGATTACTGCGTGGGATCCGGAAGGTGCGCCCGCGGAGCAAGGCCCCAGGTCTGGTCAGATCGCGACCCGGGAAGATGGAGGGGTACCGGGCGCGCGCTCCTGGCCGGGACAGCAAGGCGCCGCGTAGGAAGGGCCTGTCGCCCGCGCGGCCCGCAACCTACTACGAGCCCGGGGAGAAGCGCCCCAAGTTGGTAAGTGTGGGCCAGAGCTATGGGGTGCGGCGATTCCCGGGGCCTTCAGCTCCCTGCGGCCCAGGCTGACAACCACTGCAGGCGGGAGCTAGATTTATTTCAGAAGGCCAGAGCTGCTAATCGGCTTAGATCCACGGAGACAGGGCGGGATTCGATCCCCATCCGGAACCAAGGCCTCGCTCTCTCTGAAGCCTCGCATTTCTTAGGGCTGATCAGAAAAACGTTCAAATGTCTCTGTACTGACGTCATCCAGACGGATTCTGTACTTTTAAACAAGTTGAAATTCCACCCCACCCTTTTAGTATAACTGACTATAAGACTGAAAGTGAACTTTTAGCTAATAGTACCTCCCCGCCCCCGACTCCTGTATCTTAATCCAACAAGAACTTTTGAAGGTTTATATATTTTTTCAAGTTGAGGCAACTGGTTTTCAAACTTGGCGGGATGTGTAGTCACTGCTAAAGAATGTCTTGTTTAGTTTGGAAGGAGTCTTCAAGTATCTGAAACTCGTTAATCGGGTTGGCTTTGCGCTCTTCTTTCTAATTTTTTTTTTAATTTAAGAAATAACACAAATGATATGTAAGTTTATAAGTGGAAGCATTTTATTGACATTGAGGTTGACAGTTAAGTAGGACTGGCTACTTCTTCCACGGTTTTATATATAGCTTATGAATGACAGCTTTACTTCTGTCCAAACCATTTTCTTTGGGTGTGAGAAGGTAGAGTTGAGCTAAGTAAGAACCTAATAAAGCTTTACACAATGGGGGAAAGGTTAAATTTCATAGCGACATCATGATGTAACCCTGCATTGTACGAGAGTACACAATTTCTTTACTATTCTCCCAAAGTAGATCTTCACAACAACCTTTTGTGTGGTCAGAAAAGAAGCCCGCCTTACAGAGGTGCATGTAAAACTTGGTCACTGTCGGGGTCATGTAGACTTTGGGTAAAGGAGCCACGATGTGACAGTTTTCTGTGGTCTATGTTCAGTTGGTTTCTGAATTCTAGGAGAATCATAATTATATCTGAGGTGAACTTTGTGTTCTTACTGTGTAAGGGAAGAGCCACGGTAAGGTTTTTATTCATGTCAGCTGGAAGAAATATTGGTAAAGAGGATGATTTCATCTGGTGTGTCTGTGTGGGTTGGTATATTTTGGTGTAGTCTAACAGAATGGGAGATTTTTTACTGTCTGTTAGTTTTACTTACAAGTATGGGGCAGTTCTTTTTTTGTTGTTGTTTGGCTTTTTTTTTTTTTTTGGTTTGTTTGCTATAGTAACATTTGTCTTTTCTGGATAAATAAAATTTGAAAAATTTAAGCCATGACTCACAAATTAGGGATATAATAGATTGCGACTCACTTGCTAAGTATAGTATTACTTGCAGTTGAATACAAGTGAGGGCAGAGATAAGGGGCATCAGAATACCGAGATTCTGCTGCCTTGTGCAACTGTGGGACTGCTTATACAGAAGTGGGCCTCACCATAAGAAGAGGGGATAAGTTGTGGCAAGGTTAGGGATGTGCTTCATTACTCTTCTTTGCTCAGGTCTTAGACTGAGTTGGAGGGAGTTAATTTGATCCTAAAAGATTCTGTCCACTCTGAGAAGAATCCATGGGGTGATGAATCTCTTTTTATAATTTACTTTCTGGACTAATATCACTATATCTTGTCTGGACTCCAATGGTCCATGATTTAGGAAGTGTGATTTTCCATAGTTTATAGCATGGCAATCCTGAATAAATATTTCTTAGTTATGCCATATTGGCCATACCATTTGTTAAAAGTCATGCAAAGGTGAAATGAAATCTGAAACACAACGTATTGAAGGTCTGGTCTTGCAGCTAATTTAGGACCCCCTTTTTTTTTTTTTTCCTGTTCAGTGGTCTCACTTCAGCTTTCTGTCTTTGCCAAAGGCCCAGTGCCCAGTCTCATCTGCCTTCCGAGCAGATCTTTCGGCCTGCCTGCCTCCCTGCCTTGATATTCCATAGGGGAGCTCTTGTTTTGGGATGGAGTGTGATCTCTGAGACCATCCTTGATGCTGGCTGTCAAGTCAATTCTTTGCCTTTTCTTGGTTGAGATGAAGCGATATTAACTTGATTTCTCCGGGCCACTCTTATTTTCTGAGTTTTTAAAATAAGTAATGTAGTTTTGCCATTTGGTGGGGACAGGGACGATTTAGTTGTTCATCCCCCCCCCCCCCACTTTTTTAAAGGGACAAGCTGATGGTAGACTCATTGTAAACTGGTTGGTGGTTCTTCTTCTTCTTCTTTTTTTTTTTTTTTTTGGTTTTTCAAGACAGGGTTTCTCTGTGGTTTTGGAGCCTGTCCTGGAACTAGCTCTTGTAGATCAGGCTGGTCTCGAACTCACATAGATCCGCCTGCCTCTGCCTCCCAAGTGCTGGGATTAAAGGCGTGTGCCACCACCACCCGGCTGGTGGTTCTTCTTTTAGTTATGCCCCACCCCACCTCTGGTGCCTACTGAATCCTGTTTGGAAACGATAGACAAATGAACTCTTGATTTTTACTGAACGTAAAACTGTTGGCTTTGAGTCATTAGTAAATTGGGTAAAAATATTTGTAGCTTATTTCCTGTCTTCCTAGATAAGTTTGAACAGTAGAATCTGGTCTGGAAGTGTGTAATGTTGGGGAAGAAGGACCTGCTGTGAACTGTTTGTAAACTACCACCTTGGTTTCGGTAGAAGATACGGTAGGCGCCTTATGTTGAGACACTGGGATAGCCACTGGGGATAGTGCAGTTGAAAGGTGCTGACAGGAAAGGTCAGTGCCTCTGTAGAGACTTTAAGAGGGAGATTGCATTCAGCAGAATCCCTGTACCTGGAACCTGCCCGAGGTCATTTAGGCCGTACCTGTTTCCTTTCTTGAGCAGAACTGTGTAGAAAGGTTTTTCTGTTTGTTGTGAAGAAGCCTTGCAGTGGCACCTTCACCCCATTGCTGTTAGCTACATAGAACTTACCCACTGACTGTCACCAGGTCCAGACTGACCAAGACATGTGACATCTGGGAGAAGGCTTCATCTGTGTGGGTGCCAGCATCTAACACAAGACCTGTAAATCAGTAATCCAAGCTGGTAGAGGAATTCTTTAATTAGGAATATTCATTAAAAGTTCTCATACCCTTGTCTTAATGCTTTCTATCAAGTGATTGCATTTGTTTGATTATATCTTTATAATTTCTTCTGTTTTGGTTGTGAAGTCCCCCCCCCCCTTCTATCCTGTTACCATGGCTCTTACAATGTTTCTGCCCCATCTCTTGTACAATGACCCCTGAGCTATAAATGTAGGAATTAGATGTATCAGTTGGGACTGGGGTGTAAGTACCATTTTTGGGCACTGATAATGATCAGTTGGACTTTATGAATGAACAAGGTTCATAAAAACCAATACATTTAAGTATTTGGTAGGTAGACAACTCTCAGAACCAGAGGTTTGTGAGAACTCTGAGCAGATTGTTGCCAGCATTTATGAACCAAGACATCAAGGTAGATGAAATAGCTTAATTGGCTCTAGTCCAGGTAGTCCTTCTTTTGGCTATAACTGTACTAGTTACTTGAGCCTAATTTGTTAACTGTATTTGGATCTTCTGTAACAGTCAGACTCAGTTATTGTGGTTAAACTTCATTGGTTTGGTCTTTTGTGTCCAGGGCAGATGCTCATTCCAAGGCCATGGCTTCCTACAAAGTTTGATTGTCATTCGAGTAAACGTGAATTATATAAAGGTGCCGACAGTCACCCAGTCCTGATCCTTAATTCCTGCTCTGTTTCTTGTTGGTTTTAGAAGTTTGAGTCTTATGGTTTCTTTTTTGATCTAAAAACCATTAACAATATTAACAATATCACACATGACAGGGTAATTAATGGGATGATTACGATCAAAATAATCATACACATGTGTGGAAATGTTGTAATGAAACCCATTATTATGTATAATTGATACATAATAATAAACTTTTAAAAATAAAGAACAAAAGGAATAAACCACAAAAAAAACCAATATCTCTAATAAATGTATAGGTAATGATGTCATGGTTATAAGTAGGTTGTGAGATGGTGGTGGTGGAGAGGTGGCCGACTTGTCTTTATTATAGATTTAGGAAGAGGTGAGATTGGAGCAGGCAGCTCAAGACAAGTGTCTCGTATACTTATAATTTTGTCCTGGGCTGCCTTCTCTACAACTCTGAAACCCGGACAATGAAACACTCCTCAGAATGGTGGCTGAGAATGTGTTTGAGATGGCATGTCTCAGAAGAATTCTAAGCATTACACAAAGAGATAGGCTACACAGTGATGACGTTAAGAAACATCTCCAGCTACAGAAGGAAGTAAACTACAGGATAAGGCAACAGCACTTGAGATACTTTGGCCGTGTTGTGAAAATGATGGTTGATTCCTGAAGATAGCACTGCTTGGAGGAGTGCACGGGATAAGGTGAAGAGGAAGGCTCCCAAAACGCTGGATAGGCAGCATTAAGAAAAACTGTGGAACCGTGGGTATGACAATAACACAAGCTTCTAGGACTGCCCAGGATAGGAACAACTGGAGAACCGCCCCCCCCCCTAAACAGGCTGCCCATGCATGCTTAAGCATTGTGACTGCATAAATGATGACGGTGCTGATGAAATCAGAACAGGCTTAGTGACCTTAGGGCATGCTTAATTTACAGTCTAGGTGTGTTTGGAAGACAGTGTAGGAAGATGCTCCACTCCTTATTCTGTGGAGCCTTTGGCTGCTACCGTCTATGGCAGAAGAGAACTTTCGTGTTTGCTGGCTACAAGTGGTAGATTATTTTGGGTTGTTAGAGTGAGAGTAGAAGCTTTGCCTGGGGAGGAGGAGGAGGTGACGTGACGATGGAGAGGTTAGTGATCCAGCCCTCAGACACTGGGAGTCAGGCAGTGCTCTCCAGCAAGCATGGCCAGCCACGTCCACATGTTCCTGCCACGTCCAAAGCAGCGAAGCCCCACCAGCACACTGATAGTGGTTCAGAGAAACTGACGTGGACCTTCTGCTATCTAGAACCTCTGCATAAATTTGTGTTTAGTCACCAACTTTGTACTAATTTTTTTTTTTTCCTGGCTGTTACAGGAAGCCAAGCAGATACTATGGTTACAAGGATGATCATGTTGAAAAGTCTTAGAACCATCTAATCTGTTTAAATTTCTTCCTGAGACAGAGTCTCACTCTGGCTGGCCCAACTACATAGATCAGGCTGGCCCAGAATGCACAGATACTAGGTCAAAGTAAACAATCCAGAATTAGATCATGTTCTTAGTTGAAAGTTTGGGCACATTCATGCTTATCATGAATGCAACAGTCTGCGTAATGGATCAACAACCATAGTAACCTTCACTTACCAGCAAAATCACTTTATTTAGTCTTTGTGATGAGTAGAACCCGCCCTTTCAAAAGGAACCTCCCACTCCCACCAAAACCTCTTTAAGTTTAGACAGAGGAAAACTGAGGGAGATTCAGAGCTTAATATTTTGGTCAAGGTTATGTAGCCATAAGAAGTCTAGGCTTGGTCCTTAAATCACACCTCTTTTTAATGTATGACTTATGAAAAATGCACCAGTGGCTCTTTGGGGATTACGGCTAAATGCTGAGAATAGAGATATGTAGTGTTTAGTATTTGTAGACTGGGGTGGCTCTTTTTCTTTGAGGGTAAGGATGGGTGGGCATAGGGATGATTGTCTCAGATTTAGAGCAAGGCTTAATTGCTTTTTTCAAAGACTCGTGTCTTTAATTATGAAGCAAGCGAAGTGACATACATTTATTATACTGTGAAGCCTTGCATCTCATCTAGTCTGTCTTGTAGCAATTGCTTCTAAGCAGATGTTACCTGAAACACCTTTGTGCAGTTGGTGGAGTGCTAAAATTTGTCATGCTTTTATTATTGTTGCCTTGAATTAACTCTGCTTTATGGCAAAACTTTATTGCTGTGTCCTAGGATCTTTATATATTTATTGCCTTATAAATTGGATTTAAAATTGGCTTTTTATATAGAAGGTAAATTAACATGTATATAACTTGTTTATGTTTGCAGAATAATACAAGAAAAACAAAGCCCTGCAAGGTATTACACTACTGTAATTGTCTTTAACTGGGCACATAGTGTCATCTAAACCAGGAAGCAGGTGAATGCTGAAGAATATGCTTACTTCACACTCGTGCTTGTTTATCCCAGAGCCTCATTTGACTTTTAGATCCATAAAATATAGATTAAGCATAACCTTTTACTACATGGGATATTAAGGATCAAACCACAGGCTCTTTTTGAACAGCATCTACAAAGGTAATGTCTTCTCAATAGCAGCAGGATAGCACCGAAGCACCTTACTATTTTGAGTAATATTTCTCAAATAGCGAGGCAAGTGTTCATTATTAACTTAGGGGACAATTTGAGAGTTTAAGAACGTTTAGCATTGTTGCCGAAATGATCAGGTTCCCAGTTCCTTTTGCAGCCTTTCTAGAAGTGCTTGCTGTGGACTTTACAGCTTCCTGCCATTCTTTCTTACTGTTCTGTCTTTGTTTCGGAGGCCTGGGTAACCTGAGTGGTAAGGGCTCCCATTTGCAGGCCTCGGATCCCAGTTGGGCAGCTATGGCTGGCAGTAACATAACCTTGTTAGGTGCCTTTCTTTTTACACATGTGAAGCTAGTCAGTTCTGCAGATGAAAAGTTAATATGTCATAGGCCCAGAGGAGCAGCGTTTGGTTCACCGTTCCTCCTGAGCATTTGCTATTTTTCGGGTGCTGCTTTTGCTATGATTGTTATAGTAATAGTAGTAGTACATTCCTGTTTGTATTTTAGGCACATATATTGGATATTTGACTATCTTTCTCATCCTGGAAAATCTTAGTCAAACCAGGTTTGTTCCTCCTGGTGTAGAGGCAGAAATATTATTTTATTATTATTATTTGGCAGTGCCAGGTAACAGCAGAGGCGGGCTGTGTCTGATGACGAATGGTCAGGACAGGTGCCAAAGCTTTCTGAGGAGCGGTCCTTATTTGTAAAATGAGGCCCATAAAGTTGTGAGAGTTATAACCAAAAGAAACGGAGCAACTGCAAATTGACAGAAAACGCTTTGATGGTCTGGAATTGTCTTGAATGATAATGAAAATAATGGTACTAATACATGTGTAGATATAAAGCAGAGCATAAGTGTACTTACGGATCTTCTGTAGCCTCAAACTAAGCCAGATTAACATATAAATCCAAAACAAAACTATAAAACCACTAAAATGCAAATTAACAGCACCATTAGTTTAATGTGATTGATGATTTGTTGCTGAAACTAAGTCACTATTATTGGATTTAATAGTGCTTGAATCAAACAAAGATTTTCCAGTTTAGCTTTTTGCTTAATGATGAGATAAAAATGGTGTCAATACTTATCAATAGTGAAGGATGTATACAGCAATTGTCAGGTTGGTTCTAATAGGTTTCTCGGGTAGAACAGAGCCTTGCAGGCTTAAATATATCTTTATATATTTAATCATAAAAGAGACACCAGTAAGTTTTAAAACATGAAGTTTTATCAATCTCATTGTAATGTCCTTTTTCTCTCCCTTTAAATTATCTTTTTGTCATTTACTTGAGGTAAGGTCTTACAAGGCTTAAAAATTAAAACTTTTTTTTTTTTTAAAGAAGCAGGGTGTCATTTTCACTACTTTTCTCTCCTTTTAAAAGTAAATCTGTGAATGGAATTAATCTTTTCTTTGTTCTCCACCCTTGAGCATCCTGGTACATATTAAATAAATACTGGGCAGGACGGAGGCAATGATTTAATGTATCAAATGAGGGCATTCTTTGTGCTGAGGGATTTGAGCTGTGTTGAGGTAGGTGAGATCCAAGTCATGCCTTCATATGTTAAAGAATAGCTAAGTGCCAGTTCAGATGCCGCCACTTCCTTCAAGGGCTTATGCTGTAGAATATTTTGAAAACCTTAGGTGTGTTACATGGATTAATTGTGAGATTTATAATGCATTTATTTGATGAATTTAAATTAACTTTATATGAGACAGTGTCTAATGTGGTCTAAACTAGCTTTGAACTCACTGTACTGCAAAGGTTGGTCATGGGTTCCTGATCTTTTTACCTCCATCTTCCAAACGCTAGCATTACAGGCATGTACTACCTCTCCTGTCTCTATTTGACTAATTTTATTGTGGACTATTTCCCTAGGATATGGGGAGTTTTGTCTTTAATTGCTTCATTTTCCCAAGGTAGGATGTGTATTTGTATCATTAAGTAAAACCTTCTAATGTTCCATTTTTAAATAAAAGGTTTTCACATTGGTGACATTGATTATGAATGTTAGAATGAAACTGTTTTTGTTTATTGAAACTTTGGATAGAATTCAATTCATAATGACAATTACAATTCATTTTTAATGAATAATTTGACAGCCTGAGAAATGAACATAAAAAATGGAGTACATATAATCTGCATCCAGAAATCCAATGTGACAGGTTCATTTCTTTATAAAGGGTGAAGGTCTCCAATTAAAATCGTGTTCTAACTTCAGTCAGTCGCCCGTCAAAGAGAGTTTTGCTCTTATTGATATGTTACCTTCAACAAGCTTTCAGTTCCTTTCTGTATATGCTCTCAAGCCTGAGGGTCCCTTTGTCTGTGGTGCCTGGTATAGTCTTGTAGAATCTGAATGCTTGCCTAATTGAGAAGCCAAGTTACCCTTGTAACTTTATACCACTTGGTTCCTTAATTCATTCTGATTAATTTAAGTTTAAATGTAATTAAGATAGCCTAAATGTCCTTTTCCTTTTATAAAAGGCTCTAGTGGTGTTGGGCGAAGGCACGTCAAAACTACCAGAAATTTTCATGACTGGCCTGTTCTATGGCTTTGGAGCTCCATCCATAACAACTGTGATTTAGGCTTAGGCGGAATTCTTTTTTTTTTTTAAAATTGTTTTTATTGAGCTATATCTTTTTCTCCATTCCCCTCTCCTTCTACCCTCTCCCATGATCCCCATACTCCCAATTTACTCAGGAGATCTTCTCTTTTTCTACTTCCCATGTAGATTAGATCCATGTATGTCTCTCTTAGGTTCTTCTTTGTTGTCTAGGTTCTCTGGGATTGTGAATTGTAGGCTGGTTTATGTCTAAAGGTCATTTATGAGTGAGTACATACTATATTTGTCTTTCTGGGTCTGGGGTACCTCATTCAATATATTTTCCAGATCATCCATTTGCCTGCAATTTTCAAGATATCATTTTTTTTCTGCGGTGTAGTACTCTATTATGTAAATGTACCACATTTTCCTTAATCATTCTTTGGTCGAGGGGCATTTAGGTTGTTTCCAGGTTCTGGCTATGACAAATAATGTTGCTAAGAACATAGTTTAACATATGCCCTTGTGGTATGATTGAGCATCCTTTGGGTATATACCCAAAAGTGGTATTGCTGGGTCTTGAGGAAGGTTGTTTCCTAATTTTCTGAGAAATCGCCATATGATATGCAAAGTGGCTGTACCAGTTTGCACTCCCACCTGCAATGGAGGAGTGTTCCCATTATCCTCCATTCTCTACAGCTTAAGTTGTCATCAGTGATTTAGATCTCGGTTAGGTGGAATTCTTAATCTATATGTGAGCTTCCAGTTTCCTATCTGTGAGATGGACTTGATCAATATCTGTAGTTTGTTGTAAAGATTAGTTAGGTTAATGTTTTTTTTTATGACAGTTAGGCATAGTGTTTACCAGTTCGTATGAGACACCTTTTACGAGTTCTGCTGTTTTTTAGGGCACTTCAGAGCATTGGCAGTCTCATCACTATGAATGTAGCATGGCATGCAGAGCTGATCATGGTGAAGGGGATCTGACAGGAACTCTGCTATGAACATTTTCACCTTTTTGCCTCTTACTTCTCCTTCCTTTCTTCCCCGCATTCTTTCCTGTCAGATACTGGGACTGGGATTGTGTCTAGTCACTCTGCCCCTCACTGGAGTGGGGCACATAAGATTAAGTTTAGGCCTTAGACCTCTTTTCTTCTTTTCTTCTTAATCTCATTGTCTGGCCCCTGACCTTGCCTCTCTTTCTTTCTCTGCCACCTTCCTCTGTCAACATTTGTTTCTTACTAAACCCCTACTCCTGAGAAAGAGGTAACCCTGGAGCTTTCTTTGATCCAGCATCCCTTCAAATTACTTACTTCTTCCCACCTCACATAGGGTGAAATATGAATAGATAAAGTGACCTTTGGATCCCTTGTCTTGTCTCAGATCTCCACACTTGGAGGAACCTGGCAGTCACCACAGTGCTGAACCTGACTGCTGCATCCCGGTGGAAACCCTCCCCGCTATTTGACCTGCTGGCCCTATTGTATGGGTTTGAACACTAGTAGGCACATGATCATCAGTGCTGCGGCCACCTTGCTCTGACCCTGCGCAGGGCACTGTCTTAATCACTTACTCCTCCCTCACACACTACTTTGAAGCAGGACTCTCACATAGATCTGAAGAGGCATGGGGTCCTTGCTGAGGTGTCCTAGCAGGGAACAAGACTTGATAGATAGGCAGTGTGATTGAGCCCTGAGTTTTAAGTCACTCTCTGGTCACGCCTCTCTATTTTTTTTCAGTGTTTATGCTACACATTATTACTTTTTTATTTCATCATTTTATTTAATCAAAATAAGCATTATTTTCTTTTTTATAAGTTTGTTATGTAAGATGCCCCCAAAGACAGCATCTCATGATCTCAGATAGCCCACATTGTCCTCAAACTTGCTGCATTGTTTGGCTGTCGGAGTTCTAAGACCCTTCAGGGGAAGTTCTGTGTTCCATAGGTCTTCATATTCCAGACCTAACAAGTGGCTTGCTAGTTTCAGGGCTTTCTCTCTATCTATATCCTGCTTGATTAGTAGAACTAAAAGACTTAAATATAACCAGGGCTATTAATATTGGAAGTATATGAAGAACTCAAAATGTGCTTTCCCCTGCTTTATTAAGGTATTCTCTTTGCAAATGTGTAATTGTTTTGATTTGGTTTAGGTGATTCAACAATTTTGAGGGTAGAAATAAAAGTATTAATCAAATTAGGCAAGAACACTTGGTGATAGTTTAGTTAATTTCAAACTATCAAAATTTTAAAAATTAATTTTCTTTAATTAGTTATTGAGGTGATTTTTAAAAAAAATATTATGTTGAAGTGTGGTTATGTCTATGGCTTCTGCTTTATCCTGAATCAGATAGGTACAGTTTATAGGGATTGTACTTTGCACTAAAGCTTAAGTAACACATAGTGTTGTGTGATATTATTCCTGGGGAGACATCAACAAACATCTCCTCACCCCAGGAAAGGAACCATTGTACCTAACACACTGTATCTTAATGTGTTTTTCTTCAAACACACTGTATCTTAATGTGTTTTTCTTCAAGATGGAAGGTTTTGATCTTAGAAGAAATTGACACATAAAATATATGTGCATATATGTGAGAAATAAAGAAACGTCAGATATTCATTTTATTTTTTCAGAGAGGAACTTCATCAAAGGGAGAAATTCTCTCATAAAGTGTGCGTTCTTATCAGTTCCAGTCCATATGCAGGGACTGTGCCTTTCCCTGCAGTTCTCATCCTTGATCCCAGAGTTGTTACTACTTAATAACCATTTGGAGGTGTGATCATCCTAAGTCTTTTGATTTTGCTTTTCTTTGTCCTTTAGCTCAGAAAATGCCTCATCTTGACTGTCTGTCTGGGTGTGACTGTGGTGGTCTGTCACAGCTGCGAGGGACAGTGGGAAAGGGAATGAGCCCAGACCTGATTTATAGTTGACCTTGATTCCATCCTTAGACTGGCTACTTAGCAGCTCTGCCGCTCAGTTTTCTGACCTCTGAGATGGGGATGGTAACTCTTCTGTAGGGAGCCTGGCACATCAGTAATTGCAGTGAGTACACAGAGTGTAGGGGCCATAATGATGGAAACGTAGGCTGTGTCCTATGGGAACCCAGGACTATTAGCAAGTGTGGATTCATAGTCTAGGGCCATTTGCCTTAGAGGAACAGGTCACTGTGTGGTGTCTCTTTTAAGCTCAGGAATGGGAATGGTGACCTCCAACCCAGAACTGAAAGTGAGCAGCTTCTCACCTTTCCCTCATCAACCGTGCAGTCTAACTTTGTTCATCACCAGGCATCTGCTTCTCCACTGTTCCTCTGGACAATGTGACTCGCACTGTTTTTAACTCATATAGCCAGGTCTGAGGTCTCTCAGGTCCAGGTATGCCTATATACCCATGGTCAGTGAAGAGGAGACTGATGTCCATGACTCTCACAGGTGTCCAGAGGAGAGGGGAATTAGACTGACACTGCTTGGGTTTCTATTCTGTCCTGTGTTTAACTGTGGCCAGTGAAGGCTACTGGACCCACCTTCATGACATGCGTTCTAGGGAAGGGATGGTGTGCACAATGCAAACAAATCAGCATTTTATCCACTATATACAGATGTATTTATGTAGCTGGGAGGCTGCTTGTTCGTTTCCCAGCTGCTCAGACTCCTGGAATGATCACACAGAAATCTGTATTATTGACATACTGTCTGGCCAATAGCTTAAGCATATTCCCAGCTAGCTCCTACATCCCACACTAACCCACCTCCATTAATCTGTGTGTTACCACGAGGTTGTGCTCCATCGCAAGCATCTGTCCCCAGCTGCTATGGCTACATGGCTTCTCACTAATTCTGCCTAATTTCTCCCAGCATTCAGTTTAGTTTCCCCTGTGTAGCTCTGTTCTGTGAAGTCACTGGCCAAAACAGATTTATTCATTAACTAATAAAGGCTACATATAGACAGAAGGATTTTCCACGCTACCTCCCCTTTTTTATTTAAATAAAAAGGAACGCTTTAACTTTAACATAGTAAAATTACATATAACAAAACAGGTATCAAAAAAGAATTAGTTATAATATTTATATCTACTTTATCTTTTTTCATAACTCAGGAAAACTATAATTATAACTATCTATTTTTTAACTTCTTCAAAGACCCCAGAAGGATATAATAGTACCTAAATTAACAGGAAGTGCATTATAAGCAACTTCCAAAACTCTAGAATTGACAGAGATATCTCGCTACCTGGACAGTCACCCAAAGTTCTTCAGTAACATTGCAGGCACCTATTTTCAGCCTACTGGCCCACAGTCCTCTGTCACAATTCATGGAAGGTTGGTATTTATCAAAAAGGCACATTTGATAAGAGGAGGTTAGGCAGCCCTCCTGAAGCAGGGGGGTTTGAGGGGTGAGTAGGACTGTTTGTAGGGTGACAGATGCAGCCTGAACAGAGGGATGGACCTGGCATGATCTTAGAGCGCAGAGAGAATGAAGTAGGTCCTCTTACTGGATTTGGTAGCATTAGAACCTGGGTTCCGACACTTAGGTCCTGGTTACTCATCCTCAATAGACCAATTTATACTGCAAGCAGAAAAAGATTCATTTGATATAGCCGTATTGGGAAGAGGAGACAAGAGGTTTCATAACTACTCCTCTCCAAGTCTACTGCTGTGGTACAGATGTGAGACTTAGGTTTAAATTATGCAAAAGATATTCAAATGTCTGCTGTCATTGTCAAAGTGTGGTCCTGCCCTCCATTGTCTTGGATCCAGTCTATCCAGCAAGGTGATCTATGAGATCTCAGATTTTCCCCTGGCTTCAGCCTTTTCCTTCCCCAGCAAGAGATTTCTGGGGAACTTACAATATATAGGGGTGATCCATTATTTCAAGAGTCTGATAGCCAGAGGGAGCATAAACATCTCTCTAGGGTATCTTCCTTTTTCCAGAAAGGTTTACAAGACCACGTATGGAATTACTAAGGAGAGAACTAATTGCTGATGCTTCAGTAATTTGGGGATTGATGCAAAAGAGAGGTGTTAGAGCTGGAGCAGGGACAAACAATAGCTGGTGCTGGGCTTTCTGGAGTCCTCAAGGCCAGGGCTCTCAGTGTGAACATAGGAGAGAGAACTTCTTAGAAATATTGCTCATAGTCCCAAGGGCTATGTTTAGACATTTGTTAAGTATTTTTTCCTTATCCTCTTTTCTTTAAACAAGCTTGGCCGTTCCTTATGCCCTTTGGACTAATCCTGTATTAAAAAACCAGTTTTGTTTACAGAATTAGCTGAGTTTGTCCCAAAATTGCTGTTACTGGCTTTTAGTGTTTGGGGAGCATTTCTAATGTCTTTAGTAAATGGCTCTGGAAGAGTAACCAAACAAGCAGTGAATGTCTCTGGACAAACAAACAGCTTAAAAGTCCCTGAAGTAAATGATTATTTAAGCACAGGAGCAATCTCCCACAGTGGAACTTTTATAATATACTGATTTTATTCGACTGTTATGTATTATTTAAGTTGGTTATGTGCAGAGTGTTTTTTCAACATGCACACTATTGGTGACTAGAAGAGTAAAAGCCCTCATCCTTCAGTTGGTTTGGGACTGAGCTTCTGCTGCCTTCGCTGTGTGCTTTAATCTGTACACTGGCTTGTCTGTTACCAATTCCTGCCATATTTTTTTATATTTTTGGTTGTAAGCCTAGCCTTTAACTTCTCCAGGCCCCTCCATTTCTCTCTCTCTCT
>NW_026067988.1:5422427-5450010 GCF_014885135.2 Alexandromys fortis
TTCCTTCCTTCCTTCCTTCCTTCCTTCCTTCCTTCCTTCCTTCCTTCCTTCCTTCCTTCCTTCCTTCCTTTTTTTAATGATTTATTTATTTATTATGTATACACTGTTTTGCCTTGATATATGCCTACATGCCAGAAGAGGGCACCAGATCTCTTATAGATAGTTATGAACCACTGTGTGGTTGTTGGGAATTGAACTCAGCCAGTTCTCTTAACTTCTGAGCCATCTCTCCAGCTTGCCATATTTCTTTTTAATGACCCTGTTGTGGCTATTCCTTGCATTCTAAAAACTTGTTCCCATATGTACATAGCTAACTTTTTAACACACCTGTAACATTTCCTTATCTTTTTTATGTATTTTTTAAAATCAGATTTACACTTAGTCCTAGTTTCCATATTTATTTTTAATTTATGTGGGAGTCTGTATGGCTCTGCACATGGGTGTACAGGTGTTCTCAGGAGACAAAGCTGTCAGATCCCCTGAAACTGGAATTACAGGAGGATGTAAGCTTCCATGTGGATGCTGGGAATTGAACCAGTGCCTTCTGAAAAAACAAGCCAGAGCTCTTAATTATTAAACTGTCTTTCCAGCCCCCATTCCTTATATTTAAAGTAGCAGTATTCACCCCTGCTTCCTAGATTCGAGGTTCTCATTGCAGTCACTCCACCACTTGTCCTTTCACAGAGTACTCATCACCTTCCAACATCTTCTGTGATTTTACTTGTAGTTTTTACATCTGTTTCTCCAATAGAAAACAATTTCTTGCAGGGTAAACAGCAAGAAAACAAAACCACTTTTATTGCTGAGTACCTTGTCAGAATATAGTAGTATTTAATAGACATTTACATGAACAAATAAATATTCAAGGGATTCTTTAAGAAGAATGGGTTTCTATAGTGCACACTTTAAACTTTGCATTTGACTTTTGTTTTAGATGTTTGCATGTTAATTGGCACATATTTAAGAGTATATCATTAGCTGGTAGGAACTCTTTTTTTTGTCATTGGACACTGTGTTTAGAGGACTTATCTGTTGTTCTGCACTTTGATTACTTTTTATTTGTACTGTTTTGGTTATAAGGTCCTGGGTTGGGAGTAGGTGCTCCTCAGTTTAGTGTGCTGTCATGCACATGTTAACAACCTGTTATAATGTATGATAGAAACATCAGTATTATGAGACAAAGTCTCCAAGAACCTCATTTTCTGCCTTTTATATTTTGAAATCATGTTCTCATTTACGTTATTGCATTAACAAGAAGAGTCAGCATGTTGATGTTCACCTTAACTTTCCCAAGATGGCATGATGTCGTTTACATTTACAATAAGGAAAATGATAGATTTCTTTTATATACACCATTAATAAGTGTCATAAAATAGAAAAATAAACTAAGTCAATATATTATTGTTGCCACAGAAATTGAATTTGTGTCAAAAGGATTTGTGCTTGTGATGTAGTGATTCGTATATTTTTCTTGGAATTAAGTCTCTAGCAGGTGACAACATCAATAATTCACAGAACCAAGGAGCTTTTTGAGATTGGTTAATTTATATATGTGAATTAAAAAAGAAATGAATAATGTGCTTAATATATTCTGATGCACTGGAAAATATGCATTAAAAACTCAGCCTATTAAAGAATCTGTGCTTCTGTCATTTATTAGATTTATATTTTAGATCTCCATTTATTCTTTTACTAATGTATGCACATTTTTATTTCTAAAGGAAACACTATATTTTTGATCTAGTATGAAAAGCATTATCTATGGTAACTTAGAGCTTTTCTTATTGTAGAAATGTGCATTGCAGGCAGCTGGGCTAATGCGGAAGATTATGAAAACCATGCTTCAAAATTTCACATCCTAGATATATAAAACAGCATCAATAAAGTCAAAATTATATTGCATATAGTTTAAAATGCACCCCCCATGTACCGTATTGCAAACATTTGCTGTACTGTAACCATACAGGGAGGCTACTGAAGCAGAACATTGAGATCATATCTTGTGCCCCACAACTCCCATATCTAACTTCATCTGGCCCCTGTCTTCTCATTACTTACACAATGTATGCTTGTTTCCACAAGTTGAGTGATCAACAGGATAACAGCAGTGCAGCTACTCCCAGCCCCTCAGCCTGTCCATCATGTTATGTAACCTAATCAGTGGCAAGACTGGGCTGAGGAAGATACTCTTGCTTCTTGAGACCTTGTGAGTAGGTGATTAAGATATGTTTCATTTAAGCACAGGTGAGAAGGTACCCACCCACCTGACATCTCACTCATCTCTTACATAAACTGTCTCTGAATCAGCTTTCCTACCAAGTGGTCTCCAGGGATGCTAGTCTCTGCCATCATCTGATTTCAGCTACTTTACGATGATGTTCTTTCCCTTGCTTCTCGACTGTTCGACTTCTGCCATGTGGCCAGCAGAGCAGGGCTTTTGTGCACCAACGCTATGATTCATTCTTTCTCTTGCTTTGGGAAAAACTACGTGGATTACAATTTTAGCTATGTAAAGTACTATTGCAATGATGCATACTTATGTCTAATCCTTTGATCCCGTGTGCTGCTTCTCAATAGAACTTTCAGTAGAATTTGCAGTTTACAGAGAATGTGTATGGGGTATACTTTAAAAAAATTTTTTTTCTTTTAATTTTGTATACTAACCCCAGTTCTCTCTCCCTACCCCCTCCTGGCCCTACCTCCTCCTATCTCACCCACTCATCCACTCCTCTGAAGGGTTAGAACCTTCCTTGGGGAGTCAACAAAGTTTGGTATACCAAGTTGAGGCAGGACCAGGACCGTCCCCCCTATATCAAGACTGAGCAAGGTATCCTACTGTAGGGAATCAGCTCTGAAAAGCCAGTTCATGCATGCATGAGGTATGCTTTATACTCAATTGTTCATTCGGTCAGTCTAATCAGATTTTCTTCAGGTGATGCTGGGATATAAGCAAGATTCTTCTCGGGTATATGTGAAACAATACATGTGCTACTGTGTTGGCCTTGGGGATAGTCATTCTAAATTCCTGATTTGGACCAAAGCCTAGGAGGCTGAAGAATTACCACAGGGACTACATGGCTTGGCTAAGCTTCACAGTATTTCAGATGCTCTGGAATTAGCTGTTTTTTCTGGAGGTGTGGGTCTTCTCTCGCAGGAATATGGCAGCCTTTGCTCATATTGAATACTCTGCTGCACCACATACAAAGGCATCTGTTCTAGCCTCTTCTGGAGCCTCTTGGATGCTGCCTTCTGAAAGCTGATCTTTCCTCTTCCACAGAATAGAGCCTATGGAAAAGGGAGACATTGGTCCTCTCTGGGACAGAAGAGAAGCTGGTTAAGGATGGTGTGACTATATTTCTGAGCCAGTCAGCATTACAGTGTGCATGAATGATTAAGAGACTGCAGCAAAATTCCCTACATCTCCTCTCTGACTCTTTACCACACAGACTAAAAACATGCTCCACAGCCACACAAAGGGCTAGTCAACTGAAAAGTTCTTCCTGGTATCAAAGAGCGAGCCTTACTCTTGCCCTAAGGGGTAGATGTTATTTTTAGGCCTTTTTGAGATGTTAAATCCAGAGACCTTGCAGAATGATATTTTCACATCTGTTCTGTAGTTCTGTGATTACCTGGGAGATGACCCCGTAGATGTGTTTAGTGACATGGTTAGAAGTCATATTTTATTTTCATACTCGTTGTAATTGGTGTTGACAGTAAGATAAACACAGCCATGTGGATTAGAAATGGTATTAGGTCAAAGTCAACATTAAAGTCTTGTTTCTGGTGTAAAGGGTTAGTATGGACTTCAAAACAGACGTGAACAGCACGTACAGTCCTCTCCAACCATAGATTATGATTAGGAGACTGATACTTGGGTCCCCCTCCAGGCATTACTTTGCTGGGAAAAAAGGCTGCTGTTTCATGTTTTGTGAGCCAAATAGTGATATGTCTGTTTTCTTTTTGCTCATTAAACTCAGCTGTCTCTGGAACGATAGGATTACAGGCGTGTGTCCCCATGCCTCTCACAGGATAATTTGGTGTAATCTTCAATATTCAAGTATTAAGTTCTTGTTTTTAAGGTTTACTTACCCCTTTTAAATTATGTGTATGTCTGTGTGGATCTGTGCAGTATATGAGTTCAGGCTCCCACAGAGTCTAAATTAGGGTTCAGATTCCCCGGAACTGGAATTTAGAGGTGGTTGTGAGCAACCTGATTGGATGTTGGGAGAGCTGTACACACACTTAACAATTGAGCCATCTTCTCCAGCTTTTAGTAAATGTATTCTTATGAGATTGAATGTACCTTAGCAATCCGGTAAGCATTAAAGAGTGAGAGTTGATAGTTCATCTTATATGGCAGACATTGTTGAATTCTCTGGGGGCTGATTGCTATCTGCCCTGAATTGATGTCAGAGCCTGTCCTAACTATTCTAGTTCCTCCTTTCTCACTTCCTTGAAATTCTTTTGTCCTCCCTTTTTGTATCCTTCCTGTGACTTGCATACAAGTCTTTAAATCAAGTTTTATGAAAAATTCAAAGAGGCAGGTGAAGGTAATGTTGGATGGGTCAGTGCTGGAGCAGAATGGCTCATGTGGGCCTGGGTGAGCTTCCTCGTTACCAGAGTACACACTGGGCACACGAGTTCCTAAGTGCCACCTTTGACCTACTGACACAGAACCCTAGGAGACTAGGGCTTTGGAATCTACTTTCTCAAAGGCATGGTGTGATTGCTGTGCACACAGCCGGGCTGGAAACCAACTGATCTGGAAGTCTCATTCCAAAAAGTATACCTGAGTCCAGCTTCTTTGGAGGCGTTCTTACAGCTGTGTCCTGAAAGGGAACAGATTCAATTGTATTGTACAAGTGTAAATATTTCTGAAAGCAGCACATTTATCTAGTCCTGCTAGTTTGACACTTGGTGGCTCTCATGCTCTTAATGACAGCAAAGGGGAGATTATTTGCTCTGGTGGCTGCATGTGCTAACAATAAAGGCTGCTAAAGTTTGGACTATAGTTTCAAATCTTTTTTTGTTTGCACTTTCCTCTGGGGTGTGCATGGTGGTGGTTTGTATATTACATAACTTATCTGTCTATCATTGTCTTGTAAATGTTGACGGGGAGGAACTGTGTCTTTATTCCTCTTGATATTCATAGCATTTAATGGAATGCTCTAAAAGTTCTAAATCCATCTTTTGACAGCGTGCACTATCTTCAATAAAAGTTTTGATGCATTGCTTAAATGGGAGTATAGAGAACTATGTTCTGTGTTTCTACTTTTTCTCCTCTCTCTTGGATCCTATGTTCTTTTGAAGAAAATCCTATAAAAGCTTCTTTTTTCTCTTTTAATACCACAGTGACCCTCTTGACCATCTGTCCTAGGAACTGTCATTAGTAGAAAGCATTGTTACCTATCTGTAAGTCATGCCCCTTACTTTTTAGCAAGTTGAACACAGAATCACAGAAAAAAGGGTGAGCTTTTGCCTTAGGAAAAGAGTCCTAATGGCCTTCAGTTACCACTTAGCCAATTACCAGTGGTCGTGTGAACAAAGCCGTGTGTATTTTAGTATCAGTAGTGTTATTCTGGTCCACTGCTGTAAAGCATTAAAAACACATTAAGTCATATATCTGAAACCTCAAAAGTCACATAAATGTCTAAAGCAGTATGCTCTTTACTTTTTTTATTTACTTTTTTGGGTGGGTGTATATAACCCTAATAATTACTATTGGTTTATTAGTTTTTTAACCATGCTCTTAGTTGCTTCCACTTAATAATCCTTAACTTTTCCTTCTTGGAGTGGATGTTCGCAGTGCTGCTCATGCATTGATTGACACATGCAGTTCTGACTTTCCCCAGGAAGATGTTGTAGACCGCTGCTGGTTCTGCAGTGTAACTGCTTCATTTACAGGTGTCTTGGTTAGTCAACACCTACAGTATTAGTATAAGGAAGCTATCTTTGTTAACCTCCCCCAAACAACAATTAAGGGCATTCCCATTTCATTTTGTGTATTCAGAAGTAAGCCCAGAACCCTACTGAGCTCTTGAGGATTTTGTGCTAGTCATTCTCTTTGGCTCTCAGCAACTTCAAGTCAGTAAATGGTCTTCATTTTCTAAGTGTATATGCCAAATCCACAGGCCTCTAGTCAGAGTAAGCTTCCTAATGATAGGACTTGAATTGAATATTAAATTGAGGACTGGGGAGATGTTTCAGTGGTTAAAATGCTGCTAGTGCTGGTTTAAGAACAGGACTTTGGGTCGAGAAAAGGCATGTAAGCCAGGTGAGATACTGTGAGTCTGTACTTCCTAGTGTTTTTTTTTTTTTTTTTTTTTTAAGATAAAACCCAAAGCATATGTAGTCTCCTGTAGCTCAGTATGTGCCCTAGGCTGGCTATGAGCTCCTTTAGCTTCTGTCTCCCAAGTGTTTGGATTACAGGGGTCAACAACATATTGACTGTTGTGGAATATTTGCTTACACTGTTAAGATGTGTCTCTGCCTAAGGTGCCTTCTAATTGGTTTAATAAATAGCTACATGGCCAATCTCTAGGTAGGAGAGAATAGGCAGGACTTCTAGGCAGAGAGAGAGAAACTTGGGAATTTCGCCAGCAGACTTGGAGCAAGTCATAAGTGCCATAATAAGGAGAGGTAACCAAGCCACATAGCAGAATATAGACTAAAAAAGGTGGGTTAATTAAATTATAGGAGCTAGTCGGGAAAAGGCCTAAGCTAAGGCGAAGCTTTCATAATAATAAGTCTCTGGGTCATTGTTTGGAGGCTGGCAGTTCAATGATAGTCTGTCAAGAAAGTTTGTTACAATTGACCTTCTACAGGTTTTAGGTTCTAACTTAAAACTTCTCTTAGTTCACTTAAAACTGTCTCTTCACATTGGTAGCTTTAAAAAATCTATCTCTATCCCTTTTTGGGTAATATTTCCATTGGGTAAGTAAGTGGCATATTACTCTAAATGTATCAGCTTTATACGTAATTTCCTTGACTTTGTTTTTTATGAATTCGATCACATGGCATGTTACTCTCAGAAATTGCTACATCCTCTTGTGTCACAGGTGCTTGAAATGACGCCTTTTAGGAGCTGGCTGAGTTGTAATTGTAGGTTAGCAAGTAGATGTGTTTAACCAAAGTCAGTGTGCATAACCCTGTTTTTTCGGAAGGCACACATATAGCAGGTAGGTTTTACACTTGGTTTGAGAACTGTGCAGTTTTGGTATTCAGTTGTAGTATCAATCTCTGGGATGACACTGATTGTAAACTTCACAGGCTTATTTTATAAGTCATATTTTATAACCCAAGATTTTAAACAGTTTAGTACATAGTTCAGCATTATCAGTTCCTATTCTCAGATCAAAGGAAGCAGTTTTAATTCGGCAGGCAGTTGAGTCTGGAAATGGGTGGAGTGGCTGGTCATGATCATTAACACGGTCACCTTCTTTTGTTATACACAGGTTATTTCTGGGTTGTTGTGGGGAGCTGTTAGTTTGTTCCGACTGCTCAGCCCCGAAATAATCACTCAGAAACTGTATTATTTAAATCACTCCTTGGCCAATCACTTAAGTGTATCGCTAGCTAGCTCTTACCTCTAGAATTAACCCATTTCCTTTATTTTATATTTTAACACGAAGCTTGTTGCCTACTGGCAAGATTCCAGCTGACAAATCGCCTCCTGGTGTCTCTCTGACTCGGCCTACACTGTCTAATCTCCTTCAGCCTGGCTTTACTCTGTTAAACCATTGGTCGAAAGCTTCTTTATTCGTTAACCATTAAAAGCAACACATATGCAGAAGGACATCCCACACCACTGGGTCTTTCAGTTATGTTTTTCTTTTCCTTTGGAAGGGACATGCTGGTGAAGGCAGAGACTATGGGGTTCTGTTTACACTGACAGGTTCTTAGTTAAGTTCATCATTACAGTAATGTAATGATCATGAAGCTGTTTTAGTAGATCCACATAAGTACAAATTTTATTCTGTTCAATAAATGTTGAATTTAACTATGTACTATGTATGTGTTAGATGACAGTTGTTAGCACATGTTCTTTTATAAGCATAAATGAATAGATCTGGTTTCTTACTTAGAAATGTTTGACCCTTTCTGTCTTTGAAAACTCTAATGCTCCAATGAATAAGGAAGGAGAATTGGAAATTGAATACAACTACCTGAATACAAATTGCTGCCCTGCCCTTGATTACTAAAACAGATATTTTTCTTCCTAAATACTTGCTTCTTTTGAACTATGCTTTGTGGGAAACTAATTTATTCATTTTCTAAAGTGGCCTTGTTTGTCTAGTAAGGAAATCAGCAAAAGAGGTCTCAAATAAGCTGGCAATGAAATTGAAAAGTGTCTGCCATCACCACTGGTGATACATCAAAGTGATGCTAAAGACGCAGATAATCATTCCAGTGCATTCTTCATCGTTACTAGAATTATTTAAGTTCATTAAGCCAGCAAAGTACTTCATTATTTCTTATGCTGCATACTAATGGTGAATTTAAAGTTTCAGTGTTTTATAATACAAAACATTTTTTGAAAGTTACATTTAAATCTAAGTACTGTATGTCTGGATATTGAGTGGTAATTTTAATTGGATGAATATATTTATTATACCCTGGTTAGGTTATTATTTTGTTAGTTTAATAAAACCAAGTAAGTTTAGTAAATATTTACAACTATTACATACAAGAGAATGTTTGTCCATCTTCTTGAGAAATAGATTAAGACAATATATAATATACTTTTATTGCCCTGACAGGAATGTAATTACCTTCAAGTTAGCATTGTACAATGTACTTATTAACTAAAATAAAGCTATTATAAATTAGTAACTGATTTTTTTCTCACATTTGCAGCATTTAAATATTAAGACACTGACAGATGATATGGTAAGGCTATCCTTAACTTTTCTTTTGTTATCTATTTTAACTAACCATGTACTGTCCTTGACATGCTATACTAACATCCTAGAAAATGCCAAAACCAGCAAGTGCAAGAAATGTGTTTGTAGTGCTAAAACAGGAGCTAGAACTGGTAAAATACATTAAATTGTTGCTTGCATGCTGTGAAAAGGAATAGTCAATATGTTAATATAAAAATTTTGCTTAATTGCAAATTGTTAGTCAACTTTGAATCATTCAAATCAGGTTTCATTCTTTGATGATGGATTGCATACTTCCAAAAGAGGAAGGAAAAGCAGCTGAAGACAAGGAAGCTTGTCAGAAAAATGTAGTTGCTAATTAAAGTAAGCCATGTTGAAATGCCATGCATGTATTTTAGATATTCTGTTGGCATGCTTTACTTTACATTCATGTTAGTAATAGGGCTCTTACTAAGTGATTGCTGCCTTAGCTGTGTAGCCGAATATTGAGAAATACACTTTCTGTACACATACACAAGTTACCTCATGGTTAATGATAAAGGAATGGCAGGAGTACCAGCAACAAACAACAACAAAACCCCCAAGAATCTGTGAGTTCAACTGAGAGGAGAGAACTCAGTACCTCCCTGACCAGGTTTGGTATTCAACATTTCTGATAACAACCTCAAAACAGAGTGCTCAGGAAGAGTAAGCTGTCAAGATGTTTACCACCTGAAGGATCCAGGGTGCTCGCTTTGACACCTGGAGAAGGAGCTGTGTTAAAATGAAAGAAACATATTGACATGAGTGATTTAAAAAAATTGAAGTAGGGTGTTGATATATTTTCTTGAGTAGTATCTAAGAAAATTGTCTTTTATTAAAAAGAAGAGTATATATTTGTATTTTTCTTGTTAACCTTGAGCATAGTCATGTGCCATCTAACACCAGGCAGATATCCTTAAATCCCAGACTAGTCTAATTGTGGCCTTCAGGTTCAGTTTCTACTTGAAGTAACATGGGGAGCAATAGGAGAAGACACCTGAAGTTGACCTTTGACCTCCATGCACATGCACCCAGACACAGTTAGGTAATTTTATCCCCTCGTAAATATCAAAGAATGAACTTAGATAAACTTTGATGATATGGTCTCCTCTACGCTAGGTTGTGTAGTATTCTCCATGCATTCCATCATTGACAGTAGCACCAGATGGAGCGTGGCTAGCCTCGTCAGAAAACAAGAGCAATATGGAGCACTGACATAGGCTATGCAATGTTTTCTCTCCCTGCCATGTAGATGTTATTTTTATTTTACAGTTCAGGACATTGAGGCTGAGACAGGTTTAGTAGCTTGTCCAAGAATGCCTACTAAGCTACAAGTATACTTCGTTTTACTGCCGCTTTGATTTTTTTATGTATGTCTTCTTCTTCTCCCCACACCCCATCTTTGTTTCAGTGAGAATCAAATCCAGGATCTAATGCTCACTAGATAACATGCTAACCCCCAAGGTGCATACTCAGTCTCTATAAATGAATGGCTTCTTAAAGTCAGTAATTAAACGAACTGGAATTTTTATGTTTTATATTTTGATTTTATGAGAATGTACTGTGCTGTAATAGCTTTATTGAGATACAATTTACACAGCATTCATTTCACTCGCTAAAAGTTTATAATTAAGTGGTTTCTAGTGTATTCCCCAAATTGCCCGTCACTATAGTCTATTTTAGAACATTTCCAATATCTTCAAAAGAAAGCTTTGTGCCTGCTAATACTTACTGCCTGTTTCTCTTCAACTCATCCAGCTCTGGGTAGCCACCAGACTCTTCCATGATTTGTGTATTTTTGATATTTCAAATGATCAGAAGAGTCTTTGGTAATTTTTAACTAAAAATGAATGACTATCATCATTTAGTATAATATTTTCAAGGTTCATTCATAATGTTTTATTAATCAAACATGTTCAAGTTACAAAACATAATAGAATGAAAATTTTATATTGTAGGTTAAAAAGATAGCTCAGTTCTAAAATTGCATGCTATATAAGCATGAGACCTAAGCTGGATCCCAGCATCTCTGTCCAAAGCTTCATGGGCGCTTCAGCAGAGATAAGCAGAAAGCCTCACTGGCCAGTCAGTCAGCCTTGCCTATTGGTGAGTTCCAGGGTCAGTGATAGACTCTGTCTCAAAAATTAAGGTGGAGAGTATAGAGGCAGACACCCGAAGTTGATCTCTGGCCTTTACCTGCACACACACACACACACACACACACACACACACACACACACACGCACACACCCTAATCTTTTAAAGACATTTCTGATTTTGTTGTGAACTGCTTTATATTGTCTTTAGATGTAGCCATCTGTAGGCTGCAGGTTGTACGTGATATATTCTTTCACTTTAAATCATTCAATATATTTTTAGATTTATTAACACTTTATACACAGTGCACTTTTCTCAGATCCTGTCCTTTCGTTATATGACCACCCTTGCACACAAAGTCACAGTCTTTACTTTAGTTTTAGAAACAGTCATGGAGTGGCTTCAATAGGCCATTCTAGAAAACATCCTTTGTGTCTGCTATGTACATGGGCTCATTCCTCCCCAGCAAGATCTTTCTTAGTTTTCTTTTTCCTGCTCCCATTCCTGCCTTCTGCTTCTAGCCTTATGCCTGGCTTTGGCAAGATCAAAATACTTGGTAGCTAAGTGTATCTTTACCACTTCAATATTACCTGTTCTCACCAGTTTAAACTTTGGGAAGGTGGAGACAGTGAGACAATATGTGTGCCATACTTTTTTTTTTTTTTGGTACCTGACATGTGGTCTTTTACAGAATAATTGTGTGTTGTTTTATTCAGGGTCTCACTTGATAGCTTAGGCTGGCCTAGAAGTCACTGATCCCAAACTCATAGCAGTCTGCCTACCTTAGCCCCCTGAGCACCAATAGTATTACTGGGATAAGCTACCCTGGCCCAGGTCTCTAGCAAGTGTTAGAATCTGATATTAAGGACCTGCTTTACTTGTTCTGAACATTGGCCTGGCTGGTCACCATTGCCTTGATTCTACTTTCATCTTGGCTGTGCACATGGCTGTCTCCTGGCTGTTTCGCTGGTCTCTTCACCTGGACATCCTTGCTGCAGGTTCTCCTTGACACCCTCCTTTTCTGATCTTGTGCTTTATCTTGTCTCCCTAGCAGAGAATTATCACCTGGGGGGTCTCATTTGGGCAGCTGTTTCCATTCATTGTCTTTGAGGTGGAGAATGTCCTGACTGTCTTGAACAGGAGAAGAACAGATTCTTCTGCATTCTTGATGAATTCAGGGAAAGAGCAGTGCACTTGGAGTCACGAAAGCCCTGTTGGCAGTCAGACTTGCCCTCTGCATCGCTCTGTGGCATTGAGAAACCCAGCATTCCCTTTATCACTTATTTGCAAAGCAGGGCTTCTTACATCTTCACTCCTTTCTCTTAGGGTTCTGGTGGGTTCCATATAGTCTGAAGCGTATTGAAGTGCTGCTGCTCTCAGCTCTGTCCTTTTTGACTCTTTTCTAATTGTCTCCTGGTGTGCAGTGTGCCACATTCACTGCTGGGCTGTACAGGGGATGTGCACCACGTGATAGTTGTGCTGTGATGAGGGAATGGGTGCCTGGATATTTTGAGGACTTTTTAAAGGGAGCCTGGCGTGTTACAGCTCAGGGAAGCATTGCTGCTGGCACTTTGATACAATGTTGGCAGGGTATTTGTAATTACACTTTGATTTCTCCAAAGATATATGCTCCATGTGTGCTTTAATGTAGAATCTCTTAATGTGAATAGCTGTTTGGGGGCAGAACACAAGAAAAATCAGAGGAATAACATTTTCCTGTGGCCATACATTTAAGCAACAGTATCTTAGAAACGTTGGCACTGAAGCAGCATTAGTGTTAGAATCCCATCCCTTTGGCTGGGGAGATGGCTCAGGGGAGAAAGTGCTTGCTGTGCAAGCATGAGGACATTGCTTTAGATCCCAGAAGCTGGGCAAGGAGGCGCAAGTCTGTGCAAACTTAGTGCTAGGGATGCAAAAGTAGGGCAAGTGGCAGGACACGGGTAAATCCTGGGTGCTGGCCTCTGTATGCCTCTGCATGGGTGAGTGTACCTGCATAAATGCATATGCCACACCCCTCTCCTAGACACACAAAAAAAATAAACTTATCCCTTTAAGTTGCATTGTTAAAGGCTGGCAAAGCTGCTTCTCATTTCAGAGCTATTTCGTGAGTTCTCAGAATTGAATTTGGCAGGAAATAGTCTTGTTATAGGAACAAAACATTATTACAGTGGTGGTTTCCCCAACTGTAGATTTTGAGCAGTACCCTTTTAAAACAGATCTGAACATTTGCCACACTTAAGAGAGCAGGTCAGACTTAAGGAAATGCTCAACCTCCATAGCCATCAGAGAAATGCGTATCAAAACAACTTTGAGATTCCGTCTTATACCCGTAAGAATGGCAAAGATCAAAAACACCAATGATAGCTTATGCTGAAAAGGTTGTGGGGTAAAGGGAACACTCCTGCATTGCTGCTGGGAGTGCAAACTGGTACAACCACTTTGAAAATCAGTATGGCAATCTCTCAGAAAATTAGGAAACAACCTTCTTCAAGACCTAGCAATACTACTTTTGGGTGTATACACAAAGGATGCTCAATCAATCGTACCACAAGGACATGTGCTCAACTATGTTCATAGCAACATTGTTTGTCATAGCCAGAACCTGGAAACAACCTAAATGCCCCTTGACCAAAGAATGGATAAGGAAAATTTGGTACATTTACACAATGGAGTACTACACAGCAGGAGAAAATAATGACATCTAGAAATTTGCAGGCAAATGGATGAAGCTAGAAAACATCATATTGAGTGAGGTAAACCAGACCCAGAAGGACAAATAGCATATGTACTCACTCATAAGTGGCTTTTAGACATAAAGCATAGAATAACCAGCCTGCAATCCACAATCCTAGAGAGAACCTAGACAACAAAGAGGACCCTAAGAGAGACATACATGGATCTAATCTACATGGGAAGTAGAAAAAGACAAGATCTCCTGAGTAAATTGGGAGCATGAGGACTTTGAGAGAGGGTAGAAGGGAATGGGAGAGGAAGGGAGGGGAGTGGAGAAAAAGATATAGCTCAATAAAAATCATTTAAAAAAAAGAGAGCCGATCAGGCTGCTTCACTGTTTCCTTGTGTAGTCTTGGCTATATAAGATTTTCCTCAGAAGTAAGAAGGAAGAGGGCGGGGGAAAGGAGAGGAGGTGACGGGTATTCAAGGTAAGTAGGGAGAATGGACATGTGCTTCATGTTGAATTATCTCCCCAGCTCTCCTTTCTCTTGAGTACTTTTGGAATTTAGGGATAGTTTCTCACTTCCTTTTCACAGCCATTTTCAGTGTTCTGACTGGACTCCTTATTTCTTTTATGTCACTGCATAAAGAAATGCATTTTACCATTTTTCCATTATCCATTTATGGACTATAGCATTGGTTTTCAAACGTCTATTTGACTAGGACCCATGGAAAGGTGTAACATTTGCTTTTGTGTCTCAGCCCACATAAACCTCTAAGCTGGTTCTCAATTGAAACCAAAGTTTTTATAACCAGTATGTGATGTTTCTAAGTGTAATGAACTCTGATCTTTTCCTCTTCATTTTTTCCACTTTTCTTCACTCTTCTCCATTACTTAAAAAATAGAATGTTGATCTAATACACTAAGTGGATTTGATGACCCACAAATGACAGCCAGAGCTAGAAAACAAACACTGCCCTGCAGAGAAGCTAGAGGAAGTCATGGGGCCTTTCCATTAGTGTCTGTTCTTTGTTGGCTGGAGAGCTAGGTTAGAGCAACAGCTCTGTCACAAGTTACTGGTGCCAGTTTGTGTAAGCAATTAGCTTTTAAGATTTAATATCTTTGTTTACAGATATTTTTCAAGGGGCAGTTAAGTCAAAGTACTTGGCAAGCCATGCAATTATAAAAGTTGGTATGATAAGGTTGATGTCTGACACATACATAATATGATATTCAAGTTTGAAGGTTAAAGTCTGAAATTGGAAAGTATTTATAATTAGGAATAAAGTATAATCATATTATGTAACATTTTTGTACCCAGAAGGTTCCCTCTGGGCTCTTTTGTGGCCAGTGTTCTTCTCTGTCATGGGCCTTGACCCACACTTTTTAGAGCTCTGAACGACAGTTCAGGTTGATAACTCACATGAAGTCTCACAGTATTGTCCGTCTGTCTCTGGCTCATTATTTTGTTGATACAACAGCAGGTTTAGTTCTTCCCAGTTTGGGGTTAATTTATGAATATAGTCACAGTGAGCATTTGCTTATATGGATATGCACTTATACATTTTCATTTTTTGGGGGGGGAAGGTATCATGTTCTATGTTTATGCTTAACCTTAAAACACATTGACACACTTTTCCCTGATGATGTTGACTGTCTATTTGTGTGTTTATTTCTCAATGTTATTTGCAATATCTATTGCTAAATGAAGAACTGTTAAAGTAATCTACTTCCTTAAGTGAGTCTTGGTAGTTTATCTTGGTCTTCCTTCCCTCCTGGCTGTGGCCGTATCCATTTCCAGCGAAATTCCTGATAAGTAGCTATTATACTGTATTGGTTAGAGGACAATGACAAGAACAACTTTGCATATATTTCATATAGAGAGAGTTTCTTTCTCTCTATCTCTGTCTCTCTCTCTCTCTCATTGAGGTATTTGAGTAAGTGCATGTGTACATGTTTACCATGCCAGGGATGTGGAGGTCATGGGATAACTTGTGGTAGTTGACCCCTTCCTCCTCCCTGTAGGCTCCAGGGGCTGTACTCGGGTTATCAACTTGATGGGACATGCCTTTACCTTCTGAGCCATCTTGCTGTCCTGAGACAATTTTACAGAAATAAAACATGCAGTTTTACCCAAGTTTTAATCAACAGGTATTTGACTATAGAGGGCTGGCCATGAAACATTACCATAGTTGTGACTTGGGTCAGCATTATGAAATGACCTTTTAAAATTCCTAGTTTTAGTCATTAGTTTCTATTCCTTGCAAGTGTACTAGGTTTATCAACCTTACTTGATGTAATTGTTGCTTTCCGTTTTGAAGAGCAGGGATTTCTTGTCCCCGGTGAGACCAGATTTCTCAGTTTCATACTCCCCTAACCTCTCCGTTTTTATGTCTTTTGTGTCTGTGTGTGTTTTGTCTTCCTGTCGTCTACTATTATTTCTCCAGTTTCTTTCCTGTAGCCCCTGCTCTTGTCTCTATGTGGTGCCTTACTTGGATGATCACCTCTGAAGATTCCAACTACCATGGGTACCTCTGACCTTTCCTTCAGTTGAGACATTAATGCATTGGCCTTCTGGTTGCCTTCATATGGGTGTCCCATTTCCTCTAGGAACTAATGCCCTCCGCCAAACCTTCACTTACATCCTACATTTGTTTTTATTCTCACATTCTCTTATAATGGAGCTTCACTTTTCCAGTGTTTCTTTTTCATTATTGCTTGACTCTTTAAATCTGTTCTGCTGGTGTCCTCATTTTTATTTGTTTGGACTTTTAAACTGAGTCCTCTTTCTCCCTGAGAAGCTGTGGTCTTATACAGCAATCAGAGTTAACTATCTATATTGAATTGCAGATGATATTATACTCCACTTGAGATTTCTTATTTGTGGCTGTTATCTATAGATGCTTTCATTAGCATTTTTTATTGGAAATAATTTTTTTCATATAGTATATTCTGACCGATGTTTCCCCTCTCTTGTCTCCTCCCAGGTCTTCCACCCCTTCCCACCCATCCACTCCATGCTTCCCTTCTCTTTAGAAAACAAACAGGTCAATAGGGAAGCAAACAAAACAGAATAAAGCAAAACAAATAGTATAAAATAAAACAAAGAAAAAGCACAAATGCCCAAAGAGTATTATGTGGCAAAACATCTCCATAAATACCGTTGTGTTCTTTTTGTGTTGATCTTCTCTTGCTGGGCATGGGGCCTGTCCTGAAGTGTGGTTTGTATGCCCAGTGGGACGCCACTGGAGAGAACTGTTTTTTTTTTTTTTTTGAGATGGCTTCAGGTCTAGACATGAGAACTCATGTTCATTTCTCTCAATGCTTGGACCCCGTCTGTCTTGGACCTGTGCCGCCTGCCACAGTCTCTGAGTTCACATGTGTATCATGTCTTGGTGATGTTGCTTCCGTGGTATCTTCCATTCTCACTGCCTCTTAGCCTTTCCTTCTCTTCTTCAGTGTTTCTGGAGCCCTGAGGGGAGGGGTTTGATGAATACAATCTCATTCCGGATCGAGTGGTCAATGTCTCTCACTGTCTGCACATTTTCAAGTTGTGAATTCTGGTGGAGTCTCCAGGGAATGGGGATAAGGTGTGATGACAGATCGCTGCTGGTGGTCTACTATGTGACTGGAGCAATATCTAGGAGGGAGAGTAAGATTCCTTACCTGATTCCCAGCCAGTGAGTTCATAGAGTTCTCAGGTAGAGAGTACTACTAGGTACAGGTGGTTGACATAAAAAGATGTGTGTGGGGGGGAGTGGTAGAGGAAAGTAGGGTCCACAGAAACATCTGGCAGAGTCCCTAGGGAATGGAGGTAGGGTGGGAGGACAGGCACCTGTAAGATGTCTACTTTGGGGATGAGTCTCTTCCTTCCTTAGCTTTTTAACATGTCCTGTAAGGCTTTTATGGTAGGGTCCTATTTTTAAAATTTAGCCTCAGCTAATGTGTGGCTCTTCAAGGAATAAAACATTACTTAGGGAATACAGTGACTGATTGTGAATTTATGCTACGGCTTGGAGCTCTTCAGTGGGATATATGTCCCCATCCTGCTGATATTGCAGTCTTTCTTTTATGTGCCCCAAATACATTTAATAAATGTTTAAATAATTAAAGAAAATTCATAACTACGGAATTATGGCTACCGATTGAAAGGTACATTTAGTACTGTATTACTGTTAGCTTGTACGTAAGATCCCAAATACCAGGTATGTCAATGCATTCAATCTTAATTGTCTTAGTATTATTATTAATATTTTAAACGATGGGGACAGGGAGGCAAGAGAGTTCAAGTAATCTGTTCATAATGATAGTTGGTAGCCAGGGAAATTGTGGCAGGCCTGCTCCAGGGAACACGTTCATAAAGAACATTATCCTCCTGCAGGAGTGGTCTTTCTTCCCTGACTGAGAATGCTAAGTGTGAACCCCAGAAGTAGATTTCATTATTTTGTCTTTCAAGCCATCTCTGTAGAAGACATTTCGGTTCTAAAATTATTGTACAGCCATTATTAACCTTAATCCAGAGAAAGTTCTTAGAATTGTGATGGCCTACTGGATCTAAGAAGCTATGATGAGAAGCCAATTATTTCAAACAATTCAGTGAAAACTGAAAATCTCTGTCCCAAAGGAATACTATTTGAGAGATGCTGTGCTAGGGTTTCTATTGCTGTGAAGAGACACCATGACCACAGCAACTCTTATAAAGGAAAACATTTAATTTGGGTGGCTCACTCAGAGTTTATGTTCAGTCCATTATCATCTTGGTGGGGAGCATGGCAGCATGCAGGCAAATGTAGTGCTAGAGAAATAGCTGAGAGTCCTATGTCTGACAGGCAGCAAGAAGTCAGCTGACACATTGAGCTGTATCCCGAGCATAGGAAACCCCAAGGCCCACCGCTACAGTGATACACTTCCTCCAACAAGGCCATACCTCTGACAAAGCCATACCTCCTAATAGTGCCACTTTCTGTGAAATTATGGGAGCCAATTGCATTCAAACTACCAGGGATGCTAACAGGCAAAGGATGTGTGGTTTCTTTTGGCTTTAAGAAATACAGAAAAGCAACTTCAATAAGGAAGTCTTCACAATTCCAGCAATAGCTGTGGCTTGCTCCCAGGTACAGACAGCAGGTTCTCGACTCCCTTTGAAGCAACCATGGAAGCTCTGGTCTTGGAGCTACCGTGGATTTGGCTTGGTTTGGGGAGGGGTTTCCCGAGTTCTCTGAGAAGCTCATCTCTCCCTGTGGGTCTCTTGCTCCTGGACCATTCTCTGTGGACCGTTCAGGTCATTCAGTACAGGAACTGTTGTGTTGCCAGACCTCTTCTGCACATTCTGAGTAGTTTCTGTGTGATAGGGTGAACTGGTCTACCAGGAAATATGCTAGGCCTTGTGAGATAAATCTGCGGAAGTAGACATCACATGTGTGAAGGAAGAAAGCTTGATTCAGTTTATTCACAGTCGTGCCTAGCTTTTATTAACTTTAAAATGTAAGAGCTCAAGTTTAATACTTAATTATTTTGCTGGCCTACTAGGGTAGAAGTCTTCCTGTACTAAAATTTTATTTTAAATTTTACTGACTTTTTATGTTTTCTTTTGTCAGTTAAAAACAACTGATAAACATGTTTTTTTCATATTTATTCTGCCAAGTTGTTTGTGGGATATTCTCCTAGGTAAAGTAGAAATACCAGTATAGGCCAAGGAAGCTCAGTATGTGTAATACAATATACTGAAACAAGTTCTATAAGATTTCAAGTATTTACAAAGTCAGGTGGGTTTTTCAGAGCCTATTAATATGAGTTAATTATGACTTCCTGTACTTAGGTTTTCAGCAGGAGCTTTTAAGTGCTATCTCAGGATTTTTAAATATTTATGGAATAATTTAGAGAACATCTACTCAAATCAGAAGAAATGTAGGAATAAGATCAAGAGCTTTCAGATGTAACAAAGATAGAACCGAGTATGCGTACTTGTTTATTCATTTTTTGTCTACCTCTTCATTAAGCATTTATTGAGTGTCTAATGCTCTTATAGAAATATGGAAGTTTATGAGACTGTCTCTACCTGGGGACATTGGAGGAGTAGATGAGCACTTACAGTATTTGCCTGCGGTGTGATAGTGGATGCTGGTGTTGATAGGGTTCAGTGGAAGTAGCAGGGTCAAGTTGATCTTGGGGAAAACTGCAGAAGAGACGACATTTCAACTGAGTTTTGAAGGATGGATTGGAATCTAGGCTGGCTTTTATCCCGTAATAAATTTTTTGCTAGCTATAAACAAAGTGAATTTCTTGTTGAAGCATGTAAACTTGGTAGTTAGGAAGCAATTGTTGATATCTTTAGGTAATATTTGTGTGTGAGTAATACTGATCTAAGCCACTCAAGTAAAGAGCAAAATTAATTTAAAGAGCTAATTTTTATTTCATGTACAACTATTTATATTTGAATTAGTACTAAATTACTTTTTAGTGTGCTAGTGTGTATTTCCTGTGCACATTTGCTTTACTGCTGATGTTTGTGTTACTATACCAAGAAGCTTGAGATTATCAGCTTCAGAGGGAGTGCATTTCATCCTACCGTTCAAGGGGTTTCCATTATGACTTGGTCCTGTTGCTTGGCCAGTAGCAGCGCAATCCTTATGGCAGCAGTGCATGTCAGAGGGGCACTTTTGCTTCAGGGTAGCTAAGAGGCAAAGAGAAAAGAAGGGTTCCTGGGTTTAAATGTCCTCACAGTGAGCTAACTTCTGCTAGGTCCTGTTTCCTGACAGTGACACCTTTTGGTTCACTATGGGCAAACCAAATCTTAAGACATATGGGAGATACTCAAAACACAAACTTACAAATACAAAAAGTACAAAAAAAAAAATTCCTGGCAAAATGCTTCCTTATACTTTTTTCTCCTCTCTCTCTCTCTCTCTCTCTCTCTCTCTCTCTCTCTCTCTCTCTCTCTCTCTCTCTCTCTTTTCACTCATGTGGAGACTTATAGGAATGCCTGGCCTTAGCTTGACTTAGTTTTTTTTTTTTTTTTTCTTTTTCCAGTTTCCTTAAATTATCCTGACTACCTTTTTCCTCTGGGAATTTTCCTTTTCTTATTTCTGTATGTCTTACTTTCTCTCTTACCCTGTGTTGCTGTCTGGGTGGCTGGCCCCTGACATCCTCCTCCCTTCTTTCATTGTTCCTCTTCTTCCTTGTTCCTCATTCTATTTAAACTCTCTGCCTGCCAGCCCCATCTATCCTTGCTCCTACCTCACTATTGGCCATTCAGCTCTTTATTAGGCCAATCAGGTGTTTTAGACATGCAAAGAATCACAGCTTCACAGAGTTAAACAAATGCAGCATAAACAAAAGCAACACATCTTTACATCATTAAACAAATGTACCACAGCATGAATAAAAGTAACACAACTTAAAATAGTAATCCCCAAACAGCCATGCTGTTTTTAAATATAATATTTTATTAAGGGAAGAATTGGTGGTTGTATCCCTAGAAGATAAGGAAGTAATTACTAATTTACTCTACAAACATTACTAGAGCATTCATTCTGTGTTTAAAACCATGGAAAGTTCTAAGGGTTTATTTTATTTATATGTGTGTGTGTGCACACGCATGTGAATAAAATAACAGTCCCTTTCTCCGGGATGTAATGCCTCTTTCAGTAGGTGTATTGCTAATAGACAGGTTCAGAATAGTATATGTGATGAAATTGCAAGGTGTGGGTCTTTAGGTATCTCTTGGAAGACCACTGTATGAACTGTCCCAGAAACTGAGAGCTGAAGGTTGAATCAACATCAGTCAGGCAAAGAAGATGTGGTAAATTCTATATAGAAGGAAGAACATAAATGTTTAGGTGACTGTGAGTTATTCACTATATCTAGATCACATGTCATATGTAGAGAATAGTGAGGAGATTATTTGGTAATGAAAAAGGGTTTCTGTCAAACCTGATAATAATAATCTTTCTAAGATACATGAAAATTTGAGTGATGGGAATATTGGGAAGGGTGAGGTTTAAGACTTGCTTTGTGTTTAGTAAGATGAAAATCTTGGCAGGGAATTTTTTTGGAGTATCAGGCATAGAGAAACAAAGCAGGGAAGACTTGGACACTGCTCAGGAGTTGCCTCGGTGATACAAGGGGCCTGTACTGGGATGATGGCAGTGTGGGTAGAGATACATTGATGAGGTATAATCCACATGGTTACCTTGTGATTCAGTTTTGATTTTTATTAGTTATCACAGTTCTGGGCATACTGCTAGTCAAGATAACTAATAGCTTTCAGCTCGCACAAATCAACATCAGACAAACGTCACAATCAATTCCTATACCCAGTAAGAACCCCTATGCTTCTGTCTCTCCTCAGGTCTATTTATTCTTCTCAACTCCTCCAGACTTCCCAGACCCTCCTACTTTGCCCTTTGGGCCTCAAAAGTTGTCTAATGTTTTCTTTCCTTCTTTCTCTAATTGAAACCTAGATGGTCTTTGATGGTTTTATTTTCCTGGTGCCTTCTTCCTTCAAAAGCTCCCGTTCTTTCTTCCTACACCATTAGAGTGTGCAGCCTGTTGCACTCCTCCTTGGTGGTCTCATGTGTAGGTTTTCTGTCCTCCCCACTGTTCCACCGACGGCCTCAGAACTTCAGTGACTTTATTCTTTTTGACCATCATTTTTGTTAGCATGCTGCATCCACCTACCAGGCAGGGTTCTTAACCTGGGGTCTGTGCTTTGCCAGGTAATCTGTGGTAGAACCTATGATATATTTAGAAATTTTGAATTATTATCTTTGTTAAGTTTTAAGTCAAATTTGGTGTTTTTCTCTATCGTGAATATGGGGAAAATAACATTTATTAATGCACCAAAAACAAACAAATGAACAAACAAAACACAAAGCCCAGTACTATAGTTGTATTTACCCCTGACCAATAAAAACCAGCTATTTTCAAATCTCCTTATACTTATTAAAATATTTATAAGTAAGGCTTATATTTAATGTTTTTTAGATTTAGACTTGCCTTCATCTTTCATTTAGTTCAGTAATGAGGATATGTTAAGGCTTGTTAAATATTTTGAATGCTCCATTTTACTTTAGCTTTCATTATAATTATATATTTACATAATATATTAGCATATATATATGACATTTGAAAGTATTCTGGAAAGAGCTTCATACTAAAAATTTATTGCTGTACAGCACATTTTCTCCAAGTGCCATGGTGTGAAATAAAGTCCTCTGTAGGAGACAATGTAGCATAATGTTTCTGCTTTGCCTCTTTCCAGCTCATCATTGAGATGTTGGTTTAGGCCACTTGCTATGGGAAATCCTGCAGTGTGGCTATCATTTCCCATCTTGTTCATCTCTTGACCAGGAGGCTGGTGATCATTGTTTTTAGGTTTCATTCCTGCCCTTGGCAGGGTCTGCACAAACAGCTTCCTGTTTAGTAGGTGCTAGCTGCAGAATGCTTTGATTATATGAGTCTATTTTCAAGCCATTAAAAAAGTTTTTCTGGACATAACTAAGGATGTGCTTTATTTAGCAAGTTAAAAAAAGGTGGAACTTACACATGAACAAAATATTTAAGATGATTAACTTTTTTGGAGGGGTGGCAGAAAATTTTCAAAGGAGTCTTTGACTAATTACCAAATTAATAAATTTCGATTACTAGCTGGAAAAGGTTTTTTTTTTTTTTTTTTTTTTTTTTTGTAATTTTGAGGATATTGAAGTTAGCATCTAGTACTTGTTAATATTGTGCCTAACATAGGGACAGTTAACTCATCAAACCTGAAGCAATGAATAGGCTTCTTTTTTTCTTAATGTGTTAATTTTTTGAGGGAGTGCTGTCTCTATCACTTATTAAGGGTATTTCAGTCCCTGCACTATTGCTGTAGGACTGCCATAACCAAGATAACTATGGCTTAAGAAAGACCATAATCAAGTCAACTCATCTAAAAGAAAATACTTAATTGTGGACTTGCTCATAGTTTCAGAGGTTTAGTTCATCATCATAATGGCAGAGAGCAAAGCATGTAGGCAGACACGGTGGTAGGGAAGTAACTGAGAGCTATAGCATGGTCTGTGGGGAGGGAGGGGAGCAGGGAGGGAAAAGCTAGGTATGGGCTTCTGCAACCTTAAAGCCCACCCCTAGTGTCACTTTTCCTCCAACAAGCCCACTCCTGTAAGCAGAGACTGCTCGTTTGTTTCCTGGTAACCCAAACCCAAATAATCACACAGAAACTATATTAATTAGAACGCTGTTTTTACCAATAACTCAGGCATATTCCTAGCTAGTTCTTACACTTTCAGTTAACCTGTTTCTTTTAATCTACGTATTCTCAGGAGGCTGTTGCTTACTGGTAAGTTTCTGTCCTGGTGTCTTTCTCCTTTGGCAGCTATATGCCATTTCCCTGATTCCCTCTACTCTTTCCTCCATATATCTCTGTTTGGATCTCCCACCTGGCTTTATTCTGCCCTGCCATAGGGCAAAGAAGCTTCAACCAGTAGAAGCAAAACACATACAGAAGGACATCCCACATCTCACCCCTCTAATCCTCTTAATCCTTTCAAATGGTGACTCCCTGGTGATTAGGCATTCAAATTTATGAGTTTATGGTGGGCGGGGTGGGGGGGGGAGGCATTCTTAGTCAAACCACTACAAGGTTCATTGGGCAGGTGGGCACACTGTTCAGCTACTAAGGTACACTTTCTTTTGATAATTGTTTCAGCCTCACATGGTTCCCTAATATACTACCACATTTCCACTACCTCTCTGGGGCATGGGCAATTTTTCTTATTTCATAAATCATCTTTTGCTTCAATCTGTTGCTTATTTGCTTATGAGTTTTTAGGACATTTAAAGTATTTGTTACCTGAAAATTCTAACTAGTTTTTTTGTCAATCACTTTCTCAGAGTGGTAAAACATTACAGAGATGGTACTAATTTTTCCAAATTATTATTTTTTTATTTTTATAATTTAGGAATTCCTCATTTATAACTTCAATAAGTTCATCAGTTGAAAGTAATGGACAGCTGTTATCAGATGCTGTTATCCAGACTGAGTACTTAGCAGAGACTATAATAGTTGACTTTTGGTATGGAACAGAAGGTTCCAAAACTTAGTGGCCTAAGCAGATAGTGTTTTCTCAAATAGTCTATTTGGGCCATAATTTTGGTATTTGCTTAGATAGATAGTTCTGGCTCAGGGTCTCATGAAGTTGTAATATAGAGGTTTGCAGGTGCTATGGTGATCTTTAAGCTTGGCAAGGACTTCCAAATGATCACTCATGAATCGATATAGACATCTTTATCTCTTGATCAAATGTCTTAATTCTTTGTCTATGGGCCTTTCTTTACGTGTTCTTTGTGTTCTTGTAGTAGGCTTTCTGAGACTGCCAGCCCCATAATCATGACACAAAGACTTATTATTAGTTATGAATGCTCAGCCTTCGTTTAAGCTTGTCCCTCTAGCTCTTAGAACTTATTTTAATCTGTTTCTGTTTGTCTATATTTGCCTTGGAACTTTTTACCTTTCCTTCATTCTGTTATATCTTATTCATTATATTTTATGTCCTAATTTCTTGCTTTCTTCCTGCCTTGCTGGCTGCTAGCATCTCCCTCTCTTTTTCCCTCTTTTTCGTCTTTTGAGTTTAGATTCCTCCCCTCCTTATTCTCTTGCTCACCAGCCCTGCCTATCTCTCTACTGCCTAGCTATTGTCTGTTCAGCTTTTTATTAGACCAATTAAGTACCTTAGGCAGGCAAGGTGAAACAAATGTGACACATCTTTACATAGCTAATAAATGCAGCATAAATAAATGTAACACAGTTTTACATAGTTAATATTCTGCAACATAAACAAATGTAACACATCTTTACATAGTTAAAGTAATATTCCACAACATGATCTCATATCTGACACCTGGCATCTGCCAGAATGAGTGATCCAAGAAGACATAATGCCATATATTATCTGGTTCTGTAAGCCACAATCCATAATTTTCACAATTTCCTGTTGGTCACACATCACAATATCACTATGTGCAGCTTTAGAGACTCAGGACACAATGCTTTAACTGTTGTTATATTGTAGTTGGAAAGAGATAGTGTTAGTAGTTCCCAAATATAAGAATTGATAACAGGATGTCATCACTAATTTGAAAGGACATGAGTCTATAGTGTGCCTTGACAGGCAATGGGGAGTGTCCATTGTCTTGCACTGGAATGGTCAAGAATGGCTTTTCATTTGTGGCTAAGTGTGGCTAACAGTTTTATTTCTTGTTAACACATCTCTGTAACAAATACTATCACTAAAATTTACTGAGTGCCTTGGTTATGGCCATACCACAAGCTGTGGCTGGCAGGATTCAGTGCTCAGACTCTGGGGCCATGGATTTAAGCAGCAAGTTGTTAAGCTAGGTAATAAAGCTGATTAGAAAATCACCTTATTTTAGTTGGTCACTTCCCCCTGAAATCTAATTTCATGCATATCTAAAAATTACATGAAAACTGATACATAATTTTGAGTAAGGTATTTTACATTTTAGGTGTGTCTTTGTATAAAATTGATTTTATAGTTAGAAGGAGCTTCTATTTGCTTATGTCTCCTGGATTCGTTCTTGATCCTAATGATATGTGTTCTAGTCATATATAAACTTTTAAAACAAGCAAAATTGTTAAATACCTGAAAATTACACTGCCCTTTTAAATTAAAAAATGCTGTTGACATTTACAACGCTATAACAATGGAAACTTTAAATAATGAGTTTCCACTATTACCATGTTATAGCTGAAAATCCAGTAGTTTTTTTTAAGAGTCTTCTTTTGTTTAATTAATTAATTTAAGCTGTCATTACTGATTATCAGTGTGATTACTCAGCATGAGATAATACTCAGTAGGGTGCTCATTTAACTTCCCCTGAAGATAAGTGATATTAATTTATAAAACTTAGTACACCCCAGACACAGGCAAAGCCTTGTTAATTAAGTGTGGTGTTCTACCTCTAAATTGCAGTATGAAAGAATTCCCTCAGTCGTGTGTGTTTAATCAGTTCTTCAACCAATGTGAATTGCTTGTGTACTTTACCTGCCTAAGTTGTTTCTAGTTTGACTTTAAGGGAAAGTTCCATATAAATTATCTAATTTTTATATAAAGATAAAAAGTACATAAATTGTAGAAGACAAACCTTCCTCAGCCAAATTGCAAAATACATTAATGGTCAACTTGCTGTCAGTCTGGTGTTAGACTACCCGTCAGTTTCTTCCATCATTTCCAAGTGTAAGATGGTCTTAACGTTTGACTATGTGTTTTGTTCTTTGCTTCAAAAGTAAATATTATTTGCAGTCCCATGAATGATAAATTAGGAGTGATTCTTTTATACGTGAGTGAAATTACTATAGCATCATTTTTTAAAAAAATGAAACTTCCTAAGCTAATGTAAAATGAGTCAAAATCACTTTGCTATGACTTTAATAGTGCTTATGTTCTGTGCTAAGAGTTTACCTGGAATGCTTAATAGAACATACCTGTGTATGCTTGTAAGCTTTACTTTAAGCTTGAGATATTCAAGAGTCAATGTACTGTCCCAGGATAGAAAGAAAAGATTGCATTTTAAAAATATACTTAATGCTTTTCAAAATATACTTTATCTATCTATCTATCTATCAATCTATCTATCTATCTATCTATCTATCTATCTATCTATCTATCTATCCATCCATCCATCCATCCATCCATCCATCCATCCATCCATCCATCCATCTATCTATCTATCTATCCATCTATCTATCTATTGTCTTAGTTAGGGTTTTCATTGCTGTGAAGAGACATTGTGACCACAGAAACTCTTATAAAAGAAAACATTTAATTGGGACTGACTTAACAATGTCAGAGGTCTAGTTGATTATCTTCATGGTTGGATGTGGTGGTGTGCA
>NW_026067988.1:5450198-5512415 GCF_014885135.2 Alexandromys fortis
TCTCTCTCTCTCTCTCTCTCTCTCTCTCTCTCTCTCTCTCTCTCTCTCTCTCCTCTTTCTGTGTGTATGTGTGTATCTCTCTGTGTGTATGTGGTGTATGTATTTGTGTGTAGATATCATGACCTATGTGTGGAGGTCAGAAGACAACGTGTAGGAGCCTATTCTCTCCTTCCACCATTTCAGTCCTGGCTACTGAACTGAATTCATCAGGTTTGGCAGCTCTTTATCCCCTCAGCATCCTACCAGTCCTGGTTCTTCTCGTATTTTGTTTTTCATCTTTTTAATTAAGAAGAATAAATTAAAAATATTACAATAAAAGCATAAAATACTGATCCTTTTGTATCTCATATTACTATCTTCACAGATTTAGAGGCTGGAAGAGGAATGTGCTCATTTTCCTCATTTTTGCCATTGGCTAGTTGTAAGATGGTGAGGTGCAAATTTGCTTTTTCACTGTGTAAATTGAACCTTTCCCTAAAGCTTAATTCTAAACATTCAGGGAAGATGTACTAATTTTACTTTATTATTTCTATAAATTTTTGATTACAGATGCAATGTTTTCTTTGTGATCTGTAAGTTTGCTGCTATGGAATTTGTTATGTTATCTTCTATTTAGACATGCATTTTCTTTATTGCACAGACTAAATTTATATTACTTATGCCCTGCTGTCTTTTGTGTTGTTACCTTCATTCCTGACATATATAAAAGAAGATAAAGGACATATATAAACTCACTTTTCTACGTTTTATTACTTTTAGGTGCTCTTATTTTTAAAAGTACAGGCTTTTGTAGAAAATGAACATTTTATGAGCTCTTGCATCACCCACGAAGCTGTAGTTGTGCACTGCACACTGGCTTTTGAACACTTCAGTTCAGTTCACTTTCCCACTTACTGACGTGTTTGCATTAATGATGCTGTGTTTACCTTCACTTCATTATAAGTTTCACATGTTAGTTCATTGCACTTTGTGCCTGATAAGAGTTGGGATAGCTTCTATACTTGGAAATTTATTCTACATGTACAACTACAGAAGTTAGAGCTTCAGCAGTGACTAAAGGTGAAATAACCAGTTCTTTGGTTTACAAAAATTACTTCTTTATTCCTACTTGTTTTCAAAGAGTAGTCAAGACACAGAGTACAAATTGAAATAGGGACTATAGCTTCTGCACACATTTTTTGTAGTAGAGAATGCTTATCCTGGTGATTTAGATGCCAGGGGTTTTTCTTTTTTTCTTGAGAGAGGGTTGCTCTGTTTAACAGTCCTGGCTGTACTTAAACTCTCTTTGTAGACCAGGCTGGCCTCGAACTCGCTGAGATCCACCTGCTTCTACTTCTGAAGTGTTGGGATTAAAGGCATGTCCCACCACCGCCCAGCAAGATGCCAGTGTTTTGTGTAAATACATTCTACATTCTACTTGTTCCTTATCTACCTACATCTTGCTTCGTGCCTCTAGACTCTACAGCTCTTTTCTTTGTCCTAGCAGCAGCTATCTGATGAATTCTCCATTGATTTTTCATTTCTTTTTGTAGATCTGGAATTATACCTCTCGTTATTTCCTTTACTTTGAAAAGCTTAGCAGTTTCTGCTGTACTTAACAGGCCTTCTGGTGGCAGGGTCTCTCAGCTTTTGTCTGTATTTTCCTTATTTTGCTTCTACTTATTAAAGGAATTTTGATAGAGAATTTTAGTACCGTAAGACTTTTTCTTCACAAGTCAAAGGTGTCATTCCCTTTCTCCCTAGAAAAGAAAGGTCTTCCCTTTTTCCAGGCTATTAGAGTTGGAGGCCAGTCAGTTTACTACAGGGAAACCTGAACCCTGTTTCTTTAGTTTGAATTCAGCTCTTCTGCGGCTTTACATGATTTGAGTTCTTGGTGTCTGAACATCACTGAAAGTTGGACAAACTTCTGTTTTTTTTTTTCACTGTGTGCTTGTATGTGTGAGTGTATGTGTATGTGAGTATGATGGATATGTGTGTGTGTATGTGTGCATGTGTGCATGTGTATGCTTGTGTGTGTGAAAATTCATGAAGGCCAGGGGAGGGCATTGCCTGTCTTGTGATCATTGTCTGCTTCTATCTGTCTATCATTTATAAATATCTAATTTTTAATTATTTTCCTATGTGTGTGTATGTGCACATGTGAGCACAGGTGCCTGTGGAATTCAGAAGGCATCAGATCCTCTGGACTTAGAATCACAGGTGTTGTGAGTAACCCTACCTGGGTGCAGTTAACTGAACTTGGTCACTGTAAGAGCAGTATGCACTTTAACTGCTAGGCATCTCGAGGCTTTTCTTATTCTTAGAAACCGAACCTTGTGCCATATGGAGGACTAGCAAGTGACCTCCTGCCCCACTTGTCCAACAGCCTTGATTTGCTGAGTTTACCAGCATCCCTAAAACAACACCTGGCTTTCTTTGTCCTGGAGATTTTAACTCAGTTCCCCTTGCTTGTGCAGCAAGTGCCTCAGCACCTGGCAGTCCAATTTTGTCTTTACCACTGAACTAGCAAGTTCCAAAATCCTGGGGTAGATTTCTGTTTTAAATCTGATGTCCATTTTTAGGATTAAGGCTGAGTTGTCCTTTGTTACTAGCTCCAGTTTGCTCTCTGTTTCTTCAGGAGACTATGACTTTGTCAGCTGTGTTGAGCACTTCAGATAACAGTAGCCATGATCCTTGCGAACCCTGGATGTGTCATGGACATTTCAATCAGGTCCTTCTTGGTCTGCATCTAGGAGGACAGCTTGCAGTTACTGAAAGCCTTTTGTGCCTCAGGAAGGATGTCAATCAGCTTCTGCTTTCCTCAACTTTTGGCATGCTGCAGATGTGGCAAGAAAGAATCTGGAAGAGCTGGTGGCACATTTGTCCTCTGGGGCTTTCTGAGAGAACTGTAGTTTTCTGATCACTCAGCCAGCAACTATGCAGCAATCAGTATGTCATTGAACACTCAACTGCTCTTTATTTTCCTATCTCTGACCCATGGTGGAAGACAGGAAGGATATTTTTTGTAAACTCAAACTAATGGTCATGAAGAAAGTGCTTATGCTACCTCTTTGCATTTCATTTTTTCTGGCCTTCCCTTCTGGTTTTTTTTTTTTTTGAAGGAATATTTTCTAAACCTATTTAAGTTACTTAATGCTACACTCAACATGAATTATACACCTTGATGTACGGCTCAAAAGGAATAAGCCTTGTCCCTAGAGATATATAGGATGTTGAACTCCATTCCCAGAAGTGGGAAGATAGACAACAGGTCTATCTAGTTTTGAGGAATATTTTAATTCAATTTTGAAGTACTTCTAAGATGGAACAAATTTAAGAATGCCACTAGGAACTTCTTTGTTTTTATTTATAATACCTGATACGATGAAAACACTGTATTATTGAGTAGTGAAGGCATGATGTCAAGAAAAAGCATTTGTACATACATCTCTCCATTCCCCGTATTTCTCTGCTCCCTTTCCTTTCCAAGTAACCTCTCTTTCCCATTTCTGTGTCTTTAGTTTTCAGATGAATTGAAAACCCAGCAACTATCATTTTGCAGCTTTTTGTGTCTTGTTTGTTAGGATGAGAGTAATGGTAGGTTGTAACTGCTTTCTAAGTTTTGCAGTGGTTAACTTAGAAGTTTAGCTCATGTCAAGTAGCCTGTGTTTAAGTACAGTGTATAACATTTTCCCTAGACATTATCTTCATAGACAATTCAGAAGCCTATTTTGAATATAAATATTATTAGTTTTGCATCTTATTAGTTGACCTAGTTCTTTGGTGAATTAAATAATTGCATGATTGAATCGTATTTTACAAATAAAGATTTTTAGGTGTCAGTTTTCTTTAATGGTTCTATAGCTCTTTTAATAGGATTTTCTTCAGTAACTGAAATATTCTGGTTGTGGATTTACCATTGTGGTAACCACTAAATAATATGACCCTGAGCACTTGAAATTTGGCTGTGCAGATAATAAACTAACCACTGAACTCAATAACCCGATGTAACTAGTGCTGCTGTAGTATATTCTGCACTTCTATAATCCATGCATTTTTAGTCATTTATTTATTTGTGTATGCAGGTGGATGGGGCAAACTCAGATCATCATTGTTGACCAGTGCCTTTGCCTACTGAGCCAATCTTGTTGGTTTCCTATTCATGTTATAGTGAAAACAATAATTTTATATTAATAGCAGTGTTGAGAGATTTACATAATCAGTAATTATGTTTTGAATAACCTTATATTCATGTAATCTTTAAAATTTTTGCCTTTTTGATTTTTGAAAGTTTTATTAGTCTTGAAATTGGAATCTAGGTTCTGTGAGGACAAACAATTTTGAATGAATGGATAATTAGCTTTCTAGCTAATATTAATATATTTTCAAAAAACGGTCAGCTGTTTGATCTTGTTACAGAAAACATCCCGTTAAAACAAAAATCTACTTCATTAGGGGCCTAATCTGTGGGTATCCACAGAGCTCAGATGTAGGCTGGCAGGAGCTAAAAACGATGTTACCAGGTGAGTAAACTATGGAGGCATTACAGTTCAAAATTTAAATTCCTGATCCATGTCCTATTGTGCTACTCCTTGTCCCCTGCTAGGGGACAGTCTGCATGAGAGCACTGGACAAGGGCAGGCGCTGCCATAAAGGCCCGGAAGTAACATTTGGTGCCATCACTGCTAGCTGACTTGGCTTTTGCTAAACTGCTCAGTTTGCTCATCTATAGAACAGGTCATCTGGCAGTCAGAATCTTTAATGTAAAAATTTGTGACTTTTAAAATCTGAAAGACTCTTGAAGTTGTGTGATTTCCCTTCTGCCTTTTAATAGGATTACTGCTGGAACGTTTTCAAAACTTGTATACAATACTTTTAACTTTGAAGCTTCTGTTTGTGACTGTCATTGAATGAATCAGTGACGATGTGATTGGCCTGTGTTTTTCTTTGTTTTTGGAACTAGATAGGTGTTAATGCATGAGAAAATATTGACTTGTTTGCTATTTTCTTTCTTCATAGCTGGAGAAATTTGCTAGCATAAGAATTCCAGGGAGCAGGAAAGAGAGACCTCCTCTTCACCATCTGAAGATTGCATTTGGAAGCAGTGACCGCTCCTCAGTGGCTTCAGAGACAGGGGAAAAGCTGCTTTCTGAGAACGAGGTCTTCAAACTCTTTGAGAAGATGATGGTAAGAGTTTCCATTTTTGGTTTTCCATTTTATTCTGTATCTATTAACAACTGAAGTATCAAATGGCATTCTTTTATCTTGAATAGATTGTGTGATCGAGTTCATTTGCTCTTCAGATGGTTGCAGTGCTTTCTTGTCATAGAATGTTCTGGGTTGTTTCTTTGTCCCTGTTTTATTCCATCCCCAGCTATCAGTGCATCCATGTGATGTCAGGCACTCTCTCAGTTGTTTCCGTAGAAATGAACCTGGTCCCTTTGTGCTGTGCCTTTTCTTGTAGAGATGTATGATGTCCTTTGGTGCCATCTTCATTTGGTCTTTAACTGTGACTTTCTGACAGATTCAGCCTCTGGCTTTTAATCTAAATGAACTGATTTGATCAGGAATCCATGCATGTTAAGTACGTTGAAACCATTTGCTACAAATGGATGCTGATTTTATATAGATTGATTTTTATTTATATAGTTGCTACTTTCAAATTTCATATCTATTATGATTCAAAACAAATATTTGAAGAATGCTATAAGCAATGCCAGAAGGTAGTGTTTAACAATTCAGTTCTCTATATGTTCAGAGTAGGAAGAAACTACTTTAGTTTTTGAGATCCCTAATTAGCTTCAATGAAAATACAGCAGATAGTAGCATATTACACTGTTTTCGGGAAATTTGCAGAGAAAGTCAGCCCTGGCCAAGTGACAGTTTAGGATTTGAATTAGGCAGAAGGAAAGGCAGTCTCTTGCTATGGAGGACATAAAACACTACACAAAATTGTAGAACTCAGCTCTGAATTACTTCTGGGACTAGTGAGAGGTCAGAAAAGTTAGATTGGAAAGATAACAGATTATGAAAGGATTTTCTAAGCCCTTCTGAGGTGTTGTGTGTATTTCTAAATTATGATTTATTCTGTAGATGTCTGCTCTATTACTTCTGAAAGCTCTACCCGTTTTTAGGGAATTGCTGCATTTGCTCATTATTTTAGGGTTTAAGATACACGTGAAATTTGGAGCCTATTAATATCTCATAATTATTCAACAGGAGTGTTGTATTTGCATCACACATTACTTTTTTATTTTTTTAAAACACAAGTACTTGGTCTAGTGTTAACACCTAGATCATCAGAAAGACCCCAGATAGAATATAAAAGTCCAGTTTGTTTTCATAGAATTTTTAGTAAGTGCCAGTGACTCTGGATATAATTTTAATGTTTATTACTTGACTTTCACAAACTTAAGACTTGGGAAACTTGTCGCTATTATGTCAACTCCTAATAGAGTGTTAGTTTTCATTTTTACCTACACATTTGAAATTCCTTCCCTGTTGACACTATGAACTGCTATATAATCTTGGCCAAGAACAAAGAAACCTCTTTTTGCTAGCCTTTGTCACTAGAAATGAGGCTTGTGTGAAGGTAGCTCTCTTCAGTTTGACCTTTGCAGGCTTGCCGTGGCAGAGGGCCCTTCCTTCAGTGCAATGAATATGGACCTTAATTATCTGTGAAACTTTGGAATGGTACTATTATGGTTCTTCTAGCTACATTAAAATTCCCTTTTTAAATTCTAATTGTGAGTACCCATCTGAGTAAGTAGAGAAAGCAGCCTATTGCGGTTAAACATTATAGAGAACACATTTTATGATCTCATGCAGTTAGTTAAAAGGACAACCATCCAAGAATACCGAATATGGTTTTTACTGTTCTTTTTGTGACTGCTAGGATCACTTATAAGTACAGGGAAGTATGTGCAGGTCAGTTGGATCTTGACTATTGGAAGTGATTCTGGATACTTGATGAATAACTGGACCAGATCACTTATTAAATCTTAGGCAAGTCTGCTTGGTAATAGTTCTTTTCAATCAAACCTCCTTTTGATTTAGCAGAAGTAGAGTGGAAGTGTTCCTTTGCTGGGGCTGCTAAATCTGCGAAGGATGAGTCATTCCTAAGCCTTCTTCCAAACATATAGAACATATTAGAATGCTTTGAATGTAAAACCTGCTCTTGGCTCAGAAGGTGAAGGCTGAGGAAACTGAGGAGGGATTTCTTTCCTTCTGTAATTGAGAGTTAGAGACTTTTCTGAAAACCACTGTTTGCTTATAGTTGGTTTTATGTCGGTGGAGAAAGCTAGACTTACACTGCACTTGACCTGTAATATTTGAAAATATATATTTGTACATATTCTTTATTCTTTGTGAGTTTCACATATGTATACAATATATTTTGATTATATTCAGTCTTAGCCCTCCCTATAATTCCTCCCAGATCTACCCCACTGCTGTACCCCTTCCCAATTTCATATCACCATATATCTATATATCTATACATATATAATACAATATTTATATTTATGATAAATACATAATGTTTATATTACTCACTGAGTCCAATTTGTGTTGCTCATAATCTGGAAGGTTGAGAATGCTCAGCCTACTAGGATGCATGGCCTTAAAAAAAAATCATTCTCTTTCCCCTACAGCCAGTCAACTGTCAAGAGCTTTTCAGTTAGGGGTAGGGGCTCACGCACCTCTCCTCCCTCTTGGCTGGAATGGACTGGCTTGATCTTTTATAGCTCTGTGCACACAACCACAGCTCCTGTGAGTTGAAGAATACATGGTTCTTTCATATCCAGAAGACATTGTTTACATATGTCCTCCCACTCTTCGGACCCTTAGGACCTTTCTGGGTCTTGAGCCGTGAGTGGAGGAAGGAGATAAAGATGTCTCATTTGTGGCTGAGAATAATTTTTTATTAATAAACTTTCTTTGACTGGAACATTTAATAATCAGGTATGCTAACCTTTTGGCATTTGTGCTTGTAAAGGTTTCATCATATTTAAAATTTATATGTAGAATCTTTGTGTCACAATTGTGCAGTTTCAAAAACAATTATTCCTATTTACCAATTATGGAAAGTATTTAATTTGTATAAGAAGTAGCAACTTTATTTTGAAGAACACTTGTTTTTCTTCCTCAAGATAGTCCTCTGAAATATTACTGCCTTGATTATTTAATGAATGCAAAGTATAGTGCAATACTTTAACATTTTATCTTTGCTTAGAGAATTGATTTTCTTGGTCTTATAATGGTTTAGTTTCTAGAATAGTTGTGAAGTTTTAGTTATACATTTAAAACTTTATGTGTATTTATTTGTGTGCATATCTGCATGGATGTGTGTTCCACAGAGCATGTATAGAGGTTAGAGGACAACTTGCTAAAGTCATTTCTCCTTCAACCATGTGGGTTCCAGGGGTTGAACTCAGGTTGTTAGGCTTGGTGTCAAACACCCTTACTTGCTGAGCCGTTTCACTTGTCCTCAGCTAAACTTCCTAAGAGCTTCCTCCAATCCTTGTTTATATTTTGGTACATACTGAAAGCCCATCTTTGTGTTGTGTGGATCTTAGATGTATGAGCTAGTTGGGCTCAACATTGCCTATACATACAACCTTGATACCTAAAATCAACTTTAGTGGAGACTCTTGAACTCTTTCTTGTCTGTAATGAAACTGACTTTTTGAACACCATGAACTTGATAGGTACAGCTGAAAGAGACTTGCTTATTACAGGCATGGTCTCTTAGAGTTAGCCCTTTCAGTTTTCCCCTTTGTCTTCAAATAATAAAAATGTCTAGCTTACTATATATACCTTACCACCATGACAAGAAAGCATATCTTTCTTCACATTATAAAGGTAATCCATTTAGAGATTCCCGCAGGTGCCAGTGGTAGAGGTGTAGCTGCCCTCCGTTCCCCTCCTTAGCTTTTCTTAGTTAATCTATTGAGTGTCTTCTCTGTAGGATTATACTGGTGTGTAGGACCAAGCATTTTTTGGCTTTTGTTATTTATAACTTGCCATTGGCGTCCTATAGGATTTTCTTAGTTTCTGGTTTATTGCTGCTAAAACAAATCTCTCTGGACTTAAAACAAAGCAAATGCTATGATTATGTAGATTGGAAATTTAACCTGGTCCTGCAGGCTTCATGAGGTTGAAACCAGTGTCAGCTGTCATGTTCAGTTATCGCTCATTTGCTTCGTTGGCAAAATCTTGCCAACAAATTCATGCTAGTCCAGGCTCACTCAGACAACCCAAAAAAGTCTCCATATTTTGAGATACATTGCTTTTATTGTATTTAGGTGTTATCCCCCCTTTCATGCAGTATAATGATTAGGGCAATGAACGTCTTTGTGTGTACCTGTGTTGCATACCATAGGCATACATTGCAAATGCTGGCACTTTAGTTGGTATTGTGACTCTGCTTTCCTCTGATGTCATCCACTGTTGCCATGTTCTTGATCACTGTCTTTTGTGTGGCTCCCCTCTCCCCCATCTTCTGAGTCTATTCTATTGCATTTACCATTTGGATGTAGGAGGTAGGTGGTTCAGTTCTGAATCTACCTGGTATTCATATTCTGTTACTAGAAAGCCAATATGTTCTAATTTTATTCAAATTAACATACTCTACCTTCTGCAGAGAATAGTTTACTCTGTATGTATTTATAACAGTTTATAATCATGGACTTTTTTCTTCTGGTTGTGCACCATTTCGGTTGTAAATGGCTTTTTAATAATAAATCTTCTAAAAAAATCTGTGACATTGATTTCTGTTTTTGTTATGGGCAGAGTGATACCTTTTTCCTGGTCCTGATTTACATCCTCTCTGTCTAGTCTTCCATCTATCCCTTTTTTTCCTTACTATTGCATCTGTATCTCCTGTCTTATCCTTATATCCTTTGGTTTTCTCTATACTCTTCCTGCAGCATTGGAGCTGTTCATGTTGTATAATATCTCCCATATGCCTCCTACAGAAGAGAAGCTAAAATTAGTTATCTAAAAGATATCAAATCTCAACACACTAGAAATGGAACACATCATATTTCCTAAAAAATGACATCAAATTCCCATTCGTTCTTTAGATCCCTCTCCGGAAAGCTCACTGAAACCTGAGCCATCCTTTGTCCATTAGGGCATTGGTCCATGTTGGTTGACTTCTCTGACCTTATTATCTCTGTCCATATTTCTCTTCTCCTATAGAACCTCTTACGGGGCAATTACGATGGTCCCTTTTCGTTGGCCTCAACGTGCTTCTGTGTGAGAACGCTCTCACATTGCATGTCTCAGTGCAAATGTTCTTTAAAACTTTCCCTACTCCTCACCTCTCCTGAGCTGTGATTTCATGAGTGCCTTACAGATTTGTCCTTTATTATTTGAATGTCTCTCTCCCTACTAGATTTACTATTGAGTATCAGAATTCCAAACACATGTCTATTGAATATATGAAACGTCCCAATTTTTAAGATTTTTTTTTTTTTGAGACATTGTCTCACTATGTAGTCTTTGCTGACTTGGAGTTGCTATGTTACAGCCTGGTCTCAAACCCACTGAGATCCATCTGCCTCTTTCCCCAGGGTGCAATTAAAGGCGAGTACCAAGCCAGGCAACTTTTGAGATTTTTAAAGATATTATATCTTTCTCTGCTTTAGACGGTTAGATTGGATGGAGATTAGCTGTAATTGCTATTCTACCAAGTAATACAGAAATGTTAAAAAAGTGAAAGAGATTTTTCATGCATTCTCACCTTTTTTTATTTTCTCATGTTTACTGTTGAGACAATGAACAGTAAGTAAGACAGTTCATCTATCATGATGACATCATCAACAAGCATTAAGCAAGTGCCAGTGATAACAGAATCATTCTGTCAATAATTAAATTCTAGAAATCCACTCTAGAATGGTACAGAAGAAAACAGTCTAGTAAAGGTGCTTGAGAGACTTACATATTAATGGAGATGCTTTAATCACTTTCTGGGCAGATATTTATCGGGCTTTTTCATAGCATAGAAGAAATAGAAGAAAACACATCTATAAAATACACCATCTCCGAAGCTTATACTTGAAGTGTCTCCTGGCAATAGAGTTTAGGTGACCTGCTGTTTAATACATATATTGGCAATTTTATTGAAGGGAAATGAGAAAGATACTAAAAGTATTGCATTTGTATTGGAAACAGAGTTCAGTATATAACAGAAATGTAAATCTACTTTTGTTGAGTGGTATTTTCCTAGTTGTGGAATATTTAAACATAAGGAACAGTATAGAAACTAGAAACTAATTCAGTGAAAACCACTGTAGACAAAATTGAAGTTCTTTCGTGTACTGCTTCCAAAACTATGGCTTTTCTTTTTCTTTTTTTCTAGAGATGAGTAATGCTTTTTTTCTTTTGGAGGGGGGAGGCATTTCTCTGTGTAGCAGCCCTAGCTGTCCTAGAATCCTGGAACTAGCTTTGTAGACCAGGCTGGCCTCAAACTCACAGAGATCCACCTGTCTCTGCCTCCTGAGTGCTGGGATTTAAAGGTGTGTGCCACCAGTGACTAGGGAGATGATTTAATACTTTTAACTCAATAGTTTTCATTTTCATTGTTAGTCTGTAGTTTTCTGTAAAGTAAGCACTAATGTATACTAAACCTCGTATCTGTGAACTATTTGATAAGTCACTGATTCAATGCCCCATAGTACTCTTTTCTACAAATAGGTCCATAGTAGTTCATAGTCACAGTACAACTATCCAAATCAGAAAGGGCACTGAGCTATTTCTATGAGTTAATTCATAGACATGATTTTTTTGATAGTACTGATAATTTTTCTTAAAATAACCTACTTCTGAATTGTGTAAGATATTTGACTGTCATGTTATGTTTTCTTCCTCATATGTTTGAGTTTGACATATTTGAAGATTCCAGTCTGGTTTATGTGTAGACTGCCTCAGTTTGCACCAGTGTCATAAGAGTGGAAGTTTGGTGAGCCTCTTAGCTGTCAGCATAACTCCTCACACTTTACAGGATGTCTTTTTCCTGATCAGAAGTTAACTGAATATTTTTCACATACATATTTGTCTGTGGTCTACTGTTCTGTGAATTTCCAGCTTGTATCATTTGGTTCTTTTCTTGTTGGGTTTTTGTCTTTAATTTGTTTCATTTGTCATAAGTTATGAATAATCTCATGCCCAGTTTTTTCTTAGCCTGAGGCTTGTTATTTTATATTTGTTGATGTTTTGAAGTATAGAAGTAGATTTCAATGTTATATTTATGACTCATGCTTTGTATATATTATTGATGAAATATTTATTTTGTCATCAACTACAATGCTAGAATTACATCCGTGCAGCACTGTTTGAGTTATCTATTCTTTCCTGTTATCAGTAATCCTCCAGTGTTGTAGATTAGTTACTACCTAGAATATGATGTGATTTGATTTATTAGTTATTTTGTCCCGCTCTACTTTTTTTGTTTTAATTTTTCCCCGCTGTCTCACTGTATAGCTCTGAATGGTACTAAACTAGCTATGGAGACCAGGTTGGCTTCTAAGTTACATTTGGATCAGCCTCTCCAGTGCTAGGATTAGAGGTGTGTGAACTCAGTAGGACTCCCTGCTGTTTTAAAGACTGTGCCTATTAGCAGCATCTAAGAAGACCCTTCACCTTACCTTTGCCTTTCTTATTCTTGCATTCTCTGCTTTTGTAATGATTCTAAAATCAGTGAAATACTATTTTAAACATTATGGGATTGTCATTGGAATCATATGGATTTCTTTGCTAATTTAAGTAAGATGGATACCTTTTTGATTTTCCCACATGTAGGCACTGCATATTTAAGTCTCTTTTTGAGCAATAAAAACTCACAATGCCTTCGAAAAATGCATTTTATTATTCATTCCTAGGCTTTTTGGTAATATACATGTACTATTTTTAAAATAGTAGCAATCATTTTTATAAAATAATCTTGTTTATTGACTTTGATAGCCAGTAACTTTTCTGTTATTAGATTTTATTGTTATAGATAATTTAATATTTTTTGTGTGTTCAATTAGAATATCCATGGATTATGGCAGTTGTTCTCATTCTTTATTTAGTTCCCTGCACTGAGCGGATGTGTGTAATAAAAGGTTGTAAATTGTCTTGACTGTTGAGAATGTTTCTTTACACTGAGACTTTATTCTTACTTTTAAATTAACCTGAGGGAGCTAGGAACTGTTCTTTACTGAAAATTTCTTTGTACCCAACAACAACATGTCCTAACATCTAAAATCTTACTCTTATTCTTAAATTGAGGAACATCCTGGGCTAATCCAATAATAACCATTTTTTTTTCTGTCTTTCATGGATACAGCACTGGTATCTCTTTCTTCCATCCCAAGATACTTAATCTTTTCTGTACCTTCTCACCCATTTTTTATTCTACTTAAATTTCCCTTATTACCCTGTCCCTCACTAGACTGGGTCTCCTATATAAAGTAGGTGCTGGAATCTCTTCTCCAATAATGATTAAATGAGTAACTGATATGTATACATGTGTGGAATATATCACTTTTCCAAACTTTTTCTCAGAGTCATACTGTTTAGTTTCTAAATGTCACCACGGAACTTGGCTTCACTCCTTTGGATTCAATATCTCATTAATAAAATAATTTTGAATGAGATTAAAAGGACAGTTTTATTAGCCTTGAGAGAACACCAAAGTCGACAAGTCATAAGTCTTGGCAGATGCTGGGGAGGGAGATGAAGAAAGGGAGAGAGACATTGCCTGCCTTGCCTTTTAGGTTAGAGCACAGGAAGCAGGCAATGGAAATTGGCATGTAGCTACACAATGGAAATACAGCAAGATGGCAGAAGGGTGAAAGGCTTCATAGAAAGACAAATGAAGCCCAGAGGGCAGGGACAGTGTGTCAGTGATTCTTCCCTGAGTAACCAGAAAAGCAGGGGACCTCTTCCTTTTCTTCAGTGTCCTCCTCTCCTTTAGCTACATTGTTGATCTCCTTTGCTGAACCTGCCTGAGGGAGGCATGGCTTTCTTCCTCATCTGCCTCCTCCAGGAGGTGGCCAAGACTTGTAGATGGCTTGGTGCTTAGAGTTCTTCTCTCAGACTCTAACAAAATTGTCCTCAAATTTCCTCCCAAATCCCTTTTAAAATTCTTTTATTATTTATACTAAGAACCCAAACCTGATACTGTGGTTTCTAATAACTGGCAGAGGATTGGTATTGTCAGAGTGGACACACGGGAATGACACTTTTCATTTTTATTCTCGGTGCTATTGGGTTAACTCATAGGTATTCCTCTACTCAATCAAATGAATGTCTGTTTTGAGGGTCATCAGGACTTTTAATAAAAAGAACCTGTGCACCCAACCTCTATTTAATTGCCATATGTTCCTATCAGCATCTCTATCCAATATCAGTATTCTTTACACGGTCTTTTTTTCATGTCACAAGAACGCTTCATTTCATACAACCCTAAAGGTCCATTTATGATGACCAGATGATGTGTGAGAGGTTCTGGGGGAATGCTTTGTTTTGTGGCCTCTGTAAGTTGTCACTCTTGTGCCTCTCAGTTGTTTGGAAATAAAAAAACCTTTTATTTAATAGTGACTTAAGAGTAGCCGAAATACAATGCAGCTGTAAGGAGAAAGAGTGTGCAGTCCTGTGTGTGTTGGGGGGTGGGTTGGGGCGGGTGGTTGGTGGTATATCAGTTTGATTCATGATTTGTTTGTGCCAGGGTATAATGGAGGTGCTCGGCTGTTTCCTTGAGGAAGTAAATGGCTTAGGAAACTTGGTGGCAGTTTGTGCCACCAATAGACTGGTCATAGAGAGGCATTTTGAGAAGATACATATTATGGTAATGTTTAAATGTGTGATGTCCGTCCACTTGGAAGGTTGCAGGAGAATTCTCTTACATCTACAGAGAGCTCCTGTGTCTCAGTTTTGTCCTGTGAGAAAGTCAACCTTGGTGTCTGAGTTTTAGCGCCTATTTAATGTGTAATGTAATTTATGAGGAATGCCCAGTGTTTATGAAAGTTTCAGAGTAAGTGAATGAGACACTTTTTAATCAATAGTGGTGCTCTCACCCAAATGATTATGTAATGGGTGTCTGTTCTGGTGGGTGACTCTGAATATTCTTGATAGTCTTGGCTATGCATTATTCCCAAATAAATCACACTTGGGAATCACCTTGAATATTCATTATACTTCTTGTTTTGTTCTACTAAAATTAGAGTATATACAATAAAAGCGATATTTAATTGTTATTGTCTTTATTTGTTCTTGATATTGGCATGAAGACAATTTGGAATTTAGTTTTTAATTGAGATAAAACTATAGTGGTTCTCAACCTTCCTAATGCTGCTACCCTTTAATACAGTTCCTCTTTTTGTGGTGACCCCCAACCATAACATTATTTCATAATTTGGCTATTGTTATGAATCAGAATGTAAATATCTGATATGTGACCCTGAAGGGATTGTAACCAATAGGTAGAGAACCGTTGGTTTATACTGTTCACATAAATTTAAAATTGATAGACAAAAGAAAAACTTCACTTTATGTACTGACAGCTGAATGTAGTAAAGTCGTAATAATATTAATTCTAAGTTGCAGATTCTTGCTAGTATTTCCATTTCGTTGTATTTCATATTCCACTTTAATATATGTATATCTGAAGATGTGCCTGTGTATGTGTGCATGTCTGCTTGTGTCTTTGTGTGGAAGTCAGCTGTCAGTCTGGAGGAGGTGTCTATCTTATTTTTAGAGATAGAATCTCTGTCTGGGACCTGGAGGCTTGCTGTTTTCAGGCCAGTGAGCCTCAGGGATCCTCCAGTCTTTGTCTCTTCAGGGATATGGTTACATGCCTATGGCAGCATGCCTGGCTTCTGGCATGGGGGCTGGGTGTCTAACTCAAGTCCTCATGCAGTGTAGCAAGACCTTTATTGACCGAGTCATCTCTACAGCTCAGATTCTTGCTTTTGTTTATCATTCAGGTTTTTTTTTTATCTATTTTTAAACCCAGTTTAATCATCAAAGTTATTGTATTCCCAAAGAAAGACTCAGTTAATATTGGAATAAGGCCATGGAAACTTTACTTTTTTCAGTTGGCATGAAACCTATTCATGGTAGTGAAAATATACTTCAGTGTGGAGGTAAACACTAAGAAGATTGTTTGATATTGCATGATGTGGAAGAGAAATGCAAATGTACTTAAGAATAGAGTTGTACTTTTTGCGGATATTTGGGTGTAATTATGCTTTTAGGATGTTGAACTTCATGATCCCAAGACAGATAATTGGGGTATCAGGAGTACCTCCTCTTATGATACAGTTTGTGGCTGTAGTGATATGAATAAACACATTGTAGAGAGAATGATTATTTTGGTTTGAGCCTTTGAAACAATACACAAACACTATTGAAATCCAGTGATATCCATTGCTTGAAGAATTAGTGTTTGGTTTTCCTGTTGCTGTATTCATTTTTATCTCCCAGTGATTTTTATCTTCTCATTGATTGCTACAAATGTATTGATCAATGATTATAATGTTTTTCCAGTATCCATTTTGTGAATGTTTGTTGCCATGCCTTTGCCTAGCATGTGCTTATTTTGCATTCTGGCAGAAGTCCCTCACACCTGACCATCTTCAACTAACTGATTGTATGTATTTGCCCAGTGCTCAAATAGTCAATCATTTTCAATTTAATCTGACTCTCCATGGTGTTAACTATCCCACTCAACTTGATGTATGTAAATTTAATGAGCATGCTGTCTTGTAAAATCTACATTCATGAATGAAAATATTGAGTCTAACATTTGTAATTCAGTTGAAAAAAATGCCCACTCTGGTTGCCATTCTCTACTCAATTGCTCTTTACTGTCTAAATATGCTCGTATATTAAGTTTATATCTATTTCTCAGTTTTGTTGACGATAGAGTAGAAATATTTACTACATGCCAATATTTTATCAGCATATGACTCAGTATGTATAAAAGCAGTAGCAAAATGATGAAGTTTTGGCATATAGGACCTTCTGGCTTTATCCAACTGATAGAGAAAATCTTTTGGAGTGTCTTCTTGGTTACTACTGGCTTGACCTCCTTTCCAGTCTGGGCCTGCCCTGATTCATTCATTCAGTACCTTTGTTAAAAAGGTAAGGACTAATTCTTTCCTTGGGTGGACATAGCACCAGGCAAAGGGCAAACTTGGTGACATTTGGGAGGCGTGTCAGCCTCATTCATTATGCGCAGGTACTGTTGGACAGTGCTCAGTTCCACACTGACCCTGATTGCATGTCACTGAGGTCTGTGTACTTCTACTGTGCTCCTTTGCATTTACAGTGGATTTCAGCTTGTCTTCTTTATAGCATGGCAGGCTGTTGTTTGAAGACACTTGAGAGTCTTCTAGGAGTAGCAGTTGCTTAGCACCTTAGGCTAGGTCTTCAAATATATTGACTCCAGCTCCCTGTTCCAAACTTTACCCTCTTCTCATGATTGTTGTAAAATAGGACTGGGAAATTCTGGATGGGAAGTTTTGTTTGTGCATTTAAAAATGTTCAGTGAGGACTATGCATTGTGAAAGATGTAGCAAGTTGCATTAAAACAAAACAAAAAAATCAAACAAACACCTGGTGTGTAAGCTGAAAAAGGAAGGCACGTGGAGTAAGGAAAAGTATTGAATACATGAACCTAAGAGATTGGGAAAAGGAGAGACAAGTGGGAATTCATGTCTTCTCCTCACCCCTGCAGCACACTCCCTAAAGAACCTTCTCATATCAGTCAGAAACAAAAGAAAACATAAAAAAGAAAAACACCTTGCTTCTCCATCTTTCCAACACCTCTTCATTCATCCTAGTAGTGTTGGGTGCTGCAGTGTTTGACACAGTATACCCTTTTGTCCAATAAGCCCCACCCACAAACTGTTCATTGCAGTAAGTCATTGGTTTGGTTCAAGTGCTCTGTTGCACCATCATCACTGGAACTTCACTGAAACTCGTCTTCAACATCCTGTTGTTGCCCCAGGTCATGGAGATTGTGCTGTTACCTTCTAGTAGGACCAATTCCTTCATGCGCTCCAGCAGGTCATAGATGGTAGATGATAGAGGGGCCAACTGAAGACCTGGGATTTGGGTCTGAATGGTAGCTGAGCTGGCCAGTCTGGGTCACTGGGACCTTGCCTCTCAGGTAACGTGCGTAGCCAGCTCTTCTAGGCCCATGCCATAGGGGCCAGGTCTCCTGTGCCCATGGTGTGGTGTGGGGCCATTAACAAGCAGCAGTTCCAATGAATGTAGGAATAATTGATGGAAGAACTGATTTGCATGAAGACAAAGTACTGGAGTGGAGATGTCTGTGAGCTAAAAGAAAAGGTTTGCAAGCAAGGGAAATTGCAAGATGGAAGATTGAGGTCAGGGACAGGAATGTGGAGCTGGTATTTGAGGGACGGCAGCTGTTTATGAGATGTTGAAAAGGACCAGCAGTGACCTTGAGGGTGGGGCCTGAAGAAAGCAAAAGTAAAGTTTACAGGTGACATCCAGGGCCTTCATGTGAATGCTGTGAACTAAGCTATAGTCTGTATTTCCAGCCACCCTATTTCATGTCCAGGATCCAGTCACAGTTTGCATTTTGTCCCCATAGATATTCAGTGATAGGTTCTTATCTTTTATGACTGACACTTTTGAAGAATCCTCCTTATTTTGTAGAATGCTCTCAATCTGAGTTTGTCTGATTTTTGTTTTCCCCATGTCCTTCCCTGGAATTAGACTGAGAAATGCTTTGGGGAGAATATCATAGAGCTGATGTTTCCTTCCCAATGCATATTATCAGGGGATATGTCATATTGCTATCTATGGTAGTGCTAGCATGGGCTATCATGGAAAGTAGAGTCTTCAGGGTGTGTCTTCTGCAAAGTTACTATTTTTTCTTTTATTAGCAGGAGTTTGGCACAGTTGTAGCAAACTACTTATCAGGTTTATAATTATGTCTACTTTTATCTATAACATATATTTGATGAAATAGTAAGCTGTCATATTGGGGCTCTTAAATTACCTGTAGTTATACTTTCATTTTCTGACTCTATTTACAATGGAGACGGTATCGCATATTACATTTGGAAGGAAGAATCAGTCCATTCGTGATGATTTGTATTGCTCATTTAGGCAATCTTTGAGAGTTCTTTATAATTTTTAGCTATGTTAGAAGCCTCATTTTAATGAAGGAAATTAGTTTTAGATGCCACAGTGGTTCTGGTTGATGCTCCACCTACCCCATCTGTATTTCTCCAGGGTGGCTAATGTAAACCTGAGATAATGAGGGTCCTCAAATAACTTATTTTATATTATTCAGGAATTTGCTTCCCCTTGCCCCACAAGTCCTAACTCCCAGACTTGGTCAACTGGAGGGTGTTGAGGCTGGCTTCTCTAGAGTATTCAGACTGTGCTGCGAATTTAGATTGAAGTGGTACTTCACAGTTGACATCCTTGTCTCCCCCTCTCCCCTTATCCTGAGGTAGTCTGCATAATCCAGCGCATTGGTCTGTAGTTTGATCACCCACTACTCTCTTCCTTTATGGAAGCTCTACTAAGAAGACGGAGACTTGATTATTTTGAGAATATGAACCAAGACATACAAAAATGGTTGTCTTGTTCATTCTGTTCATTCCCAGTCTTATCCTGCTCAGTTTTGTAGATAGTCTTCTGAGAGGCCTAGTCTCTCTGGAAGTGTGTGTGTGTGTGTACATTTTCTATGACAAAATTTCCTGTGTATTTCTTGAATACTTTATTACTTCTCAATTACTTCTCAATGCTTGGTGCTATTGTTTCAGGAGTTTTTCTTACTAACCCTGTTTTCTATAGATAAAAATCTATTTTGAAAATCTTGCATTATTTATTTCCATATGATTATTTTTTCTCCATCCCTTCTTTTTTTCTTTGCAATATACTTTCCTCCTGAATATATAGAGACTAATAATTAGTTAGGTGTAGTCACATGCCTGGGGTGCTGTATCATGCTTTGCTGTGTGTTGGGAGTTCAATAAATCCAGTTTTTTTTCTCTATCCCCCTTTCCTGTTAAAATAGGGCACTAGGATTCTGTTATCTCAAATTTCTCAGGAAGAAAACTTCCATACTTAAGTAAGAGAGTTGCCATAAATCAATCCCAAGTGTAATTGTGTACAAGGTAAGGGTCTCTAGAGACACCTGTTCCAGTAGGAATACTGATACCTAGATTGGCATATGGGAGGGTCTTTATTAAGGGAATTGTCTTGAAAGATTATGGAACCTCATTCCCAGCCAGACCAGTATAGATAAGTAGAGAATGAGAGAGACTAGTGGCCACCTAGTGGTTCCCATTGCAAAGGCCTAGTACCTGAGAACCTGGAATGTAGAACTAGAGTAGACATGACCCAACTTCCAGAGTTTGAAGGCTTGTGAACCAAGATCAGGAAAGAAGGGTACCCACTTGATAAAGTAAGTTCACCTTTCCTTTGCTCTTTGATGTATAAGCTGGCATTCGGGCATACCTGGCTTGCCCCTTGGATACCTGGCAGAGTGTGTACCCCTGTGTGCACGCCTAGTATTCAGGCAGTAACCTTAACCTGCTGTGTGATTTCTGTGCACATGCCTTGCGCTCCTCCCTTTAAAATGTGGAGCCCTACCTGCTCCCCCTTCATTCTCTCTCTGTTTCTCCCCAGGAGGCCACGCACCCCCTTACTCTCTCCCCTCTCTCCTCTCTTTCTTCAATAAATTCTCTATGAAGGCGCTGCCTGCATGGCGTGTCTCTCTCTCACCCACCTGTGGCCGCCACCCACTGTTTTTAAAATTATAACACCGGCCCTCAACTGATTGGATAGTACTTGCCCCATTGGATGAGGGTGAATCTTCAGTCCATTGATTCAAGTGGCCAATTTGTTCAGGAAGTATTCTCTCAGACACTCTCTACTGATTTCCAGCTAACTGGATAGCAGCTCTCACAAACATTCTTATTCATGGATGAATGTCCTCTGGTAACACCTCTTTGAAAAGATAGCAGTGGCTTTAATTTTTTTTAATTTCAACTATTTATTTTGAAATTTTAATTGATTTCAGCTCAACCAGTAAGTTACCTGTTCTTAATATTTTGTTCCTATTAAACATTTGAATTTGCTGTTGTAAGTAATTTAATACAGATCATAGATGCTTCTAGGTCTCCCTACTTTTTATAACAATTATTTAACTCTGACTCTTTCTTCGAGTGTAGTTCTTTTTATGTTTAATTGTCACTTAATAATTGCACATAGTCATGATTTCCGGTGTGAATCCAACACATAGATCCAATGTGCAACCATCAAAGCAAGGAAATTAATATGCCTTTAACCTCAACCATTTATCATTTCTTTGTGTTAGAAACACTGAACTTTTTTTCGTTTTTATATGCAAATAAATCAGGAATTACAGTCACCCAATTGTGCTGTATGTTAGAATGTTAAAACTTATTATATTTTATACCCCTAACCAGCTCTCTTTCTTTCCTCTACACGTACCTGCCTCTGGCACAGTGCTTGTCTACTGTATATGTCCTCAGAGACTAACTTTTTTACCTTCCATTTATGAGTGATGACATACACTACTTGTTTTTTTATGCCTGGCTTATGAGCAGTAAAATTTTATATAGATCAAAGTGGTTTACCTATATTCATAATTAAGAATTCAGTATAATGTCATAGTATACCATGTAACTGTGATTTAATTGAGACAATTGGCCTAACCATTCAAGGAGCCATATGGAAAGATCTCCGAATATCTGCTTCATTGCTGGTGTGGTGTTTTAGTATTCATGCACTACAGTTTTGGAGCAAAACACTGTGTTGGTAGAACTTGAAAACAGCAGTACAGCTATATCCTATGGGATTCTTAATTTCTGGACTATTTAATGTTCCTTAAACCCATGTCATACTGCTTACTATGTGAGTTTACATGTTACTTTCAGTTTTTCATTTTGTGTCTAATCACTTTGATTAGAACCTGAGTAGTGTTGATTTCTTACATCACCATCATCATTGTGTGTGTCCACGATGTGTGTCTTAGTCAGTGTTGTATAAACTATGCAGAGACCTTGGGGGCATTCAATCAGTCATAGGACTGAAGAAGTAGCTGGGAGCTCTACATTCAGATGAGAAGGCAGAAGGAAGAGAGGAAGAGGGAGAGACTCCATGGGTTTTTGAAACCTCAAGGCCCACTTCCACTAACTTTCTCCAACAAGGCCACACTTCCTAATCTTTTGAAATAGTACCACACCCTGGTGACCAATTTGTCAGGCCATGGAGGCCATTCTTACTCAAACCACACAGTGTGGAGTGCCATTGCATTCTTGTGGGAGATCAGAGGACAATTCTATGGACTCTTTTACACAGGGATCAAATACAGGTCTCCAGTCTGCAGAACAAGCTCCTTACAAAGTTAGCCATCTAAAAGATGGCTTCTCTTTACATCAACCTTTCTTTCCTAGGGTTAACGTAGGAATGTTTCTTATAACTTGTCTTTTTGAGTGATATCATCCTCCCTATCCCTTGCCACAATCAAGTGTCCCCTGGAATTCCATAAATCTAAAAAAACTCCCATATATACATACATACATACATACACACACATACACACACAGTGATGCACGTGTATAAATGAATGCATGTGCGGAGGGTAGTGAACAACTTGCGGTAATCAATTCTCACCATCATGTGAGTCACTGAGCTTGAACTCAGGTTGTCAGGCGTGGTAGGAAGACTCTGAGCTATCTTGCTGATGCCTCAAAATTATAGGTGAGGGTAAAGCCTATTGAGAAACATCTGCTTAGAGGGGTAAATGGGGCAAATAAACTGTTGCTTAATTAGGCTCTTTTCTTAAGGCCAAGGTGGGGGCATTATTTCCTTTTGTCAGCCTCTTCAACTGGAAATTCCAAGATCTCAAAATTTCTTAGCTTTCTCCTGCCTCCTCTTTCCTTCTTTCTACTGGGTCTTTTTTGTATAGTCTAAGCTGACCTTGAACTCATGATCTTCCTGCCTCAACATCCCTAGTGCTCAACATACCTATCCATTGTAAATATTTCGATCAAGATGAAATAAAAGGAATTGCTATAAAGTGCTAGAATTGTTTGGTGTCAGATAAATGAATTATTTTCACTGTTTGAAGAATGAGTGTATCATTCTTGGGAGAAATTAAGCTCTCTGTGTTGCATAGGTTATTTGAAGTTTCAATTTTTATGTATTCATTTGTAGATCTAGAATTTATACATACAGTTGTTTTACGAATCATATCATGTGTGGTCCGGGACTGTGGTCCTGAGGAAATTATTGATGCTGTTCTTCCTCACCAGCCCTTTTGTCTCCCAGCCTCTACCACAGCAACCTCTTAAGCAATTATTTATGGAATTCATATGCTTTTGTGGCTACTTGGATTATTAGTCATAATTAGTCTTACAGCAAAGTATAGGATGCTTAGATCCTTTGAGAAATGTTAGGCTTTTATCTTGTTCCAATTCACGAATTCTTGTATTCATTCAGAAATTCAACTTTTATGTTACTTAGTTCATTCAGTAAATTAACTGCTTAATATTTTTGATAGGGGTAGACAGAAAGGATTAAAACCATAGCATATTATGCCATTTTCTTGCATTAGTATTAGGTATCTGGTATTATGCATGTTCTTGTAGCTATCCTTGAAGGTGGTGGTTTATTTACTTTTTATTTTTATAGTATGCAGATTATCTCTTTAAAACAGTACAAGATAGCTTCAGGTGCAGCTGTTGTAAAATAAATAAATATATTGAAATTTTGAATCCTAATGACCTTATGAAAGGCAGAAATCTGCAACTGTCTAATTATCTATAGTGATGTGAATATAATTTTAATAGCCTGCTGTGAATTTAAAGCCTTTCTGGTAAGTGTTTTACCTGTTAAATGATCTAGAATGCTTTCTGTGTACCCAGCTCTCCTTCCTTCAGGCAGAACCATGTGTAAATCATTCCAAAACAATTAATGCTGCTTTAGTCACAAATTATTGATTTTTCTGTTTCATAGAGTGTATGTCGAACTGCTGCTCTACTTAGATTCTAAAATCGGGCTTTTTAATTGTGTTTTCCAGGAAGATATGAATTTAAATGAAGATAAAAAGGCACCATTGCGGGAAAAGGACTTAAGTATCAAAAAAGAAATGGTGATGCAGTACATTAATACTGGTTCTAAGACAGTAAGTAAAGCTGTCAGGTTGAAAAATAATGCTGCAACATGCAGTGTGGAAAACAATGCATTTGTCTAATGAAGTGCTTAAGCTTCTGCAAAACTGCAATCAGAAGGCTTTTGAATGCATAATTAGAACCGAGTATTGTAATAAATTAGCTTAAGATATGTCCCATATTATTAACTTTTTGTGTGAAGAGTTGGGCTTTGGGTTTTGGACAGTCTCACTGCTAAGTAACAGAGTGATGTGTTCTGAAACCTTACCTTGTTAGTGAATTAAGATAGTCATTGATTCCCAGGGTTACATATAAGTGGGATTGTATTTGTACCCTCTCCCTGTCTAAGTTAGAACTCATAGTCATCATTTCCCTGGTGTGCAGTTTTCTATGGGTAAGATCATCTTATAACACATTACAAATGGAAGTATTGAAAAGAACATCGTATCTCCCCATAGTGACCAATTTTTCAGGGAAACATGAAAAGGAACCAGAAAACTGATTCTGTCTGAGAAACTGTGATTCTCATCGAAAAACAAATGAGTTTGATAGAATTTGTGAAAAGTGGAGATTGGATAAAAAATATAAAATGGAAGCGTTCTAATTTTCTTTGTTTTTGCTGTAATCAAACACTGACCATAACAATATGGGGCAGAAAGGGTTTATTTCACCTTACAAGTTCTAATGCAGGAACCTCGGGGATGAGCTGCTTGCTGGCTTGCTCTCCATGGCTTGCTCAGCCTGCTTTCTTTTTTAGTCCAGACCACAAGGCCAAGTATGATATTGCCCACAATGGTCTGGGTCTTCCACCATCTATTAACAACAAAGAAAATACCATACAGACAAGCCCACACCTCAACCTGATTGAGATCCTTCCTCAAGTAAAGTTTCCTACTTCCAAAGTGTGTTAGGCTGACAACTGACGTTAACTGTGGCAGGAGGTCAGCCCGAGGATGGAAAGGCAGGAGTAGAGAGTGATTTTGGCTGAATTTATAATGGGATTAGCATGCTGGTTTTTACTGGATACTTTAACCTAAGGCCAGACTATAAGAACATAAGTTATTTATACCTCATCTCTGTATATCTGGTAGGCAGCCTGTATCTCAGAGCTATTTCTTTGGGAAGAAAGATCAAGTGATATTTAATTTTTAAACATATCTCATGTTTTGGCAGCCTCATCCTCAGTTGTAGAAATCACGATGAGTAGTATGACTTTTCTAGCCTGATAGAGATAGGCTCTGTGTTCAGATGCTATGATACTGCGATTAGTGGCTTTTTCCCTTACAGATATGTGGTTGGCATTCAAGAGGTTTGTTTGTTTGTTTTTCCTTTTTGGCATGGGCATCTTAATTTACTTCTTTTATTTTCATTTTTTTCTAGCTATAAAATAGCAATTTGTATGTCATACAGGCATTCTGTCATCATGATGTTGTTGTTCTCTTTTTAAAACATTTGACACTGGTGACTACCTCTGTGGTATTAGCAGTTGTTTAGGTTTTTTTGTTATTAGCTTTTTTCTTGCAGTTGAAATCTTTATAGCACATTCTACTGTTGTATCAAATTTATCATGATAAAAATACAAAAAGTATCACGTAACACATATTTACTATAGGTGTTTCCACAATTTAAAAAGACATTTATTCAGTATGTGTTTACTGGGTGTTAGTGTTTCTTAACCAAGATTCTGAACAACAGAGATGAGTACCGGAGTATACTCGTCATTGCTAATGGAGCCATTTGGTCCACAGATAACTTAAATACAACACGTATGTAAAACATGTGAAATATAGTGCATAAAATCCAAAACAGGCTAGGTGAATTGTGTCGTGTAGTAGCTAGGGAAGATGACTGTCAGGAAAGTTTAAATCTAGCACACTTTTAATCCCAACACTTGGGAAGTAAAGGCGGCAGATCTTTGTGAGTTAGAGGCCAGCCTTATCTACAGAGTGATTTCCAGGACAGCCAAGGCTACACAGAGAAAACCTGTCTTGAAAGACCAGAAAAACAAAATCTAACAAGCCTAAATTGATTAGATATAGTCACATAGGATAAGTTGCACAAGTTACAGTGGGCTTAGAAAACCCTGTGTATTTGTGCATTTTAATTCTGGAGCTGGAGAAAATGAAGACTTGCAAAAGATCAAGTCCACTTGAACTTTGTAAAGGTAGGTCTATTTGAGTTTTCACTCACTGATTTACAACTTTAGTCCTCTAATTGTTTTGAACCGAGGGGAATTCAGAAGAATGAGGTAATGAAATGAGCAGGACTGAAATAGATTAGTTTCCAGAGTGTGAGTATAGCATTAAGTCACCTCATCAGTGTGTAGAATAGAATGGCCTTTCCTGGGAGTGGCCTGAGTAATTTGGCAGGTGATTCACATTATGGAAAGTTCAAGCTGACCAGCCACTTACTTCTGCTCTACAAGTAGAAGCACATTTTATTCGCTCTAGTGTTTAGATTTGTCTTTTGCCATTTTATTTATATAATTGACTGCTGAGAAGTTACTGGGCAAGGCAGATCAAATAGGACTATTATTTTATAGATTGTGAGCTATAGCCATCTGTACAGCATCACCACAGGTCTCTTTACAGAGATCAAGAAATTTGTGTCATATATGTTTATCAAGATTTTTGTGTTATAATTTTGCTTTGAATTTTTTTGTGAGTAAACAAGCATTTTTTTAAACATTATTCTCATATCTGCAATTGATTTAAAAATTCTGTGAGAGGCCAGCCAGCGTGATGACTCAGTGGATAAAAGCATTTGCTGCCAGGTTTGATGACCTGAGTTCCAGCTGTCCTTTGATATTCACTCATGGACCATAACTCCCCCCTCCACACAAATAATAATAAAATGTTTTAAAAGAGTCAAAACCTGCTTTCCAATAGTAACCCTAAAAGTTCTAACAAGGTTACTTTTTAGAGTAGGAGAAGAAATCTACCATTAAACTTAACTCAATCACAACTCTTTTTAACTTTCTCCAGGCTGCTAAATAGTCATGCTGAATTTTTGTAATCAAGAATTATTAAAATTTTGCTAATCAGGGCTATGTTAAAAACCGACAATGGCAGATTGTCTTTTTCTTCCTTGCCAAGGATGTGGACACACGGTTCAGGTTGTTCACTATAGTCTGGTAGACACGTTGATTGGAGGTTGCTGGGAAATCTTTGTATCCTTGATTTAATGATCCTACGTGGGAGATTATCATTTTATGGGAGTGGCTATGGTTGCAGCAGGTTTCAGGATGAACTGAGGACAGATCTGTGGTGGGCCCAGTATACATAGTGTTTATGCAATAATGTTCATTCCCACATAAGTTACTTTGGGTTTTCTATGCTTCTCTAAATGACACAATGGACCAGCCATATTTACTCAATGATATAGGTTACCTCTAATTCAATTCTATTCTAGAAATTACCGTTTCTTTCACAAGGTAAATCCCCTTAGCCAGTGGATGTTCCTAGAGCATAATTGACACTGGCACTTGCAGGCCCTGTGTGCAGTTCTTGGTACTGCTGTTAAGCATGGTCATAGAGAACAGTCTTTAGAAAATCCAGGCATGGCTTCTGCTTGGTTACATAGTTCAGGGTGAGACATTAAAAGGAGATGTGATCATACAGGCAAATTAGGGAAGGAGTCATAGTTTCCAATTGTGGAGTGTCTGAAAACTGAAAGCTTGGGAGAAAACACAGGAATATCGCTTTAAGTTTAAGGATTTTCTTCTAGAAAATTAGTAATTAAAGCACAATGTGCCATATAAATGATAAATGTATGTAATAGTGTTTAAGCTCAAATACTGCTCTTCAAAATGTTTAAAGAATATTTCAGACATTGTCAGATGATGGTTCTGCCACCAAGATTCCTGGGCCTCAATTGGATCACTGAGGCTTGGAGACAGATCCTAACTGAGCTGCTGTTTGCACTTGGCCTTTTTTTTTTGTCTTTTCCCTTTGGATTGTGTATATTATGCTAGGTCTGTGAGTCCAGTGTTTATGTTACTACTTATTTTCTTCAGTTTATAGTCAGGTTACATGTTCTCCATGGTTTGATAAAAAAAAGTCTTTGACAAAGGCTATGGAGACTGTAGATGAAATTATAAACAGTTAAAGAATGTGTTAAAAGAATTTTGGTTTAGAATAGGGTTTAGCCCAATAAGATTCCTTTTCCCCTATTGCAAAAGATTGTTAAAAGTACGACATACACTATGTCTCTTTAATCTTTCAAGAGAGAAGAATCTTCCAATCTTGTTCCATCCATAATGATTGCTGTAGTAATTAATGGCCATAGAATAGTGAAGCCATAGACTGTGGTTTTCAGCCTTCCTAGTGCTGCAACTTTTCAATACAGTTCCTCATGTTGTGGTGCCACCCCCCCACCCCCCGAAATTATTTTATCGCTACTTCACAATTTCATACTACAAAGTTACTGTTATTACCTGTTTTTTTTTTCTTTTTTTTTCTTTTTTTTTTTGTGCAGAGGAGTGGTGTGTTTCTGAGTCTCCTAGAAGTTTGCTAGCTTCTCTGAATTTGGGTTATCTTTCCTAGTCTGCCTGGCTTCTGTGTGACTAGAGGGGTTCCATTTTGTTTACTAGAAAAAGTTCGGGTTGCTTAACTTTCTTCCCAGATTTGTGCTGCATTTGGTTATTATAAGAGCAATGCAAGCTTATAATTAAAGCAGAAGAAGCACAACAATGCCTGTCAAGACCCAACCTAGACCTAGAATCAATCACTGATTATATCTTACTAAATATTCTTCCACATGCTTTATGTTTTTCTTCTTAAAAATCTTTAAGATCAGAATCTTATGGGGGAATGATATATTTTTATTGAAGCTAAAATACATTAAAAATCATGTGCACCATCAAGTTTCAAACAAAATTATTTTTGTTAATACCCATTTATCATTTCTTGGGCCCAGCCTTCTCCCCACTTTCATCTAATTTTATTCTGATTTAAATGTTTCCTTTCTTTCCTCTGAGTGTTAAATGACCTGTTTATTCTTCTAATCCTTCCATCTTGCTTTTATTCATGAGATGTTATTTCTATCAAACATTTCTTGATTGGCTACTATATATTATACATGGTCCCAACAGGAAACAGTCATCCTCCTTCCTACCTTGTAGTGAATTTTTAAATTTTTGGTTTAATTAAATTTTTTTTGTTTCAGTCTTTTCTGTTTAAATTCTTTTGTTTTACCTCATTGTTTCTCACTTTGTTTTAAATATTTCTTTCTTGTCTTATGTGTTTGGTCAATGTCAGCTCATATTGAAGTTGTTGCATTAAAATATGTATTTAGATTTTTTTCCATGTAATAAACCTTGATCCCCTCCCTCTCCTACTTCCTTCCCTTCCCACCCAGCTTCATGTTCTCCTTCCTATTCTCTAAAAAAAAAGAAAGAAAATTCAAATAGGAAAGCCAAAAAGATCAAGAAACCAGAAATCAAAACAAAGAACCAACAACAAAAAGAAAATCATTAAGACACAAAAAAAGCGAAAACAAAAAGGACACGCACACACACACACACACACACACACACACAAACAAATAGCCATTTTGTCCATTTGTGATAGCCAACAGAGATGTCTTTCTGTTTGTAGGGTGTTGTAGTTTTGATTCCACTCACAGCATTTTCTGAGCCAGGTAGAATCCTATCCTGACTGGGAGCCCAGGGAGCTGAGTGTTGGGAGTTTATGGAACATTGAAGCTCAACCTGTTCAAGTCTTTTCTGGGCCTTCTATAGTCCACTGCTATGACCGCAGACCAAACCCCTTGACATTTGTCAGTGATCAAACTTCCCAAACTCCACTGAGACTGCTTTTAGCTCTCTTAACAATTTTGGGTTTTCCTGTTTCCATAACTGTGTGGCTTCCTTTGTTTTTTTCCAGTCAGATTTTGATAGTGTTCCATTCTTGTGGCAATTAATGGTGTTGTCTCCAACTGCTTCAATTTGAAATTGTTGGAGGACAGCATTGTTATTCTTGTTTTTTTTTTTTTTTTTAATTTACCACTATTTAGTAATTTTGTCTTTTTTTTCTGTGAGAACCCAGGAAGCTTCTAGAATTACAGTACCTCTGTCATGTACCCAGATTCTCCAGTTCTCTGGATTTTCTTTGTTTTATGCAAAGTTGTAATTTAGGTTAAAATTGGTTCTCTCATTCCCTCCTCCTCCATTTTCTGGAGAGGAGTAAGGAATGATTGAGGGAAACTGTTTTTCTGTATAACTTACCTGGTAGCTCTAGTTTGCAGTTTATTGCATCTGTAAACTCTCATCAAAGCACTAATGGCCCATGACTTATGGATAGATTAGGTGAAATGCTGGTTTTAGTTTTTCTCTCTGCCATGCTCACATGGTACTGCCATCTCACGTATTTCCAATAAGCTGTGCAGCATGCGTCATTCACTGTATCCCGAGTAGGTGGAAAATGTGGACTGCCCTTCAGTGTTGTATCTTACCCACGGAAAAATAGGACTCATCTGCTTGTGTGTGTCTATAAATTAGTGAGTGTGTTAAATCTATCACAGCATGAAATCACTTCAAGCACTGTGAAAGACTATCTTAAAGAATTTAAATTGATTGCAGATGTTAGTGCAATTAAGCAGGCCTGATGAGCTAAGACTCATGCTTCGCAGATTTGAATATGAATGTATTTAAAAAAATTACAGTGATGTACTCCATGTAAATGGAATTCATAGGCATCTGAGAGTTTTTAATCACCTTCTGTTTTCAAATGGTTCAGAAACATGAAAAGTAATATGTGACCCTTTATGCAGATACCTGAATCACCTAGAATAAATATGTATTAGTCTGAAGTGTGTAATTCTGTGGCATCCTTATCCAACAAGAATTGATGCTGATTAGTCCTTCCATTATTTTTATTTTTCTACCAATCGGCTTTATCTATTCTTTGTGTCTGTAATTCAATAAAAAATATTCTATGGGTAGAGGAAAATGCAACATTACTGCACCCCAAATTTTCAAGCTGAAAAAGGTTTAAGGCCACGAGGCCAAAGAAAAACGATTAGATTACAGTTGTCTGCTGGTGGAACTCCACTTGGCTAGCTTTTTCTTCCACTACTGAAGCATAAAAAAAAAAAAAAAAATTCTACTTGTTTTAAAAAGTAGCATACTAGGTTGTAAATTAGGCAGCAGTCTTTGAAGCATTACTGTTACAAGATGAAATAGAGTATATGATGTGCTCATTTTCAGTTTATCTAAAATTGGTTCATGATTTAGGCAATTATGCCCATTTATTTCTGTAACACTGTAAAATGTTATGGACATTATGATTTTTGTAATCTTTTAGCTGCACATCACCAAGCCAGAAGCTAGATTTGACCACTGAGCTCTAGTCTGTCTCTGACGTAGTAACAATAATAAAGGAAAGAGCAACAGTGATAGAGCTTCAAACCTACAACAGCATTATTTATATAACAATTACTAAAGCATTAAATACCATAGTAAAGTAAAAGGCCAAAATGGTAGGGAATCATTTAAGTTCATATTTAATAAACTAAAGGTTAATGAAAAATTCTTAAGAATAGCATCCTTAATGACTGGAAACAGAGAATACACTTCTTCATAGGTGGTACAAGTTAAATCTTTGTTCTATAGTTCTGTGCAAAAACTTTATTTGATTCCATCATATGACCTATGCTTTGTTTTCAGGACTAATAAATGCACCTCAAATTATTAAATTCAAAGACTAGCTAAAATTATAAAAGTTTATAGGTGTGTGTGTGTGTGTGTGTGTGTGTGATAGAGAGGTGGCATTTACAAGTCTCCTACTAGTTCATCTTTCTCCTGTTTTATTGAACTTCACAGTAAAGTAGAAAACGAGACTGGGTGAATGAATGTTATGTCAGAAGCTTTCTGATTCATACCTGTGATACAAGGTTTATAACAATCCTGAGCATCATAAAAATACACATTACATTTTTTAAATACTTATATACTTACCTGCTTTTCTTTGAATACAATGTCAGCAATATACATTTAGGCTCTTTACCTTTATGTTTTGATATGGTTTTTCTCAGAAGTTTTAGCTCACCATTTTGTCAAGACTAGCACATCAACTTCAAGACTTGCCTGTCTTCTTAATCGCAGCTCTGGAGTCACAGTTATTCCCTAACATAATATCAAAAGCTTGGAGCCTGTCCTGGAACTAGCTCTTGTAGACCAGGCTGGTCTCGAACTCAAAGAGATCCACCTGCCTCTGCCTCCCAAGTGCTGGGATTACAACAGGCTCCAAAACCACAGAGAAACCCTGTCTCGAAAAAACAAAAAACAAAAAAAAAATGTAATTTCATGACATTACTAGAGATGCAAAGAGAAGTAAAGGAATTGAGTGCACTAAGGTTCTGGAGACAGATCTCCACTAATAGAAATGGAAGACCAGCCTACAGTGTTGAGAAATGCCTGATAGGCGTGGTAGCTACATATGTCTGATCCTGCTAAATGAATTCTGGGAATGGCAAGAGTTGGATTGTCTTTTCTTACTTAGCCTTTGTAAACAGTAACAGAAGCTTCTGTGTTTATTAGTCTTAAAAATCTTAAGAAAACATGACACATTAGTTTAAAAAAACTTAAGCCAGTTTCCTTGTAAACACTGACCTCTTTATATATTAATATTATTTTTAATGTGAAAATTTAATTAATATATTATGTTCCATTGAAAAACCTTCCTGCATCTTTATATGTAAAATTAGCTTTCTCCCTGTTTTATTATATTTGACTCTGGTGGATTTGTTGCATAAATGGGATATATCTTTTTTCTGCTCTAAAATATTCTTAGGTATACTACAAATTACTTGATAACTTACTTTTAAAACTTGTGAAATTTCATAGACTTTTACCAGCCTTTATCTTTGCACTTTTTCTACTACAAATTTTACGTTGGGTTCTACTTCTACTAACTATAAGCTTAAAGCCCCTCCATTTTATCCTTTATTACTGAATTTACCATATTCCTTGAGGAATGTCCTGGTATCTTGCAAGAGTGTGCTGTAATTATTGTATTTTTCCAAGCTTGACGTTAACTCTTGATTTTTAAAATATCAATCTTATATTTTTTGATTTTAAAATTTTTATTTATTATTTTTATTATTGTTTGTTGAGTTTCAATGCTGAGGATTGAACCACATGCTTCTAGATAATCTTGCCAACTCAAGATGACTCAGTTGTTTCAGCGCTTTTTTACCCTTTCCATGGTCTGGTTACTATTTCTTGCCACACCAACCACCTCTTGCCCTCCATTTAGACATATTTCATAAAGACTCAGGTTAAATTAGGTGTTTTATTCCAGTCTTATCACTGTTTTTGCCAAATGTATTAATTAGATCAATGGCCTAGAATGAGATATGTCTTTGATCTGCCCTTGTATGTTACACTTGGAGAGCAAACATATAAAGACATGAGGCAAGTTCATGGTTCATCAAGACAAGATGGATTCCTATGAGACTATCACCTTTGCAAGTTTATCGGGGTTTGCATATGATTTTTGGAGGCTCTTAAACTCAATTGTTCAACATGGTATGTAGTATGTACTATCCAACATGTATTGTACACCATGATTTGGAATGTAGTTCATGAAAAGACATATTATTCAAGCTAATGCATGATAATGTTTAAAAATGAAAACAGCTTAGTACTTTATAATCAGGAAGAAAAGAGTTCTTCAAGTGTTTTATTATAAGCCAGTCTATATAGAAGGCACGCCAATTGTTTACTTAGTTTGTTGATCATTTATAGAGACAACTGGCCATATATTTAGACTAAAGTCTGGTATTGTGAATGCCCTTAGCACCCTATCTTAAATGTCCTCAAACTTCACGTAGTTGTTCATTTACTTGACGTGATAGACAAAAATCTTCATGATGGCTAGGCATACCTGCCGTGACACGTAGTAGATGTATTTCTTTACGTTTCTGGTTTTCAATTTTCCTGAGGGGTCTGGGAGACAGTGGAATGCCACATCTGTGAGTTTGTGGCCTATTTGGAGGTACTAATACTGACACCCTCCTCTTGTGACACATACTTTTAATTAGAGTACTTTTCAGTTGATGCATTTGTGCTTTTAATGATAATTGAAACAATCACTTTGGATTTATACTCTCTCTATATATGAGTTATTTTAATGGTGCTGCATATAATTTATTGTACTTTAAGTTTTCTGTAATTATCTGAAGTTACTTAAAATAAGATTTGTTGTTACCTTATAGTTGGTAATTTTATCTTCCCTAAATTATACATCCTGTCCGGTTGCCTTTCAGGGGAGAATCAGCCATGGACTGGTTTTATATCTCATTTTGTTTTCTTACTGTTTAGATTTTATAACTCATGATCTTTATATATTTCCTTCTATCATTTTGAAAATTTTCTTAGGACAGAAAGGTTGTTTAAATAATCAAAATAAAATGATTACATATTCTAAGATCAACTTGTTTAGTAATCAAGTGACATCCCAAGTACCATTCATTTATTCAGATGCTCATATTTAAAATTATTAAAATCAAAGCTACAACTTAAAAAGATAAAGTATCATTTATTGAAGCAGTCTTTAATGTAGAATGATTTTTTTACTATCTTATTGCTCTGTCTGGTCTACTTGAAAGAAAAAAGGTCTGTGATTTAAAAATACTCTTCATCTGAATAGTTCTGTGGAATACTTTTTGTGATATATGATCATAAAGCATTCAAATACAAATTAATGTACTATAAAGAATGAATAGATAGAAAGGCTTTAATTATATTTATGTAATTTTTATTTAAGTATAATAACAGAATGAAAGGTAAGAATATGAATAAAGGGGATATGATTAAGTATTGAATATAACTTGTTCTCTTTTTCTTATAAAAGTACAAAATTTAGGAGTTAGAACACAGCATGAAAAAGTGAACAAGTCCTAATCAAAGAGGAGACACAGCTAAGATACTACAGTTGTTTTGATTCCTAAAAGGTATATGGAAGTGCTTTTGTAACAGTCAAACTAAGATTAGAGGTAATCACTTTTTTTTTAAAATTGTCAAAGTTTTCACAAAAGTCTGAAGACTTGGCTTCAGACAATATGGCTACAGGAGGGACTATGACAGGGGGATGTGCTATTAGCAGGTTGCCATCCACTTTGAGACCGTGTTGATAATTAAAAAAAAAGATGATGGCTACAGGGGCTTTCTCTGAGATGGTGTTGCAGTGCATGGCATTGTTATTTTATGAGAGACCTGGGTGAACATTCCTCAGAACTTCTTAGAGGAGAATGTGTGTACCTTCAGTTTGGAGGCATAGACAGTGGAAGCATACTCTTGGCAGGTGGCACGTTCTAAAGATACGAGAAGCTTTGCGAATGCTTTAGTTGTAAAGAAGGAAAACGATTAGACTAGTGTAGGAACCAGATTTGTGCAACATGTTGGTCAGATGTAGGCTTCTCAGGAGGGTTAGAAGTGCCTGGCATGGAGAGTTGAAGGAACTGCATGCATGAGCATTTGCTCCAGCATGAAGAGTGATATGCACAGCACTAACCTTTGAGGAAGGGCCACAGAAAGTTCCCCTTAAAAGTCATGGGCAGTGCTTGGATATCAGCCTCTTCCAGAGGGTGCTGGTGCAGGTGACAGTCATATGTGAGTGTAGTTTGTTTCTTCAGCTTCTCCTTCCTCCCCATTGTATTCAGCTATGAAGGTTCCTCCCAAAGCTGCTAAGGTGGGATGGGGTGATTGAAGAATAAGTTAGGAAAAAGTGAAGATCCACAGCTGGATTCATGCCCGTACATTTAGTTGTCCGAGTGAGCTCTATACTGACAATGGTGAGAAACTCTAATTAATATGGAAGCATTAATATTGGCAGTCTCTATTCAGAAAAAGACTTATTTTTCTTTCTAACCTACATACTAAACTATTTAGAATAATATTCTGAGGTAATATTGCTAAAAATACTATCAGAATAACAGTTCTTCCATTTAAACTAGAAATTTATTCAAAGGAGGACTACATTTACTAATAAAAATTTTAGGTTAGTAAAGGGGACTGAATAAATATAGTCTCAAGAAATTAAAAACTTTGAAGAAAATATTGGTTTTGTATCAATGTGTAAAGAACATGAAAAAATCATTAATATTAAGATGAAAAAACCCAAAGGAATTACTTTTTATGAGTAGGCAGTTTACCCATGAATTACTAAGGCAAACACACCTGAGAAAATGTTAAGTCTCTATATAAATTAAAGCAGATAAGGAGAGCCTTTTTAATCTGTCAAGGAAAACCGAAAAGATGGTTGATTGTGTTTGGGAGGGCATGGAAATATATATCAATTTGACTTTTTGGAGTATAGTTTGGCAGTATCTATCAAAACGAGAATTTGTACATGCATGTAACAAGCCCATTCTTTCTAGCGTATCTTAGAATAATAGTTTGAAAACCAAAGATTTATGTATGAGGGGATTATAGCAGGGTGTGAAATATCAAGACACTTAGAACAAAGAAAATGTCTGTTTATTGTGAAATTATTAAGTATGGTACATTGATTCAACTGATGAGTTAGGCAAGGCTGGGAAGTTACCAGTATAAAAAGCAATGTAGAATCATAATTATGTATGGTACCATCAATTTTTATGTAAAAGAAGTTGGTCTGCATTTGTGCTCAGATATGTAAATGAGGGAGCCAGCTTCTGGTGTATATATCCTGTTTTTTCAGTCTTTATATCCAAAAATGCCCGTTTAGAAATATATATGTTTTAGTAAGAACAAAATCTGATGTTACTCCTAACAAAGAACCCTGTCTTGCTCTTGTTTACTGAGTTGTTTTGTTATGGTGCAGATGGCCTGATAACATGGACCACATTTCAATTAGGAAAAATAAAAACAAATCAGCGGAGCTAATAGTATGCTGTTTGCATAGCTTTCAATGCGACTCGGAATAGCTCACAGATTCATTTTATATTCTTGTAGTAAATTGGTACTCATTTAATAATCACTTTTATTTACAGAACTTAGTTTTGGAAACATCTGGATAAATCTATGAATAATTTAAGTGTTCAGATAGTGTTTATTAAGTATTTGCCAATGCATGAGAATGCTGGGTGCTGTAAACACCAGAAGACTGAAGAGTACAGGAAGTGTGGAGATATCAGATAGCTCTATCACCACTAATATGTACAGAGGATGACACTTAGTGCTCGATGGTTTTTCTGTTGGCCTCAGAAGGCTCATGTTCGCTAGACCAGAGCCCATGACATCTAAGTCACTTTCCATTTCAGAAAGTCATTTGATTCCTTTCTGTACTAAGAATACCACTCAACTGTCAGTTGCTGTTTCTAGCATTCACTTGAAAACTTGATGTAATTTTAAAAAGCTGCCATTTGAACAGTAATGTATAAAAATTATGTAAAATATAGATTAAAAATTGAAAGTAATTTATAGCATCTCTGCCAGAGGTAACTGCTGCTAACATTTCTTTTTTTTTTCTGTGTATACATTCTTTTTTTTTTTTTATTGAGAATAAGAAAAAAAAAGTTTCCGCCTCCTCCCNTATCCTGAGCGAGGTAACCCAGACCCAAAAAGATGAACATGGGATGTATTCACTCATAATTGGTTTCTAGCCATAAATAAAGGTTACGGAGTGTATACCTGCTGCTAACATTTCTTTATTACTTTTTTATTTTTTAGTCTTGAAAATAAGGTTGAGTGGTTGAAGATACAACTTCAAAAGATGGTTTTGGAAAGTAAATGAAATGTTGCATCTGTTATGTGTTAGGTTAAAATATCTATAGTACATGTCTTTTTTTTTTAATTCTTTTGCTTGATAAAGTATTCTAACAAAAGCAACATAAAAAGGGAACACAGTTTAGCTCAGCTCACAGTTCTGGAGTCCAGTCCATCACAGTAGGTGTGGTGGTTTGAATGAGAATGGCTCCCACGGGTGCATATGCTTGAATACTTGGTCAGCAGCTTGTGCAACTGGTGGAGAAGTTGTAGGTGTTGTATCTTTGTTAATGGAAGTGTCTTTGGGGCTGCCCTTTGCGGTTTCAGAAGTCCAGGCCATTCCCAGTTAGCTGTCCCTACTTGGGGATAAGCTTATAAGTTTATCAGCTACGGTTCCAGCACAGTGCCTTCCTGTTGCCATGTTCTCGGCTATGACAGTCATGGACCCTGATCCTTTCTAACTGTGAGCCCCCAAGTCAACTTTGTGTTCTATAAGTTGCCTTGGTTAGGGTTTATTATGCCAATAGAAAAGTAACTAAGACAGTAGGGCAGTCAGGATGGTAGGAACGTTTAGCAGCTCGTCATATCTGCAGCCAACAGCACAGAGACAATGACTATTGCATGCTCCATGTTATGAAACACAGATCAAAAGTAAAAGGGGAAAAAAAGGATTTATTTTTCTTACCCTTACAGATCACAGTCCATCTTTGAGAGAAGTCAAGGTTGAAACTTGAAGCAAGAAGCTGGCTTACTCTTTGGCTTGCTTGCTCACAGCCTCATTCTTAGCTTTCTTATACAGTCCAAAACCATGTCTTAAACAGTGTAGGGCTATCCCACTCTGAACTGGCCCCACCCTTATGCATCAGTGCATAATTAGAACAATTATGCTGTAGTTGTGCCCATAATTAGAACAATTATGCTGTAGTCGTGCCCATTGGCCAATCTGATCTAGGCAATTCATCAGTCATGGTGTTTCTCTCAGATCACTCCAGTCTGTGTCAAGTTGATGGAGCTAACTAGTGTTCTCTCTCTCTCTCTCTCTCTCTCTCTCTCTCTCTCTCTCTCTCTCTCTCTCTCACACACACACACACACACACACACACGTGTGTGTGTGTGTACCCCTCAATAAGGGGATTCTGAACTGTATTAATGTAGATAAAGCATGCTGAATGTAAGTGTGCATTTGTTTATGCATGTGTTTACTTACTCTCTCTTTTTTTAACATTTAAGTTTATTTTTGAATTTCATCTATGTATTTTGTATTTACATTATTTTTTCTCCCCCTTCTTTCTCCTACTCTTCCAGCACCCAAATACCCTGTTCTCTTGCAAATTCTTGGTCTCCTTTAATTATTATTGTTGTATACCCCCATGTATATAAACAAACAAATATGAAAATACAACCTGCTGAGTTCTTTTAATGTTGCTCATATTTATATGTACTTAGATCTTAACACTTGGATTGGATGATCTATTATGAGACTCCTCCTTGGGGAAGACTGATTCTTTCTCAATAGTTACTGCTTCTAGGGATGATACCTCTTGAAATCGTCTCCCATCTATGTTGGCATGTCAGTTGGTGACCAGAATGGCAGGTTACCCCCAGAAGTGCAGTAATGGCACATATATCTTGGGGTAGCCAGCAGCTACCTAATTGGATGTAAGACTTGCACAATAAGAGAGAATCCATGGTATTACTTTAAGCTCATGCAACTATGTGGCTGGTAAGGCCATGAAACCCAGAAGAGAACCTACTGCGGCTGATTTTTCCTTGACTGGATTTGCTGGTTGCCTCAAGTTTCTGCCACTTTGGTTTACAGATATATACACCAAATAAATAGCTATAAAAACAATGTTAGAATAGTTAAGTGTTATACAGAATACTTACTTGTAGAGAACAAAAGCTTCCCCCTAACCTGAAATTTATGAAGCTTGTGAAAAGTCTGTCAAAAGTAAGTTTTCAAACATAACTTGACACAACTGAATAGAAATACAATGATTCTCTTAGCAAGAAGAGCTTAAAAAGTGGAGAGGAAGTGAAAGCTTCTGATGAGTGGTAAAGAAACAGACACCCAGTGAAGGACTGTAGCCAGCTGCTCTAGTATCAACACACACATATCTACTCAATAGAATGAGCTGGAGTTTATGGGCAGGAGGAACATTGGCACATGAGTCAGGCTTGTAATGCCAGGAGGATGCTGGTGGTCATTCATAAGAACAGTTGTGGGCGAGGTGAGTGTGTAGTGAGGAAAGTAGGTAATGGCTGTTTATCATTTGTTCAGCTTCGTTGGTAAAAAGGAAAGAGATGAGTTTCTCCAAAATTTCCTCCTATTTCATGTTTGAGACAGGTGTAGGGCTATTTCATTTGAAAAAAAGGGTGTGGAATCATGGAACCGTAGTAATCCCCGTTGTGGCAAGTTGGCAGGCCTTTCTATAGAATCTTAGAGCTTTGAGGGCTGTAGTGGTGACCAGTGTGGACTTTGCTGATGGGTGATGTGCACAATGCATTGGAAAGGAAGGTAATACAAAGAAGTCAGGAACTTGGTGGCCACTGCTCCATGGCTGTGGACAGGTCAGAGTATTCCCATGCAAAATGATCCAGAAGTCATCCTGAGGTTTATGACCAAAGAACAAATATGGAACACTCATGTGAGATGTCCCACAGTAAAAAAAATTCTAAAATTTAATGTTAGCTCTGAGGTCTTTAGCTTTTTACCTAATGCTTGTAGAAGTGAGGCTTACTACACCTTAAGGCATAAAAGATAAAATATTAGAAGTATAAATTTTAATGAACTTTGGTTAAAAAACTCTTGTCAAATAAAACTCTATATTGTCTCTTTAGTTCTTAGGAATAATTTAAATGATATTTTTATATAAATTTCAAAAGCTTGTACATAAATAAATAATTAGATTTCATTTTCTTTAAAATAAAGTACTTAGTGTTTAGAGATATTTTCTTTTATGGACATATATGAACGGGGAAGGCTGACATCAGCAATAATAATGGCAAGTGGTTCACATGGTCCTCATGTTCTTGTACTGACATGGAAGTGAGAGCACATTCAAGGCAATAGTTAAGTGTTTAAGTACAGACAGTATGGTGAAGTCTTCCTGGGATGCCAGCGATAGAAGCCTTGCAAGGGAAACGGGTAGAAACGTTTGTGTCTGGAGAGGTGTGCTGATTCTAGGTTGAATCTGACCCAGCATGCTTATTGCTCACCTTTTGCCTCTTTCTAAATAAACACAGGCTCAGTTCTCTCACTGCCAAGTAGCTTTGTTCAGTTGGAAGTCTTGAAACTATGAAAGAATAGTCTGTTACTTAGAAACCTCAAGATGTTTTTGTGATTAACTAGAGATGAGAAAGGATAATGTGGTCAAAATATTTCTAATGATTTTAACAAAGAATTAGTACATAGACCTGCAATGAATTTTTGTTCATTGATTAGAAATGAAACTTCAAAGGAAAAAAAAAGTCAATAGAAAAATGGGCTAAGTATCTGAAATGCTAATTTATGAATAGAATAAACCCAAATAAATGCTTTCATAAAGATTCGCAGTTCTAGAAATTCAAATATAAGTCATGTCAGACCCTTCAACACATCTTGGTATGGAAAGAATTGCATTCATGGCTTATGAAACTGTAAAGTCACATGGTATTTTTGAAAAGCCATTAACAAAGAAGGTGTACATGCTTTTTGACTCAATTTCTTCTCCCAAGGCTTTATGATACAGAATAAAGTCACTAATGGCTGAAGGTATGATAATAAAGAGGTTGCAGTTGCCAAATAGTTTATAGCTATCCATGATTTGAAACAATGTGTATGGCGTAAAAGAACTGGAGTGCTATCAGATATTCCGAAGAACTTCCATGAGGCATGAAATTATTGTGGAAAGTGTGGTACAGAAAATAAAAAGATGTTTCACTTGAGGAATCTCCCAAGCTTTCCATATGTATTTGTATGTGTTTATACATACACAGGAACTGTATCATAAGCATGGCCATCAAAGGAAAGTGCATTGGTCATGTTTGTACCCAGATAACCGTATGATGTAACAGGAAATAAATAAACTAGTGGAGGGTTTCATTACTAATTCTCAGTAAAAAGTATGTCTTGATAATGAATAAAGAAAGATATGAATTGAAAGTACTGTTTGGACAAGCAAATGAAAAGAATGTCTGGTTCCTTTCAGAATTTAATTTATTATTAAAGTCTTCTATTAAAATGATTTTCAAACTGCTATATTTTCAGTTTCACTGCTGAAAACACTATTGTCACTAACCTTGGTTATTTTTGTTATTTCTCATAGTAGCTATTTATATATCTATACTTGGCATTAATTAAATATTGGTTCAGAAAAGAGATGTGTATGCCTATTACACAAAACATATCAGGCATACTCTGCTAACAGTTATATGTTGTGGATGATGTAAATCATAAAAACAGATTTTGAATAAGCAAATAACTTTTTAGGATACCTTTGAGAATATTAGTTATATACATGCAATAAGCATATTTTCTTTTATAGGAAAGCTATTAAATCATTCATTTGTTTGTGTTTTAGTTAGCTTTATACTTAGTATAGAAATATGCATCAAGAGAGATGGATGATTGAGCAAGTCAGGTTAAATGTAAAATGTCAGTTGACGATTTAAGAGGCAAATGAGTACCAGCCTGATTTAGCTGATGTTCACTGGGTGTATGCTCTTCTCATTTCTAGGATTTCATCCCTCATAGGGACAGAAGTTTGGGTTGTTTTCCACGCTGACTTGGACTGTATGATACAAGTACAGTCTGTGTCAGATGCAAATAGCCCGTACAGTGTTCGTTAGTGAGTTCTAGACTGTTTCTTTTCTTGCTCAGTGACCTTGTATTGGTGGCTTGTGATGCACCCATTCTCACTACCAGTTAGTTCTCTATTCTCGGGAAGCGATTTCTAAAGTTTGCCAGCAACATGTTGGCATTTAATTATGTATGGATCAGGGTTAAAATTAAATGAAAATGGATGTTCAATTTCAACCTCTAATTTTGATTTATCAAAAATTTAAGTAAATATTTATAGCACATGAAATATTTATTTTTCTTACATTTAAAATTTCATTTATAAAATCTAGTCGACCTATTGCTTAACTGTCTTATCATTAGTATCAAGGATAAGATAACCTAGTTCTCCTTTGAAGTAAATGAGTTATTACTTACGTTACACACAAACATGTAGGAATGACCCTTTAAATTTTATGTTTTAAATTGGGCTATACAGATTGCTCAGAACTTAAGGTCTCTGGCTGGTCTTTCAGATAACTTGGGTTTGGTTCCCAGAACCTACTTAGCATATCACTCACAATTATCTGTAACTCCACTTCCAGGATATCCAATACCCTCTGCTCTCCGTGGGCACTGGACGTGTATGTGGTTCGTAGACATACATATAGGCAAAGCATCCATATACTTAAAATAAAAAATTACATTACATTTGCATGATCACTGATTTTTCTTAATGTGTCTTACTAAGAATAAAGTGTAGTAAATACTAATGCATAATTTATACCTACCTATACATGATAATTGTATACTATGAAATACATCATTTGAGAAATGTTTTCAATGATACCTTTTGTTTTATTAACCACTACATATATTCTTTTTGGTTGTCTGTTGACCAATTAGAAAGATTATTATCTTTCCTCCTCCCTGTATACCTGAATTTTTGCTGTTCTTTGTGTACTCTCGTAGTGTATCACTTTGGTTGCTAAGAACATTGATTGGTAAGTTTTTCTCTTCTGTTAATTTAGTAGATGATTTAGCATTCAATAATACTGCCTATAAAGTTAGCCTGTTTAGAAACTGCTCTAGGAATTAATGAAAATTGCTTTACAATCAAATCTGGAGATGTAAAGAATACCTTAGTGGCTAGATTCAGAATCAGTGCCCTGCAAATTGGTGAAACTAATATACCATAGAAACATGCCCCGTAAGCATTTGAGAAACTTCCCAGAAATTCTGCTTATTTTATTTCTTCTCTCGTTTTCAATATGTAGAGCACATTAGATGTGCAGCAAATGCATTGTGATAAATGAGTGCAATGTGTGGTTTAGACCAACAGGCCTTACGTGGTTATTGTCAAGGTGGGGCTTTCGAAATTCTTTTGAATAACTAAGTTTTTCTGGAATGCATAAACTAACATTTAACTGGCAGTCCTCTGTCTGGTAGTATTAACTAAAGTGGGTATTGGAGGTTAAAAGTGTTGTAGGAATTAGAAATATCCTTTGGAAGGAGATGAGCCAGTTATCACACAGTTATGAGCGGTGCCTTACTGTGACCACAGAACTCATGAAGTGGAGCCTGGTGGATTGATTGTTTTGAATTTGAGGAAAGCCAGTGATACATAACATTTGTCTCAAAAAGAGGGAGAAGGAAAAGGAGACAGAAGTGTTGAAGGAAGGTAGGATTAGAGCATGTGGAGTGTTTGTGTGGACCTCTCATAAAGATGTGTACACACAGAGAAAGCTATGCTATATTTATATGGAGAAGATATTGCCCTTTTGTCTAGAGGGAAGCACCCATTAAACATGAGCATAGTAGGGAATGAAATTGGAAAGGAATACTCTTAGAAAATCTTGAAATTTTAATATAATCCACAACAGAATAATTTTGACATTGTTTGCTAGATGCTTTGTGCCTACCTACTTACTAACAGAGAGATAATTTTGCCTAATTTTTGTTTTTTATAGATTAAAAATAAATTAAGACAGTAGTCTTCATACTACATTCTAGGTGTGTTACCTAGGTTAGCCTTGAACTCAAATTACTTGTGTGCCAATTTCTTGGATGCTAGGATTGCAGGTGTGAGTCATCATATCTGAGTTCTGTTTTATCTTTTAGAGTGCCTTGTAGATAGAATGCTCAGTTTTCTTAAGTGCCCTGAACATACTTTTGTGAGCAGTTCTATTAGCATTTAACTCTGTGTCATTCCTGGTTATATTTGAAGGAGATAGCGGAATGTGAAAGATGCATTCCTTCATAGAAGTCTATCTGAACTTGGCTTCTTGTCTTTGTAATTTTTAAGCATCCTCTAAGGTGCTTCACTGTGACACTATATTTCTATTTCAGTTGTGAATTCCTTTTACCTGTGTTACTGTGGTATGGATTTTAAATGGTCCCTAAATCCTTTTTTTTTTTTTTTTTTTTTTTTTGGTGTGTGTGTGCTGGAGCTTAGTTTCCAGCCCATGATGCTACTAATAGATGGAAGGAATTTTATGGGTTCTAGTTTTAGCAGCAGCAACAACAACAGCAAAATGATGTAAAGATGTTATTGTGCCTTGGAGGGAAGACTACCTCTCTTGGCCTCCCCTCTTCTGCTTTCATTCACTTCTAGGCCTTGTGAGGTGACATAGACCCAAGGAAACAAGCTCAAGAGAGCACAGACTGAAATTTCTGAAACTCAGCCAAAATAAACCTTCCTTTTTAAAAATTGATTTACCTTAGGCATATATTACACCAATTGCAACACTCACTGGCCCATTTGATAAACGTTACTTCCTTAGTGTGGGGTATGTGCTTTTCGCATTCTGATTTCTATTCATTTTGTGTTTGCATTCTCCCTACTTACAGAACTTGTAAGGTAGCTATGCAGTTTTTAAACTGCACCAGCTGCTTCACCTAACTGTACCTTATTCCTTTTCAATGCAATTCTACTTCCCAGTCCCCTTCTCTTAAGAACTGCTTTTGAGGGCTGGAGATGTAGTCAGTTCATAAAGTGCTCGCCTTGTGTAATGGTTTGAATAAGATGACCCTCATAGTACATGTTTTTGAAGATTTGGTCCCCGGTTGGTGGCTGTTTAGGAAAGCTTTTTAGGTATGGCTTTTCTGGAGGTATGCCAGTAGAAGTGGGCTTTGAAGTTTCAAAAACTCGTATCATTTTAAGTTTGCTCTTTCTGCTTCCTATTTCCTTTCTTCTATAACATGCCACGGTCTTGGTGTTTTATCCGAGCAATAGAAGAGCATGTAATATACTTTGTAAGTTTAGAGAACTGCTATTGATGCCAAGAACCCGTATTCAAAATGCTGGGCATGGTGACTAACACTTAAAATTCCAGCACATGGGAGGTAGAGACTGATCGATATCTCAGACCCCTAGGCCAACCAGCCTACCCTTTCTCAAAAAAATACCACGGGCCTGAAGCGATTACTTAGCAGTTTATTATTTTAAGGATTTGTATGTATGCATGTAAATATGTATGTGGGTGTGTGTGTGTATCCATTATGTATCTACCTCTGTCTCTGTCTGTCTGTCTGTCTGTCTGTCTGTCTGTCTGTCTGTCTGTATCTAGACAGGGTTTTTCTGCAGCTAAGTCTGTTCTGGAACTCTCTCTGTTGACCAGGCTGGCCTTGAACTCAGAGATCTACCTGCCTCTGTTTCCCAAGTGCTGGGATTAAAGGTGTGTGCTACCACTACACCAGGCAGTGTCTGTTTATAATAGCAGAGATTTGGGGAAATAAATGTTTCAAATTTCTGCCTTTTATTTATCACTTCAGTTGTTGGGCACATTTTAGAGAAAAACATAGTTGCTGGTCTCTAGCTGCTTCTGCTTTGGATAATTCAGCGTTTCCAGCTTCTGTCTACATCCTGTTGACTGTGGACTCAGCCTTTCTTCTTGTATTTGGATTTATAACTACACTATAAAAAAAATGTGGGGCTGGAGAGATGGCTCAACAGTTAAGAGCGTTGCCTGCTCTTCCAAAGGTCCTGAGTTCAATTCCCAGCAACTACATGGTGGCTCACAACCATCTGCAATGAGGTCTGGTGCCCTCTTCTGGCCTTCAGGCACACACACAGACAGAATATTGTATACATAATAAAAAATAAATATTAAAAAAAAACCTTGCTTACTGTGATGTCAGTAGACATTTGCTCCAAATGTTTTTGAGTTTTGCGGCTGCCAGTGCTCTGTAACTACAAAACAGCTTTCTTACCCAGAGATAATTTGACTTCTATTCCCAGTCTCATAACTGATTCTGGTTATGATGAGGTTGGATGTGATCCAAAGATTTTCTTTCTCTCCTTTATGTATCCTCCTGCATTTAACCACTAGAAAGTGTGTAAAATTTTGTATTTGTTTTTGCCCCCTCTTATTTTTTTATATGTGTTTGAGTGTGCCTACATGCATGTCTGTGCATCACATGCAAGCATTGTCTATGGAGGCCGGAGGAGGGTGGTAGTTCCCTCACACTGGAATTACAAATGGTTGTGAGCATCTCTGGTTGCTGGGTATCAAACTTATGTTCTCTTAATCACTGAGCCATCACTCCAGCCTGTGTACTTGGCTTTTAAGTGCTTACTCATAGGAAGAGATTAGATTCCTAGGGTGGTGTGTATGTACAAGAGACAGGCGATTTATTCTTAAATCAAGAAAAAAAAAGGGAGACTTCAACTGTCAATGTTACCAGTGACATTTGTAAGTACAGCTCAGAATCATGGAGGCAAATAATTGCACAATTACCTGGAGGAACAGAAAGCAAATTGCTTAATTTTGAAGACTGCAACATCTGGTGTTTTCTCAGCCCCCATACCCTTTTAGTAAATGCCCAAAGAAGTTTTGTTGTGATTTCCCTTTTATATAAACATAATCAACATAATAAAGAAGATAATGAACCAATGACTAAGAGCTTCACTGTGTTATTCTATCTGCTCAGATGTGCCAAGCAGATCTTTATCGTTCATTGAACCATCAAATATAGGCTGGCAAATTAGAACATCCATGTTTATTTATTCAACTCCTCCACCCTCATCTTTGGGTTCTTTTTAAGTCTTTTAGTTGTAGTTTGTTGCTCAGTTGAAACTAAATAGTTCTAAGAGAACTCTGTAGATGGCGAGTGGAAACAGGTGGCCTATGTGATACCATGTAAATTTGCCTTCTATTGTTCAAGTTGAAATACGTGATATTCTGTTTTAACTTTTAGGTCAGTTAAACCTGAACCAAAGTTTTATGTATAGTTTGATTTAAAAGTATCCATTGTAGAAACAATGAAAAACCCAGAAAAATTATTAAGCTTTATAATGGTTTTCAAAGTTTAGTTCATATTCATATTGCAAAATCCACAAATAAGCATATCACTTGATGAGCTGTTGCTGAGGAAAAACACTATGCTGTCAGTATTTTAGGTAGGAACGTAGGATAATGCCAATATATTCCTTTTCTTTCTCCTCTCCCAGATTGCTTCTAACGACTTCTAAGATTGCAGATTGGGCTATCATTCTATTTTTTAAATCTTTTAAACTATTTTTTTTTCTTGTGTTAAAACTCACACAGCACAATATTCATCATGGTCAAACACATCATCCAATGACATTCGGCATATTTGTTGTATTATACTGCTTGTCAGCCCTGACGAGGTCAGAACATTTTTATTTACCTGAGAATGACCATGCCCCTCCCTGCAACAGTAGTTTCCCTCTTTTCCTCACAGAACTTCACTGCAGATGACTCCTCTCTGATTCCATTGTCCCTTTGCTTTCTTACTATCTTGCACTTGATCCTTTAGGATCATCTTGTTTTCCAAGTAGCTCAGATTTCTTATTGGAGAAAATTATGACCCGTGTATTTGATCTTTTAATGTTATGTCCTTTCATGTAGACCTATTCAGCTGAACTTGGAAATACGTGTATGTCTGCCTTTTAAAATAATGAGATATACGTGCACACACATGTACAAGCACTGTATGCTATCTGTGCAGGGCACTGGAACCAGTACTTACTTGAGCATCAAAATGTGGGGATGCTTAATTCAGTTGTGTAAAATGGTGCAATGTTTGCAAATGACCTGTTGCATCCACTTATATCTTGTAGTCTTTTTATTGTAATTAGTAACATTACTAACATTAGTAACATTAGTAACATACTGATTAATTCCAATCATGTATACATTACATATGATACCAAAGAATAATGCAGTTAGTTGTTACATTTAGTTATTTAAGACATAATAACAAGGAGAAAGTCTTTTGATGTTCAGTCCAGAGACAAACACCTGATAGGTTATTAGTAGAGTTTACACGTGCTTGGAGTGAGGATTTGGAGTACTGATTGTATATCTGTATATGGAAAACAGATGTTTCTATGTTTTCATTTCTCTTTCTTATATGTGTCTTTAACTTTACTCCCTCCTTTCCCTATACACACACACACACACACACACACACGTTTGCGTGTCCGCAACCACAGACAGACACAGAGAGAACCATAACTTCATACTGATAATTTGCAGTCTAATTCTGTAGCATTCATTGTACCCATCAATCTGTTAATATAGTAACTTTTTAAAATCTCACTTGAAGTCCTTTCAGTTTGAATTTACTTTATTTTCAGACTTCTTTCTAAGTTTTCATTCTTTCTATTGTTTGTCCCTTTTTATGGCTTTTCATTTGGACAGTTTATCAGTTTCGTGTAATTTTTTATTCTTCTGCAAACTAGTATACATTTTTTTTCTATATTTGCTTACTTAAAAATATTTCCTCACACATTGAGAAAGTATTTTAATATTCTCTTAAGCAGAACAAAAGCAAGTGTGAGAGTTTACAAGATGGGTCAGCATTTAAGGACACTTGCCCCTTGCATGATGACCTTACTTTAATCATACCAGCTCACATGGTGGAAGGAGGGAAGTCACTCCTGCATGTTTTCTTCTACCACCTCTGCAAATACGCATTTAGATACGTACGCATATATGTATGTAAAGAAATGGGCGGGGTTGGGGAGATGGCTTAGCAGGCAAGGCATTTCCTATGCATGTGTGACGATCAGGAAAGGTGTTTAGATCCCCGACATCCACATAAAAGCTACGTAAGTGATCATGGCAGCACAGCTGTTACCCTGTGCTAGTGCACAGGCGATGGAGACAGAAAGGCCCCAGTGTAGACTGTCTTGATTATGGAATCAGTGCATTGAGCAAGGGGCCCTAACTCAGATTGAAGATGGAAAACAATCAAGGAAGATGCTGATATTGATCTTAATTTTAGCACATGCACACACATGTGGACTTTACCAGATACATGTGAACACCCAAACACATGCACACACATCAAGAAACATGCACTTATAAGCAAAGAAAGGAGGAGAAATAAGGTGTATTACTAAAGGTAATGGCCAATGTAGAATTGAGGTTCTTTTATGATATATCATAATAATAATAATGAACAAATAAAGTGTGTTAGATTTTTTATTTATTTTAAATTAATATATAATTATCTAAAACTACTATTGGTTTCTTAGGCTTAAAGAAACCTTTTTTTCTTTGTGGAGTATTTAGAAGCAAAAAGGAGAACTTTTTTATTACTTTGTAACTTTTAATTGGCAATTCTAAACCTTCAGTCTATGCTCTTTTTAAAGATTTATTTTAACTAATTTTCATCATGTAGTGTTCATCATTGTGCATCAGTACTTCATGTGCGCATGAGTACAGCTATCTGCTGTGAGCCACCTGATGTGGGTGCTGTAACTGAAAAAAGGCTTCTCTGCCAGAGCAGTACGTGCTCTTAACTGTGAGCCACCTCTCCAGCCTTAGCATGTACAGTTTTCAATGTACAGGTAAACAGTCTTTCAGAATTGTAGACAGGGATTTTGTTTATAATGGTGCTTATTTTATGTTTAACTTAAAAGAGAGCCCATTAAGGAGATTCTTGCAAGCCGTAATTTGGGTGGTTGGTGAACCTGTCTCTAGTACTTTGTAGCTTTTATATTTCTGCTTCGAGTCTGTATAAAATAATCTGAGGTTAACAGATTTTATTGCTCCTACAACTTGACTTTAGTGCTAGATGTTCCAAAAACGAGTAATTCATGCTGCAGCGACAGCTTAGTGTTTCTGTGGTCAGTGACATTAGACACTGTTGAGATCATTTAAAAGGGCAGGAGAATTGTGGCAGTGCACTTGAATAATTGTGTATATGATAGTAGTCAGCTTGTAGTTATCCTCTTGGCAGCAATGCGCTTATTACCCTTGCTTTGAACTGTGGTGATTCTTCAAAAGTCGTTCTTGTTTTCATTTTTTTCTCCCTCCATCTTGCTTCTCACAAAGCTCATTACCTGGTTTGGTATCAGGAATTAAGAGAGTGTAAGACTGAAGGTACAGAGGTAGTTAATTTATGGTTATGGACTTAAAAGTTGCAGAGGTTGATAAATATATTTATGTAGAACACTGAAGGATTTGACGTTACAAATCCTTCTTCTGATATTGGTGGCCATTTTCTGTTTTTCCCCCTTCAGTTTTTACTGCTTTAAATTACAAAGTAAAAGGCAAAGAGAGCTCTCTATTCTAATAATGGACTACACCTCAGTCTCTTACTGGTCATACAAATTTTTATTTTGATAACCTCTAGCGCCTATATATTTTTGATATTTATATTTTAAAAGTTGACACTCATTATAGACAAAGAAAATTGAAAAACTAAGGTATTCGTTACAATAGAAGATGCTACATGATGGATTTTGGTTCTTTTCACTTAGGATTCAGGGATGTTATAATTTGGCTATGAGTGAGCAGCAATCATAGAAGTGTTTAGGAATGTGATATTGCAGGTCATTTAGACAACAATCATTCTAGAAACTACCATATTGGGCAGTGTTAATTTCACAGAGGTCAGGGATGAGTTATTGCTGGTATTCCCAGGTATCCTTTTCCTGGAGAGTTAGTATATATCTAGATCATGTATTTTGCTTTTATTATTAAAATAAAGTCGAACATTAAATGATAGGTTCTTCAAATCACTCACTTGCTTCTCAAAGGTCATCCATTCTCTCCCCCGGTTACTGTGTATGTCTGTTTTGTCATAGACATGGTATTCTGACTTATTATACAAAGAAATGGTCTAGGATAGTGAATTTGCCTTATATCTGAGCTGAGATGAAAGGAGGGATGTCTGCAGGCAGGAACAAAAGAAGCTGGTCAAGGCAGGTCAAAGGAAATGGCGACTATTACCTTTAATAGTCACTTAGCATGAGAGAGCGCTTGGTTTAGACAAATAGGAATGGTCCAGGTATGCATAAGGCATGCATATTGCCTTTTATGCCCTTGAAGATACTTCATAAGGAAGATGACAGCTATAATCTTTGTACTTTTCCCCATCTGCATTTGGTATTTTAGAATAAATTTTACCAAGAGATTAAAAAAGATTTAAAAATTATGTGGGATAAATATCCTTCTAATTTTTGTGATGTCAGGCAGACATCCTTATCTCACTAATGTGTTTTGATACCACAGGGGATAAAGCTTTCTAAGTATTTTCATCTTCATGGCTAATGGATTTCAAGATATGCAGCAGCAAGCCTCCTCACATGCTCCATCTACCCTCTACTTCCTTTGAAGTTAGGCAAAATGAAAGGAACATAAGACCTTGTTGAAAGGGAGTGTTTATGTTTCTTCACACATTTTTTTCTCCTCTCAGTTTTATTTCTTTTATACTTTTATTTTGGTAGGGAACATGTTAAAAATTATCATCCCAATTAGTTTATTTTCTGTTCTTATTCTAAAATGTTTCATTCTAAGTAAAATTTTGTTTCAGGATATATTATATTAAATATGCACATTTCCAATGTGGTTGATTTTCCTTTCTGTCCTGATTGTAATTCTTCTTCTTCACCTATGTTGCCTTTTATAGTAACCACATCCATTCTCTGGATGCAGGCATCTTGCACAGGACTTGCGAATTAGTCAGAATGGACTGCTGCCTTGCAGAGTGTGTCACACAGGATGGTAACATTGACCAAGGTTTGGATATTTAGCCCATTGATTTTCCTTCCTGTAACTACCAGTACCATTGTCTTTAATGACTTCCCCACAGAGATGCTCCACCCGGTGTTTCACTTTGTTATCCCAGTGATCTTTGGAACTGATCCATAAATAAGAAAATGAGCTTTTTATTCTATTTTGATAAAAACTGCCTGCAATTTTGGCAGTATTTTTCTGAATATGTTTATTATTCCTGGGAAAGTGTCTTGCTTAGTGAATTTAATTTGTCATTTTTTAAGTGTTTTGTTCATTCTTTGTGTCTTTCACATAAGGCATCTTGATACCATTCATTTCCTGTCTGTTGGTATCTGCCCTCTGCCTTTGCAATGCATCCTCCCCCCAATAAAATAAATTTTTTAAGAAAAAAGGAAAAAAGAAAACAAAGAGAAAAATGTCATCAAGAAAGCTGTTGTGAGACACAGTGAGTCACACAGTAAACTTCTTTGTCCATATATCTTTACTTGCAAGTGTTCATTGCGGTTTCAGACCTGTAGTTTTTGCTACACTATCTATGTTGGGTCTTTACTAGGAAGGACTCTTGGATATCCTAACGTTGCCATATGTCATGGAGGTCCTGCAGCTTTGGGTCTGCAGGACCAGCCCCTTCACGTAGATATTAGATGGAGTGGAGGTTGGTGTGGGCTGGATAGTTGCAGTGTTGGTCAGCCTGCCAGCTCTCCCCTATCTTCACCACCAGGGTGAGCTCTCCAGCATTGCCCGGGCTGGTTCAGCCAGCAGCAATGAGTAAGGGACTGGCCAGTTCTGCTTTCACTCCCTTAGTGTCAGCATTCCCATACATCAGGGCCAGCTCTCTAGTCTTGCCCACGTGAGCTGTATGACCCTCTCTCCTGAGTGCTTCAGCTGATGAGAGGCAGGATCAGTTTTCTACAGTGTTCCGGCCAGTGAAGGGTGTGGTCAAATCTGTACAGCTCTATCCTCTCAGCCTTTGGTGTTATCTGTAGAGACCACAGCTGTGTCAGAGCCATGAACTCAGACATGGGCCCCAGCAACAGCTCAGGTCCAGACGTCGTTGTGGCCTGGGTGGCAATCAAGCCACTTTCCTCAGTCTGATCCTCTCTTTCACCTCTTCAGATGTATTCTTCTGTCCACAGAACGGGAATCATTCTGTGTGTGTCTCTTTTGTAGCATACCTTGTATTTGCTCACCATAGTAGTATCTGTCTGCCTGGTGCTGTAAGGCGCCAGGGGGCCAGTGTTTTCTCCTTGGAGCCCATCCCAGCCGCATGACATGGTATCAGAGGTGTTGCTGGGCAAGCTAGAAACCCAGGGCTGCCTTTGGTTCTCTCCTGCCTTCCTCAGCCACATCTTATGATGCAGTTATTTTGCTCAGTGGATTTTTTAAATAAAGCTAAGTCTAGATGTTAGGTCCAAAGTATCCCACCCCCTCAATTGGCAGTACTGGTGATAATGTCCTAAATTTCTAAACAGATGAACAGCCTTTATCAGTTCAAAGAAGACACCCTGCTGTCATATAAAATCTGCTTCCTTTTCTGCTGGATAGCCTTGGCAGTTTGAACCCCAATAAACCTATCTTTCTACCCATGGGTTGGTCTAGCTTGGTGGTTTCACTGTGCCCTTGCTTATATTTGGCCTCTAGGAATACACTGTTACATCTCTATTTACGTTTCCCTCAATTTCTTGCTATTGCTTTGTACTTCTTAGTTCATTTCTTTCATTTGTTATTTTTTTCTTGTTACTTTGCCTTTTGATGCCCTTATAGTGTTTCAAAAGTACTTTAAAATGCCCTCTTTCAGTGTTTTGCAATGTTTTGCAATCTTTATTTTAATATGTTGAGCTTTGATTATGATGCTGATAAATTTATGTAGGTGATCATGACATTGGAATATGATCTGACTTCTTTTCCACCTACATATCTATTAGAATTCTTGCTCAGTTAATTAGCTGGAACCTCTGCTGCCGTGGTGCTAGTGAATGGAAGGGGAGACATACTCCCTTGTTGCCAGCTTCAAACAGGAAGCATCCAGTATGATTACTGTGGAGTGGAAGTAACTGGAATAGTTTATGAATACAAACAGGTGAAATCTATTCAATGTTGTTAAAGTGGACTAATAATGTTATCTTTGGAAATCTGAACACATACTTTTAAGAATTTTCATGAAGAATCTCCATAGAACATGGGTTCAATTTGTTCTTTGTCCAAAATGGCATCTTTTGTTTCAGCTGAGTTAACTTGTCAATTCTGTCAGAATCATGATTATTTTGGCAATAAAGCTTGAACTCTACTGATAAGTCCTTGATACACGTATTGGCCTGGTAATGTGTACAACAAATGAAAGGTTCATGATATCAAGAAGTCATAAGCAGCCTGTAAAACAAGACACAGATGTTAGAAAAGAAATATTCTTGGTCTGAGGACCAGAGGAAGCATAGTCTTGGGGACCTATTAATTTATTTGGGATGTATTTCTAAAATATTTTCTAGTTATAAAAGAAATCTCTAATGAATGGATCCTTCTGGAATTAAAGTACACATTTTGAATAAAAAGTGCATAGATATTCTCTACACACACACAAATGCTTTGGTTAGAAATACTGATGAATGGGAGTCATTTTGTCATTTCTTCCTCCCTTTTGCTTGTCTTTTTTCTCAGTTTTCTGTAATAAAGAAGACAATATTTTGGCAACTTAACAAACATAAGTGTTGCATTAAATGAATTATTCTTAATGCTATCAATGGGTGAATTGAGATGTTTATTACTATTTCAGTTGCCTTATAAGCTTTATTGCATCATTTTCAATTCTTTTGAGATTTTGACGTTGACTTTAAATAACCACTTTGATATCACCATAAAAAAAAAACACTGTTTTCCCAATACTGACTTGTTTTGCATTACCATTTCTCTTTTCTTGCATAATGTTTTGGCAATTAATAAAAAAAAAAGAAATGAATAAAAGAAGGGCTAGATTTTTAATCCAGTTTTGAACGTGGTCGACTTCTTTCCTTTGTACATCTAGTCTCTAAATAGGTATACTTTAAGAGCTTTCTTTATTGTTCACTGATGTCTTCCTCATTTCCCAACTGGGACACATGCATACCTTCTGAACTGGTCTTTGCTTTTGATCTTGGGTTATATGTCCACGCGATTTCTGTGGCCTGTGAAGCTCTCAGCCCCTTCTGTCACTTTAAAAAAAATACCTGCCAGCTTAGCTGTCTTGTTTCCTTAGATGTTAATTCAAGCAGGCATGACAGAAGCCTTTGAATTCCTACCTGTGAGACACTCATTGGCTGCCGTGTTTAAAATTGTATGTTTTATACTATGAATATTTCTGCATTTTGCTTATCTTTCTCACTAACAAGCTTACTATTTACAGTACAATGTGTGTGTGTGTGTGTGTGTGTGTGTGTGTGTGTGTTTGATGATACTGGGGGTTGTGCCCAAAGGTGTGCTTGGTTCTCAACGTTAAAACTGTACTGATATGCTTGTATCTAGTGAGGATTTAATGTTTTTCAAATAACCAAGGAATTCCATTTTTTTCTGTTCCATAGTTTATATAAAATAGATCCTACTGAAATCTCCCTTGGAAAATTGGTAGAGTACAGTGGTACTCTACCAATTTATTGTCTGTCTTTTGTTATCAACTGAATATTCTTTTTTATTTCTTTTTGTATATGCTTGTGTTTTTGTCTGAAAGTATCCATGCATCGGTGTGTGTCTGTTTCTATATGCATGTGTGTGTGTTCATGTGCCAAAAATTACACTTGCAATGGCAACTGAATGAACCAATGACTAATGGCTCTTCCTGTGTACTCAAAGTCTTGTTCAGTAAGTTCATTTGTTTAAGTTGAGTCTTAATATTTGAATTCTCTGTTACATTTGAAAAAGCAATCATTTTCATTATCAAAACATTTAGTGTAATTTTTAAAAGCAATTGTGAATAAAATCAATTTTTCTATGTTCTAACAACATTTCACCTCAAAACAGTAATTTTGTTAGTTATTACTATGATAAATTTCATCTCTTATAGATAATCTTTATTGTAGCATAAATTAAAAAACAATTTTTTTTATTTGTTTTACAGGGAAGTCTTAGAAGTAGCCGACAGATCTCACCTCAGGAATTTATCCATGAGCTGAAAATGGGGTATACTGATGAGAGACTTTCCACATATCTGGAGTCACTGCGAGTATCATTGACCAGTAATCCTGTGAGGTAATTAATACCCCCTGGTTGTCACTGTGGCATGTTACTTAATTAAATGGATATCTCTATTCTTTCATTTATATTTACTCCATCTGCAAATAGCTAGTATACATTACCAGTTTCTCAAAATAAAAACCCAATACCAAATGGTCTTCAAAACATATACATACAATAACATTATAGAGACTAAGCTGGATGAATTATGTATTTAGGATTACACACACATACATACACATGCACACTCCCACACGTTGTAAATAAAACAAAAGAAAAAGAAGCCATGAATTTGAAAGAGGACAAGGGGTTGGACATGGGAGGTCTTGGAGGAATTAAAGGGAAGGAAGACGTGATGCAATACTATAGTCTCAAAAATAAAAAAAAGGTTATCTAAAAATTGAAATTAAAGAAAATTGATGAAGAATCAATCTCAATGGACCTTTGTTTTTATTACTAAACATAGTAAAACATAACACATGGACTTAAAGCCGTTTTATGAAATCCTTTAAAACATATTTTGTGAAAAAACAATCAAGATAAAAATCTATCACTTTAATACAATTATGTTTTACTTTCAATTTTCATATTGTTAAAATGCTTGCTGATTCTTATATGATATAACAAGGCCTACCACTTGTTCCTTTTTTCCCTCTTTTAAAAACGGTATCTTATGTAGAAGATCATAGATTAATGTTGCTGTATTTAACAAATAAAAGAACATAAGAGTACACATTAAAGTTAAAATTTTAGACTTCACGAACAAGAAACAAAACTACAAAACCCACTTTAAAACCAAATTAAACTGTTATCATTTATGTGATATAAATACCATATAATTTTCTATAGATCAGTTTCACAGTGTTTCAGATTGTGCTACATTCTCATGCCTTTGAGAAAAATTTCATGCCATGTGTGAAAAATAAAAAAGATAAAATAATGATGATAAACTGATCTCATTTAAACTTGCCAGATTACTGGAATGTAGGAGGTATTTGTTAAAACACAAAACAAAATCATGTTATTTAAAAACAATGTGTTATTTGAAGTATTAATTTTGATACTTTATAGGATAGAATTCAATTTTCATAGAAGCTTTACACTAACTCTGAATTAGGTTGATGATGTCTTAACCAGGATATTCTTGAAGAAATTTAAGCATAAGTTGTCATTCAATATTTGAGTAGTGAGTAAGAAAATCTGAGAAATCTGGATGTTGGCTTTTTGTTGTTTAAGGAATGGTTGTTTTTAGATAGAATACATGCATATGTATATATGTCTGTAGTATCTGTAAATCTTTGAAAAGCTGTGATAGGCTAGTGCCGTTGTTGGTCGTTTTGGGAAACATACTGCTGTGAATATTCTCTGTGAAGAGTAATTTTTTGGACATTTCCAAGCTTGAATATAAGATGAGAAGTCTTTGACTATAGAAGTAGTTAAACAAAAGACTTAGGTTCTAAGACATGGCAGTGAATTAGTGTAAACCACAACAACAAAATCTTTGCTAGTTTTAAGTTTTATGAATTTTCACTTGTAGTGTGTTTCTTAGACTGTGGCTCCATATGGATGAAAGCTGAAGGATGCTTTTCTGTGTGCTAACTCTTCAGCAGTTCACGTTCTATAACACTTGAGAAAGGCAAGAAAGTTTTAATTTCCACCTTTTTCTTTGATCTTGCCTTGCCTTTTATTAGTAAGAGATTTAACTTAAAGAATTTCATAGATATATTTATAAAAGAGCAACTTGTGTTTCCAGCTTAATTTATTCTTGTAAAATATATTAATTTAAGAATATTTATGCCTGGGGAGATGGCACAGTTGGTAAAGTGTTGGCATACAAATCTGGGAACCCGAGTTTGTATCCCCAGTGCTCATGTAACAAGTGGGGTGTGGGGGTGCGTAGCTGTAATCCTGGCACTGAGGATGCAGATCCAGGAGGATCTGTGACTTTCTGGCCAAGCCGTTTAGACAGAGTGACAAGGTCTGGGTTCAGTGAGAGACTGAATATGGTGGAGAGTATTGTGTGAGACGTTTGCTCTACACTGTGGAATCCACATGCGTGTGCAAATATACCTATGTAGATGTATAAACAGATGCACAGACACACATACAGAAATAGTTATTACAATCCTACTTTTCCCCCAAGTGTTATATTTAGTATTTGGCTTAGGAAAGAAAACCATGTTTCTTTGCAACTTAATTGGAGCAAAGGGTGTTTTGGGGTAAAATGGGTGACAACTCCATGCATTTCTGCTTATCCTGGCAGACACGGCACTGGGATCTTTGTAATTTTTTCTAATATAGAAGTCCAGCATGAGGAAGTCACTGGTGATGTGCAGCCTCTTCCCAGCAGAAGCCTCTTCCCTCCTCCTTTTAAAGTAGATAGTGCTGATAAAAGATGAGACAAAAGGGAAAGGTTTAATATAAATCCATGTGTAGGATGATGGCATGAATAACTTGTTGAAATGTTATGTCAAAATACTGAGAAATGATGTTGTGTATTTTTTCCTGTATTCTTATTTAAAGAGAATCATTAAAATACCACCAAATACTTGTAGAATCTTCTCCCCTAGGCAAAGCGATTTGTAAAGTATTATGGTAATTTATTGTTTCCATGAAGTCCTTTTAACTAATAAGAATCGAAATTCTTGTCAGAACAATTATTTCTGAAGAGAAGTTTCTCGAATACTTGTTCTTCCAGTGTTTCACTAGAAGAATGGCTTGAAAATCTTGGCACTGTGCCACTCTTTGGTCTTTTCTCTTACGATGTCTCTTCAGCTTCAGGTTTACTTCTATCCAGATAACATGTGACTTATCTGGCTAAGCATTTCTGATCATTAGATGTATGAGATCACCAAATGGATATCACTGTTTTACTGTCATGATAGTAGTTTTTTCTTGTTTGTTTAGATGGGGTCTAGCTATCTTGGAGCTTGGAATCCTTATGCCTTGGGCTCCTAAGTTCTGGTATTAAACGTGTTTCATGTTGTCTCCATAAAGTATTTAATATTTGTGAATGCTGTGGATGAAACCCAGTAAACTGATCAGTGACTGTTCTATAATATTGCTTCAGGATCAGAACTTATTTAAACCAAACTTAGGGAAAACTAGCTTTTCTGCTCTCCAAATTATGACGTGCCTCCCCTAGCCTCTGGCTATGGGGTATTCTCAGAACAGAACAGTTCATCAAATTCTTTAGCTGCCTGCCCAGTATGAGCCATGCTAGTCTTCCATCACCTAGATAGGACCGTATGTGAGAGCAAGGTGTTAAAGACCAGCTTCTTCTTCTTTTTCTTTCTTTTTTTTTTTTAAATAAAGATTTGATGTCAAAACTATAAAGTTCTTCTGTTTGAGGAGGTTCATTGATTATTCATTATTCTCTGTGACAGTTTGTAGCTAGTTTTGAACACTGGTGAAAAGATTAACTTTTTCGTATTACCAAATATAACTTTCAGTGAATCTTGACACAGCCAATAGTTATGTTTGAGTGATTGAATGCATTGGGTAAAAGCAGAAACAGGTAGACACTAATATCATTATGATTGATTTCAAGCATTTATAGTTCTTACCCACTTATGCATATGCCAAATTAGTTATAGAATGTATCTTTGTTTTCTAAGTTTGATGTACCTGTCAGGGGCAAAATTTCTGTCTCCTGAAATTCAATATAACAAATCTCTGTTTTCTGATTTTAGGCAATATTTTGTGTATGTGTGTGTGTGTGTGTGTGTGTGTGTGTGTGTATGTGTATTCCCTTTTTAGTTTCATAAGAGTTATTTTCTCATCTTTTATAAACAATTTCTTAGGCTATCTTGAAGGTAAGTTTGATAGAATTGATACATAAAGCTTTGACAAAGTTGTTTCAGTAGATTATGCAGGGAAAGAAGTCCACACCCAAATGAGCAAAAGTGTCTGCATGTCAGTATTTAGTGTATTGAGTATCAACTCTATAGTCTAGTTTGTAAACAGTCTTGGCTTGACAACATGAAGCATGTGCCTTTAGTGTTGGAGGCAAGTGGCAAGGATTAGATTCTGTGTGCCCACTGGGAACAACATAGTCTGAAGACGTTTTTAAAAGAAAGATTTTATGTTACTAATACTTTGGCCTGTTTTTTATTTTTTTAAATAATATATTAAAAGATTTAAAGAAATGATTGTAGCTGCAGTAAGCCACCTACCTACAGGGATGACTTATGGAATATTGAGACCTTCAAATGTTCATGTCCCTTTAAAAAAAAAATCATACCCTTGTCCTGTGGTAAGTTCTGTCCTAGCGTTGGAATTTGTCATTCCTTCGTTTTCCAATGCAATTTTATTCTTCACATATTCTTTAGTAACAGATAACTTGGTTTATCTCATTTATTTTTTAAAGTGTATTTCCGTCCTTATGCTTTGTGTGTGTGTGTGTGTGTGTGTGTGTGTGTGTGCGCGTGTGTGCGTGTGTATACACAGTCACATGTGTGATGGTCAGTGACAGCTCTTTGGAGTTAGTATTCTCCAGCCACTTTTTGGGAATCAGATTCAGGATTTCCTGCAAGCTTCTTTACTAATAAGGCCATTAATCCATAGATTTTTTTTTTTTTTTGCCCAAGCTTTATTTAAGTGGATTTACCGTCTGAAGGTTCTGTTTTCTTAGATTTGCTCATGTTGATGTTTGTAGCTGGGCATACCTATCACAAGCTAGCAATGTTTGATAATCTTTGTTTTTACCTGGGAGTTTTTTTCTTTTTTGTATTGATTTTTAAAATACTTTGGAATTTCTATCTTACATTTGCTCTTGAATTTTTATTTTGCCCCATTTACACTCCTGCTCTTCTTATTTCTCCATGTTCTTATGCATCCTCTCCTCTAGACTTATTTTGAATAGATTTTTGATTTCTCATTTCATTTTTCTTTATTACTATTTGATTTTCTTCTGATTTTATAATAGACCAGAATTTATTTTAATTACATATGCATGCTGTTAAAAAGGGAAAGAAATAAGTAGTAATCTTTAGTTTTCTCTTGAGTTAAAGAATACTTGAACATCATTTACTAATTTAAATGCTAATTTGAGAGATACTTTAATTGTATCATTTTCTTTTTGACTGTATAGGTTAGATATTGCTTCAAGTATTTCCTTCAAATACTTTAGGTTTCGTTGATGATAAACATCCTTCTATGTCTAATTCTTGCCATAAGTTTTATTTGCCTTTGCTTTCGAAAGGAGGATAGCATACGGATGGTATATTTCTTAGAGTTTTTTTTTTTTTTTTTTTTAGCATGTCCTTCATATCTTTTCTTTCACTGTTTCTGAGGTTCGATCCTCATCTAAAGCACATTCCTTTTAGGATATCTATCTTTCTTGGTTGTTTTCTGTATATTTGTTTTTAGAGAGTATTTTTCTAAAGTATTGATAGAATTTCTTTCTTTTTTTTT
>NW_026067988.1:5518025-5528489 GCF_014885135.2 Alexandromys fortis
CTTCCCATCTCCTCCTTCAAATGGAGCCAGGAGAGGCCTGGTGTCTTGCTCCAGTCTTTGCTGTGACTGAGTCTCTGGGTGTATCTCTTCAGTGTAGAAGCAGGGATCGTCCCGTTGAGCTGGAACTACTCAGCACCCAAACATGGACAACCGTCCAGATGGAACTCCTCAGCACTGCTCTGGGTGGGTTGTGGATGCAAGCCTGATGTCTCTCCTGGTGCCCAGATCGGATCTCCTTGCTGCTTGGGAAGCTCGTAAAGAAAGGGCCTACCTTGCTTGCTGCAGGCAGCCTATTGAGACAAAGGAGCTACCACCCTACCGTTTGCCTTCCCCATTAGGATTCGGTCCCAGTGCTCGAACAGGCTGAGCTATGAGATGTTATGTGGTCAAAGAGGGGAGGGAGTCAGACGTAGGGGAGGAGGGTTGTGGATGCAAGCTGGGTGGGATCTAGAATTTATTTCTTAAGAGATTGTTTTAAGTTCTTTCTATAATTTGTTTCAGCCATTTTATTTTCTGACAATTTCAGTCATTTACCCTTAAAATAGTGGTGATGTATGGCTTTAATTCCAGGATTTAGGAGGAAGAGGCAGTTGGATCTCTGTGAGTTCGAGTTTAGCCTGGTCTACAGTGCGAATTCCAGGACAGCCAAGGCTACACAGAGAAACCCTGTTGCACCCCCTTATCCCCCCATTAAAGAACTAGCCTTTTCCTGTCTAGTGTGCATACATTAGACCTTTCTGTTGCATAAATCCTTATTTCTAATCTTGTCATTTATACTTGCCATTCATTTTTCTCTTCTACATTATTTGTTTTTAGTTCTCAGAACCAGTATTCCTTTAGTCTGCTTTCTTGGACCATTGGTTCAACATCATTAATGGGTGTCTTTGAAACCCCAGTATTTCCCATCTGTTTGGCTTGATGGTGGACTCCAGTCTGCATATCTGTCTTTGTGTGCTGCACAGATGTCTCACAGCGGGTGTTAGATTTCTGGAGGTTTTTCTTATCCTACAGAGTAAAGGGCCTTGAGGCAGGCTTCTGTCTTTTACTCTCTCTATTTGGTTTTCATTTAAAATCCTTCTCCTCCTCATCACTATTATTACAGAGACAGGATCTCACCAGGTAGTCCACACTGGCCGTGACCTCATTATGCTGATGAAGAGCTGGGATCACAGGGCTCTTCCACCATATTTTACTTGTAGTTTTGATTTTGTAAAGAAACTTTTTCTTGTCACCCTGTGTTGGAGTTTCAAATTGTATTTTAGTGAATACTTGGAGGACTGTTGAGAACATGAGCTTAAGACTTGAAAATGGTAATAAATGTGAAATTTTAGACTATAAATATATTAAACCCATTAATCCTAATTATTTCTGAATTAGAAAATTGAAAAACTTCTTTTGGTCAATAAATCATCAGAAGTTCTCTCAGTAGCAAAGTATCCATTGCTTTTTTCATGTGTATTTCTATTCTTTTAGTGCCTATGCTCCTGTATTTGTATTTTTTAAAATGCTTTTTTATGTTTGATTACTTTCTTATTATTAATAGTGTGTCCTAGGCTGACTGGCAGGTGCAGTGGAAAGAGTACTCACGGATTTCAAAGTATTCAAAGAGTACTCAAAGATTTCAGCTTTTCAAAGTATTCAAGTTAAAAAGTCTCTAAGAATATTATGGCCAGATATATGGTGGTGCTTGCAACGATGCTTTCTGAAGTGGTGCACTAGATGTTTTCTTGGTGACCCACAGACTTCTGTGCTTTTGTGTGTGTGTGTGTGTGTCTGTCTGTCTGTCTGTCTTGCTTAGTACAATAGTTTTTAGTCACTATGGTTATTTATATTTAATTAATTACCATTGAGTTAGAAAATGCCACCTTTGTAGTTGCTCAGGAGATACGTGTGATTAGTGGTTGCTGTCCTGACCAATACGTAGAGGCCATTTCCATTAGGATAAGAATTCTGTCAAGCAGCCCTGTCTAGGGACCTTAGTTCTTCTGTGTGTCCATTGCCTACATTCACATAGTCTCTGGTTATCCCAGTGTTTATGTTTAATCCAACATGATAATACTATATAAAGGAGATAATCGATGCACCAAGGATAGTTTTAAAACCCTCAATGAAAAATGGGCATTCATATCAAGAGGTTCCTGAGAGAAGAAAAAAGTTTTTAGGGGAAGTTGCTTTTGGCCATAAGTCCTATTTGAAGAGTCATGAATGAACACATTTCTTATCAGTTATGAATGGACAAAAAAGGAAGGAAAAAAAAGGTGGCCTGCCAGACAGGCATATAGTTATAGTCCATTGATGCCCTCAGTATTGCTGCTGATAGCAAGGTTAAGGGAATCATTAATATCCTAAAAGTGGTGGAAACATCCAGTTATGTAAGTAAACAATGTTAGGCTTTTTTTTTTTTTTCAGTAGTGTTTTCCTCAGAGAGTTGTATTTATTTGTCTTAATTAGATGTCAGGCTTCATAAATTTTATAACATTTTATTACATATGAACATTTGTTGAAAATATCATTTAATGAGTATACTGTTTGACACACTGTGGCAAATGTGTGACCCTCACAGGATGAAGGAAAAGGTGTTGAATATGTGGGAAAGATGGAAGAGTGAGGCCCGCCCTTCCTTCCTTCCTTCCTTCCTTCCTTCCTTCCTTCCTTCCTTCCTTCCTTCTTTCCTTCCTTCTTTCCTTCCATTTATTTATTTTTTTTTTTGCTTTTTCAGTTTATCTGCTCATTTTGTTTTCTTTTGGTTTGATTTTTTTTATTTTACATTTTCTTTTGGGGCGTGTTGTAGGGGTGAGGGTGAGGTGAATGGAATTAGGGTTCATAATGTGAAATTGCCAAAGATTTAATTAAAGAAATTGCATTAGCTAAAAAAAATAAAATATTTTTTAACTTTAGACAGTTTTGCTGTCCTTTCCAAAAATTGATTTAAATGAATCAAATATTAATGAAAAATGTGCTGGAAGAGACTGTATTAGTGTTGCCATGTAAATACTATGTTGCCCCCTCTCCCTGACCCCTGCCCTTTTTCAGAGGGCATGCAGGTGCTTTTGCACCTCAGTTAGAGACTGAAGAGGACTGAGAATTTTCAACCCGGGGAGGCTTCCTCTTTGTTTACTGTCATCCGGATAGATAGTAGCTTTATTCTGACTTTATAGATGGAGTGAAATGTGCTCTAGATAGTTGGCTTCCGACTTGACTAGTGCATTAAAAGTTTTGACGGAATGCAAAGTTAATAATCAAAGGAGAGCACACTGTAAATCCAGTAACTGCCTTTAACAAATAAGTCTATATTTTCTGTAGAAAGTGAAATAGAGCCAATTATCTTAATTTATGCTTGAACCAAAAGCTCCTCGAATTATCAGGTTTTCCTAGTCTACTGTAAAAACTAACATCTATGTATATTTGTATTTCCTTCTCAGTCTATTTAATATAAAATAAAAATTGCTGTCTGGATGACAAGATAGACTTCTTTAAAAAAATACTGTTAACACAAAGTCGGTCATATTATAAAAGAGTTCAAAGCTTCCATTTTTTTAAATAAAAGGAAGCTTTAATTGGGGGCTTGTTTCCAGTTTCAGGGGTTTTTACTCCATCATCATCATGATAGGAATCATGGCAGCACACATGACACTGGAGCAGTAGCTGAGAGCTACATCTTCATCCCTAGGTCACAAGCAGGCAGAGGCAGAGAGACAGGGAGATGGGGAGAGGAGAGAGGGAGAGATTGGGCCTATCTTGGGCTTTTGAAACCTCACAGCCCACCCCTAGTGACACACTTTTTGCAACAATGCTGTCACCATTCCAACAGAACCATACTGCCTAATCCTTACAATCCTTTCAAACAGTGCCATTCTCTGGTAACTAAGCATTCAAATATATGAGCCTGTGGGAATCATTCTTTTTTATTAGATTTATTTAATTAGATTTATTTATTGTATATCCCAACTGAAATTTCCCCTTTTTTTCTCTCCTCCCATTCCCTTTCTTCTCTTCCCTCTGTACCATCCACCAATCCACTTTTCCTGTTTCTATTCAGAAAGAGGCAGGCCTCCCATGGGTATCAACAAAGAATGGCATATCAAGTTGACTTAAGATTAAGCTCCCCTGTTGTATTAAGGCTTGGAAATACAACCCACTATAAGGAATTGGTTCCCAAAAGACCCCCAAAGCACTAAGGGACAGCCCTTACTCCTATTGTTGGGAGTCCCACAAATAAACCAAGCTACAGAACTGTCACATACATGTATAGGGTTTAGTTCCATCCTATGCAGGATTCCTGGTTGTTGCTTCCTGTGAGTTCCAAAGAGCTATGTTAGTTTTTTCTGTAGGTATTCTTGTGATATCTTGACCTTTCTGACTTCTGTAATCCTCCCCCTCTTCAGCATGATCCCCCAAACTCAGCCTAATGCTTACCTGTGTGTCTCTGCATCTGTTTCTGGCAATTACTTGGTGAAGGCTCTCTGATGACAATTGAGGTAGTTACCAGTCTGTTCAGAGGTTATGACCAGTTCAGGCTACCCATTCACTATGGTAGAATTCTTAACTGTGGTACATCCATGAATGTAGATCATAGGAGTTTTGTTTGCACCTGATTTCTATCTGATACCAAAAGGACCCCCTCCACTTTCCAGTTCTCTCTTTCAGTATTTCCCCCTCTGTTTATGCCCCATCCAGACCCCTCATGTTCCCATCTCCATCCACCCCCAGTCCACCTGAAGATCTTTTCTGTTTTCCCTCCCTGGGGTATCCATGCACCCCCTATTTTGGGCCTTTCCTGTTACCTATTCTCTTTTGGGTTATGGATTGTAGCATGGTTATCCTTTAAGCTAATATTCACCTATGAGTGAATACATAACCATGTTTGTCTTCCTGTGTAGAATGAGCTGCGGGCAGGCCTGCTTTTCGTCCCACCTGGCTCCCGCATGATTAGCTTTATACCCGAAATAACAATACACAAATTGTATTCATTTAAACACTGCCTTGCCCATTAGCTCTAGCCTCTTACTTGCTAATTCTCACATCTTGGTTAACCCATTTCTCTTAATGTGTGTAGCACCACGAGGTGGTGGCTTACCAGGAAGATTCTAACCTATGTCCATCTTGAGCCGGAGCTTTATCACGTCTGACTCACTTCCCTTCTTCCCAGCATTTTGTTCTGTCTACTCCCACCTATGTTCTGACCTATCGGGCCAAGTAGTTTCTTTATTAATTAACCAATGATAGCAACAGATAGATAGAAGACCCACCTACATCATTCCTGGTCTGGGTTACCTCACTCAGGATGATTTTTTTTAAAAATAAAAACAATTAACAACAAAATTAAAAAAAAAATTTTTTTAACAGCTAAGTAATACTCCAGTGTAGGACTGTACCCCATTTTCTTTATCCATTCATTGATTGAGGGGCATCGAGGTTGTATTCCATTTTCTGACATTTATGACTAAAGTTGCCGTGAACATAAATGACTAAGTTCCTTGTAGTATGATTGAGCATCCTTTGGGTATATGTCCAAGAGTGTTACAGCTGGGTCTTGAGGTAGATCAGTTTTCTGAAAAAACTACAATACTGATTTCCAAAGTGTCTGAACAAGTTTACACTTCCGCCAACAGGGGAGGAGTATTCCCCTTTGCTACAAATCCTCTACATCATAAGCTGTCATTTGTGATTTTAATCTTAGCCATTCTAAAAATCCTCCATTTTTAAATGTAGTTTATAAACCTTTTGTGTTGATTGATAGGTGTGGAGTGTCTACACTGCTTGATGTAGCAGCCACTTAACCACATGTGATTGTTGGGCACTTGAGAAGTGGGGGTGTGGTTTAGTCATAGATAATTGGGCTTGAACAATGAATATTTTAGAATATAATCTACACACATTCAACTGTAACAGGGCATGTAAATGAAAGCTAATGGTCACCTTCCTGTTACAGAGACGGGAATTAAAGATAGTGGTAGTTTTCAACATTTTAAGGAAAATAGTTATTAAACTTGCATAATTTTTCATGCATATAAAAGTAAAATAAAAGAAAGTGATTTGAATACCTTTCAGTTATGATTGTTTTCTGGGGATGTGTTTGAGACCATAAAAGTATCAAGTTATTCCTTTAAAATTTTGTTATTTGGTTTTCTGTTCAAAGATAGAACTCTCAACAAGAGAAATAGTGAACTGGAAGCACTAAAGTCTCTGGTATTTTACATATAAAGGCTCAGCATAATGTTTTCAGGCTGTTTGTGTGAGCTTTCTACTGTGCTTTAGTGTATTGCTAGTTAAGTTGTGTAAAGGACTTTATGAAAACATTTGTCTTACTTTTCTCTTTTATGTGTATATATTAAAATTATTATCCAAATATCAAAAAAGCCTTACAAAGGTGAGCTAGACATTGACAATAGGAGGAAGTTTTACTCTTTGTATTGGTTTGAACAAAATGGCCATCTTAGGACTATAAAGAGTGGTACTACTAGGAGGTGTGGCTCATTGTAGTAGATGTGGGTTTTTTGGAGGATGTGTTACTATGAAGTCTGCTTTGAGGTCTTAGCAGCTCAAGCCAGGCCTAGTTGTACTGCCTGCTGATCCAGATGGAGAACCCTCAGCTACTTCTCAAGCACTATCTCTGCCTGTGTTCTTCCATGTTTCCTGCCATGATGATCATGTACTAAACCTCTGAATTGTAAGCCACCCCCAATTAAATGCTTTCTTTTATAAGAGTTGCCATGGTTGTGGTGTCTCTTCACAGCATTAGAAATCCTAACTAAGACACTGTTTGATTCAGAAAACTTTTAAAAATAAAATTTAATTTTAACATATTTATTTATTTATTTATTTATTTATTTATTTATTTATTTATTTATTTTTCGAGCCAGGGTTTCTCTGTAGCTTTGGAGCCTGCCGTTGTGGATTCCTGGGAATTTCTCTAGTTCCTGGTTTCTTGCTAGCTCTATAATGCTCCCTCAATCACAATATCTCTTTCCTTCCTATCCATCTCTGTCCTTCCTCTATCTCGACCATCCCCCACTCTCAAATTTTCATCTTCCTTTGACCTCCCTTTTCTCCCCACCCTCATGCTCTCAATTTTGTCAGGAGATCTTGTCTATTTTTCTTTTCCAAGGGGATCTATATTTTTCTCTTAGGGTTTACCTTGTTATGTAGCTTCTCTAGGGTCATGGACTATTGACTGGTTATCCTTTGCTTTTCAGATAGTATTCACTTATGAGTGAGTACATACCATTTCATCTTTCTGGGTTTGAGTTACCCTACTCAGGATTTTTTTTTCTTTCCAGCTCCATCTATTTGCATTTCAAGATGTCGTGCCCCCCCCCCCCCCAAGTAGTACTCCATTGTGTAAATGTACCACATTTTCTTTATCCATTCTTTGGTTTGGGGCCTCCTTATTGGTTCCAGGTTCTGGCTAATGCTGCTATGAACATAGTTGACCAAATGTCCTTGTAGTATGATTGAGCATCCTTTGTTTATATACCCAAGAGTGGTATTGCTGAGTTCTGAGGTAGGTTGATTCCCAATTTTCTGAGAACCCGACATACTCATTTCCCACTCTGGGTTCTTTTACCTGTATCCTGCCACCTGCCTCACTGTCTCAAACACACAAAGTGATGCAGTAGTGACAGCAATGGTAAGGGCGGCTTGGATGAGGGTTGTAGAGATATGGGACGTTAAAGGAGAGGGTACATAGGGTGGATACATTGGAGCTAGAAACTGCAGAAATTACTGGTGAATTGATATAGGTTATCATTGAAAAGGAGGAATCAAGAATGATGCCTTGAATAAATGGGTAGACAGTAGTATTGGTAATTGTAATGGAAATTATTAATTAAAGCACCCTTTTAATGGATGACTGGCCAGATGTCATGCATAAGGTAAGAGAGTAAAGATAAAGGTTTAAGGATTCCAGGTTCAGAAGGGTCCAGAAAGAAACTGTTTAGTACAGTAAGAGCCAGAGTACCAGATGAAGTGTAGCCCAGGCGGGAAGATGAGAACCCAAAAGGCTAACTCTCTGAACCAAAGGAAAAAAGAATGTTTTAAAAAAAGAAAGTGACAAAGCACACAGCAGTACTGTGATGTGGGCCATAACCCTGCTGATGGTACCAGAGGTTTGACCTTTGAGAAGAACAGTTTGTGGTAGTCTGGTTGGAAAAAGCTAGAAATAATACTGAGTTACACACAGGTATAAAAGAGACTGACCGGTTTGACTGAAATTGCCTAAGAGAACTGGCCACTGACAGGAGTGGATGTGGGTTTAAATTAGTGGAGGGTTCAAAGGAGGAAATGCAAAGGAATCTTGACAGATGGAATTGATTCATGTGCTACACAGGAGACAGTTTTATGGACAAGCTGGCTTTATGGCTGAAGACACAAAAGTCACCAATGTGTAGAGGACAGCGCAAATCATTGATTTATCAGGTCTGACATGACTCATGTTGGGCTGTACTGACAAGGATGTAGGACTGTAACAGATGGTGGGGAGTCTTCCTCGTATGGTGGAGGTATCTAAGCTAGTCAGTTCTTTCAGGAAGTAAAGATGCTCCATTTGATACCCAGAAACCTACTTGCTATGAGTTACTGTACTGAACAGGAGCATTTGTGGGTGGGGTTGGTTTTTGTTAAGTGTGTGCAGTGGACTTTTGTCAGCAGTGCCGAGCGTCCACCTGCTGTGTAGGTCTCTTCTTGCTGCTTCACTTTGGCTTTTCCCTGATTTCTTTTATCTGATTTGTAAGACTCCCTAGGCACACCACAACCTTGGGTCTGTTATAGTTAAGGCCCCGAAGAGAATGGACTGCTGTTTGTTACTCTACAGTTTCATTTAATGTGAAATGTACGAATAAATGGTTATTTTTAAATGTGTAATTTCCCAGAAAACTTCTCCAAATATTCTTATTAACACATTTTATTTTGAAGTTTGTTTTTTTTTCCCCCAACCTCAACATTATTTAGCTTCTGAATTTTTTTGGGGTGGGGGTGGGGGGTTGTTCTCTGATTTACCATAGTTGTTGTGAACTGGTTCTCGTATGGGATGTGGAGTTGAGTGTCTTGCCCTCCAGGGCATGCTAATGGCTTTCCATGTCCCCTCCAGAGCAGTTCATTTCAAGTATTTAGTCACCTTGCTCTGGGTAGGTGAAAATGAAAGCTTAAAATCAGCTCTAATTTTATTCAGCATCAGTGATGTATTACACTGACAGAGGAATGTAAATTGGATCTGGATATTATACAGGATTAAAGCTGACCTTCTAAGTTTAAGGAAAGAAATTTGTTAGTTTGTAATGCATGCAATGATACCACATCCCACCCCGTATCTTTAAGTTTCTGGTGATCTTTAGCAAAATCTACTTTGTCTCTTTAGATATTATGTTAGAGTATTCTTTTTTTTTTAATTAAAAATTTCCACCTCCTGCCCTCCTCCCATTTCCCTTCCTCTTCCCCCTCTTCCTCCCTCCCCAGTCCAAAGAGCAGTCAGGGTTCCCTGCCCTGTGGGAAGTCCAAGGTCCTCCCTACTCCATCCAGGTCTAGGAAGGTGATCATCCAAACAGACTAGGCTCCCACAAAGCCAGTACATGCACTAGAATCAAAACCCAGTGCCATTGTCCTTGGCTTCTCAGTCAGCCCTCATTGTCAGCTACATTCAGAGAGTCCATTTTAATCACATGCTCCATCACTCCCAGTCCAGTTGGCCTTGGTGAGCTCCCATTAGATCAGCTCCAACGTCTCAGTGGGTGGGCACAACCCTCGCGGTCCTGACTTCCTTGCTCATGTTCTCCCTCCTTCTGCTCCTCATTTGGACTTTGGGAGCTCAGTCCAGTGCTCCAATGTGGGTCTCTGTCTCTATCTCCATCCATTGCCAGATGAAGGTTCTATGGTGATAAGCAAGATACTCATCAGTGTGGCTATAGGATAAAGCAGTTCAGGCGCCCTCTCCTCAGCTGCCTAAGGAACAAGCTGGGGACATCTCCTTGGACACTTGGGAACCCCTCTAGAGTCAAGTCTCTTGCTAACCCTAAAATGGCTCCGTTAATTAAGATATCTACTTCCCTGCTCCCATATCCACCCTTCCTCCATCCCAACCATCCCATTACCACAAGCTCTCCCCATCCTCCCCTTCTCCCTTCTCTCTCCCCATCTCTCCTTACTCCCACCCGATCCCTACCCCCGTGCTCCCAACTTTTGCCTGGCAATCTTGTCACTTCCAATATCCAGGAGGATAACTATATGTTTTTCTTTGGGTTCACCTTCTTCTCTAGGATCATGAATTATAGGCTCAATGCCCTTTATTTATGGCTAGACTCCACTTATGAGTGAGTACATACCATATTCATCTTTTGTGTATGGGTTACCTCACTCAGGATAGTGTTTTCTATTTCCTTCCATTTGCATGCAAAATTCAAGATGTCATTGCTTTTTTACTGTTGAGTGGTACTCTGATGCATATATAAAGAACTCAAGAAACTAGACTTT
>NW_026067988.1:5531157-5580970 GCF_014885135.2 Alexandromys fortis
CTCATAGGACAGAAAATTAGGTAGGCGGAGTAGACAGAAGAGAATTCTGGGAAAAGGAAGCTTAGTAGAGGAGTCGCCATGATGCTCCCACGCCAGATAGATGCAGGTTAAGATCCTCCCTGGTAAGCCAGCTCGTGGGCTACACAGAATATTAGAAATGGGTTAGAACAATATGTAAGAGCTAGCCAATAAGAAGCTGGAACTAGCCGGGCCAGGCAGTGTTTGAAAGAATACAGTTTCCGTGTAATTATTTCGGGCATAAGCTAGCCATGCGGGCGGCCAGGTGCCGGGGACCCAGCCCTGCCGCCGCTCCTAATTCAACAGCCAAGAGAAACTTAAGGTCATGCTCAACCTCTTTAGAGATCAGGGAAGTGCAAATCAAAACAACTTTGAGATACCATCTTACATCTGTCAGAATGGCTAAAATCAAAAACACCAATGATAGCCTTTGCTGGAGAGGATGTGAAGTAAAGGGAACACTCATCCATTGCTGGTGGGAATGCAAACTTGTGCAACCGCTTTGGAAATCAGTGTGGCAGTTTCTCAGGAAATTCTGGATCAACCTACCCCAGGATCTAGCAATACCACTCTTGAGAATATACCCAAGAGATACCCAATCATACTACAAAAGAATTTGTTCAACTATGTTCATAGCAGCATTATTTGTAATAGCCAGAACCTGGAAACAACCTAGATGCCCCTTAATGGAAGAATGGATAAAGAATGTGTGGAATATATACACATTAGAGTACTCAGCAGTAAAACACAATGACATCTTTTGGGTTTTTAAAAATTAGTTTTCCCTTGTAACAATACTTGTTCTTTATAGGACATAATCATTTTATACCAAAAACAAGGAAATGTATATAATTCCTAATTGTAGGTAGTGACTTCATGTGTTTTTGTGAAAATTAGTGTGAAGAGATTGGAGAGAGTTCTACAAGGAATTCCTATACTAACATGTTTGCTTAGTAATTTGAAAAATTTCTGAGAGCATGATGTCAGAAAATAAACGCTTCAAATATACTCAAAAAACTATGTAATACCTAATTATACACTGTGACTCCATGTATATTTGTGAGAGTAAGAGTAAAGAGATAAGGGATAATAGATAGTTTTATAAGGAACTCCTACACTAACACCTTTGCTTAGAGGGTTCCTCATGACAGCAGCTCTCAGAGTGAGGCTCCAGTGGAGGCAGCCCGATCTGTGAAGTACTTGGTAAGTGTTTGGAGAAGAAGGTGTACACTACTCAGGAGCTCACTGAGGACAGCACAGAAACACGTGAATTAGCAGCTTCTGGAGAAGCAGTGTAGGGAAGTTTAAGTGAGAACATGGGTGTAATTAAGAGATTTATAGGAGGGAATTTGCTAGAGATAAACATACAAGGCACTAGGTTTAGCCTGGTGGTCGAGGGTTAAGAGCCTTCAGAATAAGACAGTACACATTTCTTTGGGAGAAAGGGATGAATATCCACAGGGGAAAATGTTGCCTTGAGAGAAAGCCAAGCTTATTTACTTCTCAGAGCCTTACTCTTCTCAGTGGAGCAAAGTCATATGTGAAGAGTGGGCGGAGCTATTTCATTGGAAAAGGCAGTTGACTGGAACAGCCATAGTTAGACCTGTTACTGTCAGTTGTCAGACCTGTCTGCAGACAGCTAGAATTCTGAAGAATATGACAGGGACTGATTTGGACTGGGTAGATGGTGAGGAGCAGAGTACACAACAAAGATGGGTCACAGAGCTGCTCAGTGTCAGCTGACCCCTGACTATATGTTTATCAGAGCCGTGTAATGGGGAGCCACAGGCCACTTCCCGCCACCAGCTAGCTTTATCTGAAATAATTACACAGAAATTGTATTCTTTTAAACACTGCTCTTTCCATTAGCTCATGCCTCTTACTGGCTAACTCTCACATCTTGATTAACCCATATCTAATAATCTGTGTAGCACCACAATGTGGTAGCTTACTGGTAAGATCTTAACCTGCATCCATCCTGGAGAGGAGAGCTATAGCAACTGCCTGGGGAGGAGAGGCATGGCGTCTGGCTCACTGACTTCTTCCTCCCAGCATTCTGTTCGGTCTACTCCACCTATCTAAATTCTGCCCTATCAGGCCAAGCAGTTTTCTTTATTAATTAACCAATGAACGCAACAGATAGATAAAGACCCACCTACATCAGAGCAGTCCACCCTGGGAAAAAATGGGAATGACCTTGTCACCACTCCTACCCCGGTTTAGATGATTACCAGAAATCCAAGAAGCTGAAATTCATGCCTAGGAAATCTGCAGAGTGAAAGCACCCCACCCTGCAGGTGCTTCCGAGCATGTGGGGTCAGGAGAGGTGTCCACAAACACACAACTAGCTGATAACACACAACCCAAGCTGATGCTTTTATGTTCCTGCTCAGCGTCGATGCCCTTTTTCTTTTCTTTCTGTATATGTGATGAGAAGTGAGAGGCAAAGAAGCTCAAGGTAACTAGATGTGAAGCACAAGCTGATATGGGAGTCTCCTCTGTATGCTGTGATTACCATTAATGAATAAAGAAACTGCTTTGGACCTATAGCAGGACAAAAATTAGATAGGCTGGGAAAACTAACTGAATGCTGGGAGAAAGAAGGAAGGAGTCCGAGAGATGCCATGTAGCCCCACCAGAGACAGACATTGCAACTTTCGCCGGTAAGCCATAGCCATGTGGCCATACACAGATTGATAGAAATGGGTTAAATCAATATGAAAGAGTTAGCCAATAAGAAGCTAGAGCTAATGTGTCAAACAGTGATTTAATTAATACAGTTTCTGTGTGATTATTTCGGGGGTCTGGGTGGCTGGGAAACGAACAAGCTGCTGAGTGGCCTCCTATATCAAGCAGGGTGAGGATGAAAGCTAACAAATATGTAGGACCCAACATCTTTATGTTAATATAAATATGAATAGAATATAAAACATTAAGTCCTTTCAAACAAGCAATAATAGAATATGAGGTCTTCTAATCTGGCCATGAAGTGTTGATCAAGATAAACCACATCTTATGTGATAAAATATTTTAGGGTTGGGCAGAAACCCGATTCAAGGAAACCTCACAAGAATCTACAAGAATGATCCCAGCTAATACTCCTAGCAATAATGGAGATGTAGCCTGAACTGGCCATCTCCTCTGATCAAATTGGTGACTACCCTAATTGTTATCAGAGAGCCTTCATCCAGTAACAGATGGAAACAGAATCGGAGATCCACAGCCAAGCATTAGTCTGAGTTTGGGAAATCCTGCTGAGGAGAGTGTTGAAGGATTGTAGGAGCCAAGGGGTCAAGACTTCACAACAAAACCCACAGAAACAACTAACATGGTTCATAGGAACTCACAGAGTCTGAACCAACAACCTCAGAGCCTGTGTGGGACAGACCTAAGCTTTCTACATTTATGTGACAGTTGTGTAGCTTGGTCTACTTGTAGGACTCCTAACAATGGGAGTAGGGGCCATCCCTAACATGTTGACTGGCTCTTGGGAGCCTATTCCTCATACAAGATTGCCTTGCCCAGCCTTAATACAAGGGGAGGTGCTTAGTCTTATGACAACTTGGTATGCCAGGCTTTGTTGATACCCACCAGAGGCCTGCCCCTTTCTGGAGAGAAATCGGGCAGTAATAAATTGGGGTGGTGGTGATGGTAGTGGGGCAAAGGGAAGGTGGGGGAGGAATGGGAGGACAGCAGGGAAGGGAAACTGTGGTTGTGATGTAAAATAAATAAATATATAAATTAAATAAAAAAGAAAATCAACATCATAGCAAAAATAGAAACAGTATAAGAAATCATTGAAACAAAGAGCTGGTTATTTGAAATGATTAATTTATAAATCTGGAAAGATGGCTATTTTTTAAAGCTTCTAGTCACACTGTCCAATTTTTTTCCCTCAGGAATATTTCTTGTTATATTTTCCACCAGACACAGCCCTTGAGGCTGTTCCATGTAGGACTTTCTGCCTCCTGTAAACTCCATAAACCATCTCTTCATGAGGTACCCAGCATCAAGCATTTTGTTAGAGTCAAACAAAATAGATCTGTACAATTGTAAACAGCTTTAGTGAACAAATTCAGTAATTTTGAGATGAACTAATTTTTGAAAAGTATTATCTATTACATAGCATGAAATAGAATGTAAAAAGTAGATTTAGGTGGTTCTATAACTACTTAGTCAGTGAAGTTCCTAAGTAAAATGTCCCCCTCTCCTTAATGATATTCATGTATGAATGTTATTTCTAGAGAATGTATCACACATTTAATGAAGAATTACTACCAATTTTGTAACTCTTTTAAGGAAGTGGACCATTATGAAACATTTTAGTTTATTTCATTTAATCATTACCAGATGGTTAAACCAGATGAAGACCATTTAGAAATGAAAATGTGAAGTGTACTGAGTAGTCTATAGACCAATATCCATCTTGAGTATATATACAAGAATTGTTTGTAGGCACACCATATCTTAAGTCAAGGAAGAAAAGTTATATAATCAAATGGCTTATTTCAGAGTAACCATTGGCCAAAATCTAACACTTGATGAAAAAAATAAATCAAAAATCCCAGAAAATGTAGGACAGAGCGTGCAGTGGCAATATGATTACATCCTCTTTTCTCACTTATTTAGAAATGGGATTATTTTGATGTAATTAGTATGGAAACATGATGGAGCTTGTCAACTTGACCCAGTCTAGAGTCATCAACTTGAGAAATTGCCTCCATCAGACTGGCCTACAAGCAAGTATGTGTTACATTTTCTTGATTAATGTTCGAAGTGGGAAGGGCCCACCCAGCCTGCTGTGGTCAGTGCTTCTCTGGACAGGTGGACAAGGATTGTATAAGAAAGCAAAGTGGCAGTCCTTGAGAGTAGGCCAAATTGTGCCATTCCTTTCTGGTGCCTACTCCAATTTTGGCCTCTTGGTTTCTGCTTGAGTTCTTATCCTGGCTTTCAGTAACAATGGATTGTGATCAGAAAGTATAATCTATATAGACCGTTTCCCCTCCCAAATTGCTTTGTTCAAAATGTTTTATCACAATATTTGAAAAGCAAACGATGGTAGTGCTCTTGACTGAATGTGTGCTCACACGAGAGTCCTTGTGTGGAGGCTGAGGAATAGGAGTAGTAATCTCTCTGGGAATTGAGACGCAATCCTCACAAAATGTCTTACTCTTGCACTTGAACCCTCCGGAAATACATGTTTATTGTAAAGCGTGGAGGATGATCTATGACAGACATAATTTTGGTTTCAAATGGGTAAGTTTTGAATGACAGCAGCAAGCCAGCACTGGGGTGAATAGTAACTGATAGACAGACAGACAGCAGTCCAGTTGAATGCTCAGAGCATCCTATATACAGTGATCCAGGGCGTCCCTTTGAGCTAGTCAGCTGGACATCTAGATAGAGAATCCCCTCCAGTGAAGCTTTCAAGTAAAAGAAAAAGGAACAGCAAGAAGGTAATTTCACCAGAGGGGGCTGACAAACACCAAGCAGAAGTCACCAGGGAAGTGCTGTTATGACAGGCAGATGGAGCTCAAACTCAGAGTCCTGGGAAGAGAAGTGTGTCCCCTTCGGTGAGCCCTCTAAATAGAGGAACAAACTGTAAGATATAGAATAATGTTTTCAAGCATTTGCTCACAGCATCCATTCGAAAAGCACTGGGGAAGTTGAGGCAGTCACTTGGAGTTTTCGATTGAGCATTGTCTCCACAGATGGGATTCCTGTGGCTGAACCTGTAGCTTCTCTCCTCCATAGAAAAACTTAGATTTTTATCTGCTGGCATTTGAACATATGGCTTCATACATGCTAGGCAAACACTCTCCCTCTGAGCTATATACCCGTCCTTATACATTTGTTTAAAACGTTTATTATTCAGTTATTTTTACAGACATGTTTTTATACTTTAGGGGTGCATAGTCCACACCCAAGTAAAGGGTTTTATTAATAATAAAATCATTAAAGCAAAATTACAAGGTCTAAATTGAGACATTGACAACATTGCTTCAAAAGGCAACTTTGGAATGAGTTTAAACAACGCATAAAAATTTACCACTAGAATGTACATAGCATGTGTGGGTTTCTTTTCTTATTGTTACAGCTCTAGAAAAAGTACTACGTTCAGTAACTTTGTCCACTTTGATAGTGATAAAAGTTCTCCTGATAAGGGACTGGAGAGATGGCTCAGTGGTTAAGAGCACTGGCCATCCAGCGGTTCTGGGTTTGACTCCTAGTACTCAGCATAGTGGCTAATAACCGTTTGCAATTCCAGTTCCAGGGTATTTGGTGCCCTCTATATGCTTCCATGAGGACCAGACATGCATGTTATGCAAGACATACATGTAGTCAAGATAACCATGCTCATAAAATAATATTAAAAATAATTTAAAGAGCACCCTACAGATATTATATTTAATGACAACAGACTAAAGCCTTCCCCCATAAAACTCTGGATAAGACAAGGGTACGTGCTTGCATTATTCATCACCATGCTGTAGGTTATACTCAGAGCACAGAGGCAGGAGTAGGAAATGGGATGCATACTGATTCCGAATGGAAAAATGAAAGTCTCTGTTTGCAGAGGCGTGATTGTTAAAAAGAGAATTTTGAAATTACCAAGTGTTCTTACAATTTATCAGTAATTTCAGCAGGTATGAAGGATTCAAAATGAAAAAAAAAACAAGATAAAATAAATTTTATTTCTATGTATTTCCCAAGCTATTAACTTGGGAAAAAATAAAGATCACATAATTTCTTAAATACTGTAATTCTAGAGAATTAAGTTCAGTACTTTTTTTTTCACTGAAAGCCATGAAACATGAATGAATTCAAGTAAGATATGAATAAATGGATAGACACCCCACACTTACGACAAGTAAAGGTGGATTAATTCCTTTTTCTTTTTTAAGCCTTCCACTTTGATCTTCTAATTCACTGACTCATAGCATCTAAGTGTCATATGATTAGGTTGAACCAACTAGGTAATCTAGGGATAGTGTCTTTATTCATAGGTTTCCTTGTTTGTAACCCTAATTCTCTCTTTGTCTGCATTTTATGTTAGGTTCATCATTTCTGCTGTTAGGAAGCACATCTCTTTAGACAGAGAACTAGTGTTCCTTCTCCTCCATCATTGTTAGGGTACATGCTAACTAGGCCCTTCTTCCTGATGCCCCCATGGGGTGTTGGAAACCTTCCTTAGGCAGAAATACCAAACACATAGATCCTCTTAGTCTACTCAGATGATGTTTGCCAGTTTTGGAGCCATTTTCTGGAGATAGACTACTCATCCCACCCTATCCTTTCTTCTCGCACAGGGACCTTGAACAAAGCCTTCTCTCTGTACCTGCAACTCTGCAGCAGACTCCGTCCTGCTATGCAGTCTGCCTGCATGGCAGTGTAAATGCTTCTGACTGAAGGATGACTAGACTCACCCTCTCTCTGGACCGTGCTTCTGAAGCTCTAAAAACCCAATACCTTCTTCACATGCCTAGTTTGGTGGCATCCTGTTATCAGTGATGTGGCATTTACACTGCCTAAGCACTCAGTGCCTGTCTGTGTCATTTCTGATTGAGCTTGCCGTGGTATTCATCACGGGAACCCCTCTCATGGCCAATGCCTCTGTGTGTATTTTCACTTGCATAAAAACCTCCTGTTTTGCGACTTAACCTTCAACACTTAGGTCAGGCATCAGTTACCACGAAGTCCTTCTGTTCCCATAGTGCCACAGTGATAGCACTTACGACATTATGGAAATAACTTTGTTCAACATTTGTTGCCACCACTAATCTGTGGTCGCTTCAAGGGCAGAGAACATATTTTATTCATTTTTGTATTTCTCATACCTAATACAGAATCATGCGCACAGTGAGCCCCTTAAAAAAGGCCAGCTGCCTTTGTTGAATGAACACTTGAACATAAGCTTAATAGTAACGAAACTTCACCCTTTCTACAGCAGTTGGGCCTAAAATGTGAATTAGTCCAGTGACTCCAGACCCATCACTCTTGGTTCAGTGTAGAAGCGTAATATATCTGAGAGCTGAATTGATGTTTGGAGCATAAAGTCTGGGACAAGCTCAGTATTGCTACAAAGACATCATCTCCTTGTGGTGTCTTCTCCATATGTAAAGTAAAGCTACTGCTCTGGGTACCAGTCTTAGGAGGTGCTACATCCAAGTGTCCTTAACTTTACTACATAACTCTGCTTACATATAATTAGCCAAATATGTCTCTGTTTTATTTTACAAGTATCCTTTTAAGATTATTTTTTATTTTGAAAATTATTTTTAATTTAGAAGATTTTTAGAAAATTGTGTGTGTGTGTGTGTGTGTGTGTGTGTGTGTGTGTGCATGTGAGTACAGGTATCTAGGGAGGATAGATTCCCCTGGAACTGGAGTTAGGGGCAGTGGGAAGCTACCTGCTATAGGCACTGGGATGTGAAGTTTGGTCTTCTGAAAGAGTAGCAAGCCAAAGTTCCTCCATTTCATTCTAAACTATTTGTTGATCTTTAACTTATCACCAGGTCCAGGCAAATTGGAAGTGTTTACCAGTCTTAAGAAAACTGCATCAGATAAAGATTATCTTTATAGCCTGGTAGTACTGTTCGAGTCTGATCATGGTTTATTTCTGCTTCCTTTCCCAAGGACACACTTGGAAGAGAGGCAGTGACTGAATTTCTGTGTCGCCATCTGAGATCTGACTGTTGCCCTACTGTTAATTGAGATGACCAGCTCTATTTGCTTTCTAAATCGAGGTTTTGAACATCATTTTTTTATGCTATGGATTTTATCCTATGTCCTTGGGAGCAATTACAGCTTTTGTGTAACGCCTGCATTACTCTCTTGGTACAGTTAGTGCATCACAAGCGCCTGGAGATCGAAAGAACACACAAGAGACCTGGGCCATTTGAAAGGAGATCAGCCGAAAGCTGTTTATTCAAACTTAGGAAAAACCTTAAATACCTAGCTGCTGCACAATGGAATACCACCCCCCCTAGGCAGGTGGGAAATTACCATGCCCAAGATGGAGTCAGCTGTGCCCTATAGCTAATCACCAGGTGGGGCAGAGGGAGCACAGGAACAAACAGGAAAGGCTGGCTGGCCAGAAACTGTCCTCAAAATGAACCCGGGGAACAGGGGTAGACCCTTGGGCCCGACACTTTTGGTATCCTAAACTGCTACCAAAAGGTGGTTGGTTTGGACTCTGTATCTGGAGTATTGGCATCCAATTCCCTCTCCTCATGTGTCTCCGCTAATGGTTCCTATATCTTGCTCTCAGCCTGACTTCCATACTTGAGACCCCTGTGTTGAATTAAGAGCGGCGAGGCTGCGTCCCCGGCACCGGCCACCTGCATGGCTAGCTTATGCCCAGAAATAACAACACACAAACTGTATTTATTTAAAGACTGCCTGGCCCATAAGTTTCAGTTTCTTATTGGCTAGCTCTTACATATTGATCTAACCCATTTCTAATATTCTGTGTAGCTCCATGAGCTGGCTTACCAGGAAAGATCTTAACCTGCGTCTGTCTGGAGTGGGAGAATCATGACGACTCTCTGACTCAGCTTCTTTCTCCCAGCATTCTCTTCTGTTTACTCTCCACCCACCTATGTTCTAACCAATAAAATGGGCCAAGGCAGTTTCTTTATTATAATTAACCAATGTCCTTCCTTCATCACCCCTGCCTGCAAGTCCTATATGGTCTTACTTAACTTTCATCAAGGCACATGAGAATTTGATCATCTTCTGTTACAGAATTTAAGAGGCAGGTTAAATCAGCATCTCCCAGATGCATTGTTTTTTACTTTGAAGCAGCAGTGTTACACGTTGCTTCTTCACCCTCCACGGCAGGCACAGTTAGATGACATCTGATGGCACTGTGCTGCCAGGCCAGAGCAAGACCGGCTGCTAGTTTCCTGACAGTTCATCCTTCCGAGATCAGTTGATAATGGTTTTCCAGGTTTTCTTTTTCTCTCAAATGATCGGAAACTTTGCCTTTTCTGTAGAAATATATGGATTTCAACTAATCTCTGTCAAGACTACAGAACTGTATACTTGGTACCTCATTTTATCTTCCAGAAGACAAGATGTGATTTTATGTTCCTAAATAATGAGTGAGAAAATAATTAGAATTAGAGGGGAATGTGATCTAGAGTTTGCTAAGGACAACTACCTATTGTAATTATTCAGCCACAGATAAGGCTGCACTTCCCGGTTCTAAAGGCAGGTACCTTCTGAGGGGTCCTTGTACACAAAGGGCCCCGTGTGAAATGCTTGCCTGCACGCGTGAGTCACCCATCATTTGCATCATCAGTGTGATGTCATGCCAGCCTCCTGTGTGCATGTGCTAGGCAGCTTTTAAAAGCTGGAAGCGCCCCCCCCCCCCAAAAAAAAAAAGCCGGGCAGACCCGTGTCTACCTCTCCAGTGCTGGAATTATGTACCATTACACCAGGTGTGACTTTGGGTATATTTTGAATTGACCTTTCTAATAACACTTCCTTTATTTTTTATGTTTAAATAGTATGTTTCTCCTTTATATTCCTCTTTCACTCCTTGTATCCATTCCAATTTTCTTTTTTAAAAATATCATTTATGACATATGAGTATAGCTTTCTTAGGTACGTGTTTACCACATAACATAATACTTAGATTAAAATAGAAAAGCATTGAAGTTGCTCACTTAAAAGGCAGCATGGAAACGAGCATAAAAAGTTTCTCTGCTCCTGACTACTGTGCTGTAGTGCATGGCCGTTCCCCAATCTCTGCTCCTGACTACTGTGCTATAGTGCATGGCCGTTCCCCAATCTCTGCTCCTGACTACTGTGCTGTAGTGCATGGCCGTTCCCCAATCTCTGCTCCTGACTACTGTGCTGTAGTGCATGGCCAACAGTAGGTGGGCAGCAGGCCCTGGACTTGATTAGAAGAAAAGGAGGACACTAAGGTTGGGGAGGGAAGGGTCGGGCAGGAGTTTGGGGAAGGTGTTATAACCAAAATCCACTGTTTGAAATTCTCAAAGAATTTACAAAAATAGGTTTGGAAAAGAGTTGGAGGAGGAAGGGGAAAGGAAAACAGATGTAATTACATTTCGAAAAATAGAAGGAACAGTAACAAACACAAGAGAAAGCAATTTCTTTTTTAGAACTCTCATGGCTAACATCTTACTGTATTGCATCCTACATTATTCATTTTATAGTTTGTTCACCTTGATCTTGTTGCTGATAAATTAATTCCCATAATGAGAAGATTATAAGATATTAGGATTTGAGATTTGTATATTCTCACTGAAGTTACCTTAGTGAGTTTTGCTTCATGGACAGTTAGCTTATATATGATACACGTGAGTGCTTGAAAATTTTAATTACTATAGTCTAGAAAAGATGTATGTGGGATAACTAAAAATTGTTGATTTGAGAACTGTTGGTCCCATTTTTTTAGTTATAATTGTTCTTATTTATGGTTAACAAAGTTTACATAGTTATGTTTTGTTATTACTCAGATCCAAGAAATTTGTGTTTTGCATAGGGTTTGCATCATTAGTAAATCCTACCCTTTATCAAAATATTAGCATATTACACTAACATAATTTAAGGTTACTCTATATATTACAGTTAAGCTAACTTTGTGAATAGTAACTATTTGTCAGTGATTGAAGGTGAAACAGTATGAATAATCTCAGATCATTCATATTAGCTTTAGAATCTCTTCATGTATATACTTTTGAATATGGGAATGGTAGAAAATCCACTTTAAATAAAATATTAAAGGCCCACTGGGAAAGAATAACACAAGCAGTTGTGAAAAGCAGAGAGACTCCACACATCCCAATCCTGGTCAAGTAAGGCTCACAAATTACTCTTAACATGATTGATTTCAAGCTTCTACAGTGCATGTGAAATAAGAATAAATAAAGAATAAGATGTAAACAAGGAAGCAGCTAAGCAGATGCTGTAGGTGTTTTTCATGAAACATGAAAGCCAGATTTGAAATGCCCGTGGGTAATCTGTCTGTAGCTGATAGGAGAAAGTAAACTTTTCACTTTTGAAGTAGCAGCTTCGTTTGAAAGCAGTGGCATTTACTTAGCTGTTTCCTTCCTCTCAGTCATAATAGTGGTCTTCAGTCTTTGATGGGGAGTGAGTGCCTTTGCTGTTCCTGCATTGCTCAGCTAGATATTTCATGGCTTTTACTGGGCAGAGAGGAGATGAGGAAGATCGTGTGGCTGGAGACTGCCAGTGTGATTGCAAAGAAATATGCAGTGCAGAAATACATTTGCCTTCTCGTACGTCAGAAATTCTGAAAATGTACAGGTGGTGAGGCTGTGTCCACAGAGTGTTAAATGAGGAAGGTGATGTTCACACAAGGTTCGTAGTTTAAGCTAAGTTTTAGACAAGAACATGAAAGCTACACATGTAATGGGTGTATTGTGCTCTGTTTTAATACATAGCTACACTGGGATATTTAGTTAAATTCAACATCTGTCCCCTCAAACATTAATTATTTCTTTTGGGTATCAGTATTCAAAACTCTTTCTTCTGACTTTAGGATGTGTAGCACAGAGTTGTTGGCTATAACCCTTTAGGGCACACCGGAAGCTCTTGTTCCTGTTGGTTAGTACCCGTTCAGCAGACTGTCCATGCTGCCCCACTGCTCTCCTCTGATAGCCACCCCTAGTGTCTCAGGTTAAACTTGATCAGCTTTTCCAGATCTCCTCAGAAGTGAGATGACTCAGTGCATATCATTCTGTGCCTGACCCATTTCACTTAGTATAAAGATTTCCAGGTCTATCCATGGTGCTGCAAATACCAGGATTTTACTTTTCATGCCTGACTAATGCTCCACTGTGTCTGTGCACAACATTTCCTCATCTAGGAATTAGATTCTGGGCACTGTGTTGCTTCTGTATCCTGGCAGTTGTGAACAGTGCTGCAGTAAACACGGATGTGCAAATGTCTCTGACTGGTTAACTCTATTTCCTTTGAATATGAATCTAATGTTGCTATTGATTGTTCCTAATTAATATTATTAGGTGAAGAGGCCTCTTGCTGTTTCCTGTAAAGGCTGTACAACTGTGTGCAGACTTTCACTTTACCCCTGCCCTTGACAGATAGCGTTTGTTTTGTCTTTTGTTAAGAGTTGTTCTTACTTGAATGGCGCTATAGTTTGCTTTGCCTTCTCATTTCTTTTCCTGACTGTTAGCTGTGCTGAGCATGTTTCATGTACTTCTTGGCTATTTCTTTGTTTTCTTTGAAGAACGATCATTTAGGTTGTTTTTCTACTTGTTAATAAGGTTATTGTTTTTGCAGTTGAGTTTTGGGAGCCCTTCCTATATTGTGGGTCTTGGCCTCCAGTTAGATATCTTACTTTCCAGTCCTTTCTGTCAGTGTGTTGATGGTTTGTTTGTTTGTTTATTTATTTCTCTGTTGCTCACCCCTTTTGCTGTGGTAAAAATGCTTTCTGGTTTGATGTAATCCTATTTGGTTACCTCTGATTTTGTTTTCTGTACCTTTGGGAATCTGTTACAAAAAACATCTTGCTATTCCAGTTTCCTGAGATGCTTGTTTCTTGTAACCCAGTGACTTATAGTTTTAGCTCCTACATATAATTCTTTAAATGATTTATACTCAACTTTTGTAATTTATTAGAGAGAATGATTTGGCTTTATTCTGCATATGGATGTCAAGACTACCAGCAGCATTTATGGGGAAAACTTTTTCCCCAAACTGTGCTTAGGGCCATTGCAAAAAATCTCTTAACTCTGTCTTAGGGGTTTCTATTGCTGTGAAGACATCATGACCATGGCATCTCTTCTAAAGGAAAACATTTAATTGGGGCTGGATTAAAGTTTCAGTTAGAGGTTTAGCCCATTATTGTCATGGTGAGAACATGGTTGCATGCAGGCAGACATGGTGCTGGAGAAGGAACTGAGAGTTGTGTGTCCTGATCTGTAGGCAGCAGAAGGTGACTGTGTTCCACATTAGGTTTAGCTGGAGCACGTGAGACTATAAAGCCCACCCCTACTTTGACACACTTCCTCCAAAAAAGGTCACAGTTACTTTATCAAGGCCACACCTTCCTATGGAGCCACTCCCATGGGCCAAGCATTCAAACACATGAATCTGTTAGGACCATTCCTATTCAGATATGGCAGTAAAGGGTCACCTCTGGGCTTTGTACAGATTTTCTGGCAGTTGCATTTCTGTTTTTAGGTTAATACTATGCTGTGCTCACTCTGGCTTTTGCTTATCTCTAGGTGAAGTTACTTTGTATCCTAATCAAGAAAGTTACAGTATTTACTTGTTTGTGACTTGTTCTCATGCTCTATGATGCTTATTTTTGATTTTTTGATAGTTTATTTTTAGCATTTACTTTTCATACACATGGAAATCATACATGGAAGTGGACACATAGAAAATACACATATAGAAATTCTGCTATTTTTTCTTCCCTCCTTTTTAGGAGACACAGTTACAATTTTGTTATATGTTAACCTGTGTTTCTTGATTACCACTTGTGCTTTTTCTGTAATCAACATGATTTTTTTGTCCACTAGCAATAATGTCCTACTTCCTTAAACCTTTTGATTGCATCACTGATTCATGGGTCACATGTCATTCAGCCATGATGGAAATACTTACATGATAAATGCTTTATTTTCCCTCTAATTCTTAAAGAAGTTGATCTTTGAAATTTAAGATATTCCTAATAGTTATAGAACTTCATTTTGGTAGTCTGGTAAGCTCTCCTACTATGTATCTTTCTATTGTGTTGATAAACGTTTGTCCCGTATCTTTTTCTTAATCTTAGTCCAAACCCTCACCTCTAGTATCCTATTTACCTTCCCTTCCTCTGTGGTTTTCCCTTCCCAGATAGTCCCAGATTTGATACTCCAGCTTGATCTAGTGAATCGCTGTACTGAGTGAAGCTCTGTTTGATACTTTTCCCAAGTTTTTGGTATATATACTTGTGTATCCATGGAGGACTCCTAGTTATCAACATGTTGAACATGGAACATGGCTGAGACTCAGTTCTTAGAAGCTTGAATGAATGATGTTAGCCTATTGCTGTCTATAGTGGCATTTTCCCTCAACTCTTACAGTCAAGGTCTATGAACCATGAACAATTTTTTATCTAGTGTTATGCTTATAGTAGTCATGATTATGACTACAAAAATTTTAAAATAATTATAGGCATATAAACAACTCACCTTTGTGGTTTTTTCTTTTTTCTTTTTTCTTTTTTAGTTGGGTGCAAAGCTTTGGACATGAGGGACTCGGACTATTATTGGACATTTTGGAAAAACTGATTAGTGGGCAAATGTAAGTATAGTTAATAATATTTAATTAAGTTCTCTGTTAGTATGTCCAACTGTAATTCAATATTGTTGTATTTATGTTAACACAGCCAAGAAAGAGTTGTAAAGAAGAATCAGCACAAAGTTATCCAGTGTCTGAAAGCCCTGATGAACACACAGGTATGCTGCAGGGGAGTTCCCCTTTGTTCACCACAGAGTCTTACATGAATTACAGCCTCACCATTGAGAGTTCTACTTGCATGCCATTGGGTGATGATGGGTTTGTCTCCTATGTTGATAGAAGAGCAGGGGATTTTAGGAGGAGCTGGGAGGAGAAAATGATTGTCCCTGAAATGTGAGCCCCCGCCTGCAGAGGCGCTTGCTTTCTCTCCTGTGCTCTCCACCTTGAGCCTTCTTTTGCTTCTCTCCTTTTGATTTTCAAAAGGTCAGCAGGATTTAGGCATTCGTATCCTACACTATTAGTAACTATAGTTTATATATATGCTACCAGAGATTCAAGTTGTGAAAACCCATGCTTCATATCCTGAGAATTTAAAACCTATGATAAAATTAATATATACAGATGTGAGAAGATTCTAGAAATGTAGCAGTGTTATATTTATTATTGAGCCAGCATAATATGGCATATCTTGTGTAGTAAAGTTGTGTAGTGTAAAGTACTTGTGAAATAAAGTTGAGTTAAGCAGAAGACTTTAGGCCATCACTGCCCGGTCACTCACTCTGTTTTGGTGACTGTTGATAACCTCATTTCTTTAGCTCTGTCAGCTCATCTACCTCCTAATGTGTGATGTAATGATAGGTATGTCAGTTGTTGGACATCAGGGAAGCAAAGGTTATGTATGCTCTTGTGATGTGTGATCATGTTCTATAGGAAAGCCGTACATGTTTGGTAAATTTTAATGAAGCGTATTTTGCCTTTTTCTTTAAAGATAAACATCTGTAGGGTTAAATTGTTAGTATTTAATTGTAGTCCTTAAATTGTTAGTATTTAATTTTATTATAGCAACTGTTTGTGTTTTCTAATTTTGTTTTTTTGTGAAAGCATTCTGCTGAGTTTCCTGTTTAGTTATCTTAAACACTTGTTTATACCATGTTCTTGTGTGTCTGTGCCCTTGTGCCACAGGGTCAGTGTAGAAGAAACAAGACAGCCTGTGGAAATTGATTCTCTTCTTTTTCCATGTGGGTTCTGGGGACTGAACCCAGGTCCTCAGGTTTGGAGACAGTTGTCTTTCTGCTGAGTCACTTTTACAATTTTCTATTTTTTTTTTATTCATGGAGTGTTGTTTACTTTTTCCCACCTTGATACTTCCCAAGGAGATTGCCTGAGGAGTAGACCCACAGGTCCTTTTTTAAAGAATTTTGCTGTGTTATGTGAAATAGGTTGTCTGCATGTTCTTTAAGAGTAGGCACTGGAAGGATGAGAAACTCCTTGTAGAGGGTTGTTTCTACCATACAAGTTGAGCTGTTTTTTAGAGGCCTTTATAAAAAGTGAGGCTGTAGTAGGGGAATTTTCCTGGTGGCATGAAGCTCAAAGGAAGGAATTGCAGGTGTGCCTCTTTTAAACCAAAGAGGTGTATGTGACCAAAGTTAAATTTGAGAAGACTAATGGCTAAAATAAATTATTATATAGAAAATCACATTCCTTACTTGGTTTTAGTCATAGTATATTTTATTTCTTATAGTTTATATAGAGCCATAAAATACTGTATTTGAATTTGATAATGGCACATAGGTTAATAAAACAGAAAATTTAGTCACTGACACTTGGGATTAATATTTTAAAATATAGACTCTATTTTGCAAAGTTGCTGGTCATATTACCAACTCAGGGTTGTTGTTAGTTTTCCTAAGCTTCATTTAATCAGCTATATAGATGTGCACTTTACCATATCACTGTGAAGTCTTCACTGGATTTCATTTTAATGAGGAAACTATATAGCCTTTAGGTTTATTTGCTACCATCACTTATGTCATTAATATAAATGACTATGGCATCTTGTCAGAATGAATTGTTTATCACATTAAATGGAACTAAAAGTATTTTTTTTTTAAGGCTAGAGAGTTGACTCAGTTGTGTAAAACTTTATATCCCCTTCCAGAGGTCCTAGGTTTGATTCTCAGCACCCACATTATGGCTTGCAACTATCCATAGCTCCAATTTTAGGGCATCTGACTCCCTCTTCTGGACTCTGAGGGCTTAGGCACGAAAGTCGTTGACCGGTATTAAAAAAAAAAAAATAAAAATGTAATTTTTAAATGAATCTTTTAAAATATGAAGGCATACAAAGGAAGACTTCGTTTTCGAAAGGGGTTTGGGGATTGAATTCTACGCCCATTGACAATGAGTGTCTTGCTGTTAAAGCCATCCTCATCCCTCATATTTTCGCCACTGTTGGGATACACATACCATTGATTGTTGCTTATCCCCAGTTGTCATACAGTATTGATGTTTTCTGTCTTGTCAGGGATGAGAGTATTTACCTTTCCTTAGCTAAAGATATTGTCTTCAGCTGTCTGGAATTCTGTTAGGTAACAATAGGCCTTCTGTGGAATTCTAAGAGTACACAGCATTGGTTCTGGGTTTACAACAGGCCAGTTATCATATTATCCCAAGTGGGTCCTTGACATTCAGGAAAGATAGCTTTTAGACCTTCCCAAATTGGTGATAGCGTTCTCATTTTAAAAGCCTTCATTAAAAGAACTTTGATGCTAGCACTGGTAAGTGAACTATTTCTCCCAGTCAATTTTTCTTTTTTTTAAGTCTTTGCATACATAATTTTATTGAAGTATATGACAGTTCCTTGTTTAGTAATAGTTATGAAAAAGTGTTAATATGGCCTCATTCTATTCCCCAAATGAGCTCTTCTATTTTATTTTATTATATTTTTTATTGAGAAAATTAGAGGTCATGCCTTTGGTGTCACAGGATTGTGGTCAGAGCATAAGATCAGAGTGCGCTCATATCCCAGCCCTCCCACCCAGGAGTTAGAATCGGGGTGGGGGTGGGAAATGGAAATGGTAGGAAGTCTGACTGCAGCCATCCCAGATTATCAGGAGCCTAGAGAGCCGCCTGACTGTGAATCTGGAAGGCAGGCACTAGAGACAAGCTTTCATCTATCAACGGTTTTCTCAGGACAGAGCATGCTAATCTTTGTCTTTCTGAGTCTGTCCAAAGGATGCTTCCTATATTATTGACAATTTTCTGCAATACTACCAAGGCATGGTGTGGCTCTTCTCTCTGTGCCAGCTTTTGAAGTCTCAGCTTGTAGTTCAGAACATCAGAACAGTGGGCCTTTTTCTGACCAGTTTAATTGTCTGTAAACCTTTCCCACGAATAAGGAGAAGGAACTCCTACCACTCGCATTCCTGGGGTCTGGCCTCTTCTGCTTGCACTCCCTCTGTCACACCTCTTCACCATAGTGTTTACAGCAAATGCACTATTTCTGCACAATGTCAAGTTTGCTTTTTCTCTTTTTCTATTAATGCTAATATATGTGATAATAACATTACAAACACAATTTTATAATAAAGCATTTGTGTTTAACCTTGTTAGTGTTTTCACTTTGATACTTAGATTTATAGCCATTTTTCAGCCATAATTGGAAGGTGTGTAGTTGGGATTAATGTTCCTGTGATCATTTATAGTAGTTACTTGATCCACAAGTTTTATACTATGGAGAAAGATCATCCAAATTACATGGGAGGTAGAAGTATTATTTGATGTCTTCTATTGCATTTTTATACTGATGATGCAGATTACTGGTATGCCAAGAGATAATACATACTTCCTTAAGATAATATACCTTTAATATAATTACTTATATTCTAATTGGATGTGACTTTATGGCAGTATCAAATAAACTTTATCCTTCAACAAATCATTTTGAAAGTGTTTATTGATTATAAGTACCATTGTGCTCAGAATACATATTTCTACTATGGGAGTTTCTACACAGCTCCTTTATAAATTGTCCTTTGCCTTTGTGTATTTATATACTAGGTTCAGATCTAGACCTGTACTGTCTTGTGGTAGCCCCTTGGGCTTTGAACACTTGAAAGTGTCTAGTCTGAATTCAGATGTGGTGTAATTAGAAAATGCAACTTGATATTCAGTCTTAAGGAAAATAAAAGTGTTCTATATAGTTTCTACGTTGAAACGATAATACTTAAATACACTGGGTTAACTCTATTTAAAATGTTTCATTTGTTTCATGAAAATGACATAGAATTATTCTTTGGTTTATCCTATCTTTTGTTTGTACAGTGCTGTGTGTTTGCTTGTCATTTTTACCCACTTTCTTTCTTAGCACAGAGATTGCCCTGTCCTCTGTGACTATTTTAGTATTTGTTTGTTTTGTACGTTAATGTTGAGAATCCCTTATTTCTCCATGGATTTTTTTTGGCATTTGGTAGGTTCTCATAACTATTAATATAATAGTAATACTTGGGAAATTTTTATGGTGTTACAAGGTCCTCATACTTTGTCTTTTTTAGAGGTAAAAATATAATTTTTAAAATTTATGCACCATCTTTCCAAATAACTCCTAACATTTAACTCATTTTCTATTGTTGCAGTATGGCTTAGAAAGAATTATGAGTGAAGAGAGGAGTCTTTCCTTGTTGGCGAAAGCCATGGATCCTAAGCAGCCCAATATGATGGCGGATGTGGTGAAGCTTCTTTCTGCAGTATGCATTGTAGGGGAGGAGAGCATGTAAGTCTCCCCGTGTCTCCTGCATCATAGGGGAGGAGGGCATGTAAGCCTCCCTGTGTCTCCTGCATTATATGGGTAGAGAACACGTAAGTCTCCCTGTGTCTCCTGCATTGTATGGGAGGAGAACATGTAAGTCTCCCTGTGTCTCCTGCATTGTAAGGGAGGAGAGCATGTAGGTCTCCCTATGACTCTTGCATCGTAGTGGAGGAGAGCATATAAGTCTCCCTGTGTCTCCTGCATTGTGGGGGAGGAGAGCATGTAAGCCCCCCTGTGTCTCCTGCATTGTCATCTACAGAAGCATACAACCTCAGTGTTGATATATGTCTGGGCAGTTAGTTTGGTTTCTTATTTGTATAATTAAAATATTTGTTCAAGTATTTTGCTAATCAAATTTTTAATTAGGGACTAAAATAATTTCACGAACAATTGATTTCCTCATCTTGTTTCTTTTAAACTTCTTTAAGCTCACCCCTTAATAAAAATTCAAAGTAGAGGGTGAAAATGTACAAATGGGGTCTTTTTATCTAATTTTACATATATATATATATATATATATATACATATATATATAAAATTGGAATTGTGAGTCATGCTTACTTCATCTAATGATTAGTACATTGCTTTTTGACAATTTATATGTGAGACAGAGCAGTTGAGTTGAATGGATTATAGTCTAAAACACATTGAAGCTTCAAGACTTGGCTACAAGGTTGTACCTAATCAGCCACTCAGCATATATCCTGGTGATAAAGTACACACCCCAACACCTTAGGGAAGATTAGGATTCTAATTATAAGTAGCCCTTTAGAATGTTTTAAAAAAAACAAGTAAACCAAAAATCCAAAAGAATAAAGACAGTGCTCATAGTTTCCAGAGAATTGAAACAGCCTGGTTCAGTCATGTCCAAAGGCCTTGGCTTGACCCTGTTTCCCATAAGCCATTTAAAGAGATGAGTGATGGTGAAAACCAGAGGAAGACGTGTTTATTGAGTGTATACTGGCCACAGCATCCAGGGATTGATCTCACATGTATCTGTAGGGTACTGGATGTTAGCTTTGCTTAAATAGAGTAAAAATTGGAATGTCGAGCAAGAAGTGTGTGGAAACAAAACAAACATAGATTCTTCTGCTGTCAGAGCTGCTGGAAAGTTATTCCTAGGAGATGAACTCTTCCCTGACATTAGGAGTTGAGCCGTTCTCAGCATGCAATCCTCAGGCTTCCTAATGTACTGTTAAATGTGAACTTAGCCTGAGTCCTTTCTAACACACGTGAGAGTCAGTCTTGGGGCGATCCTGCTAGTTAGGTGGTATTGAACTGCCTCGGTGGCTGTAGTTGCCCAGGTACACACCACTCTGAACCTGAGCCTTTATGCACATGTTCTGTGTGTCTAGAGAAGTCATTTAGCTAATCTGACCTGTGATCCCAGGTATGGAAAAGGCCAGACATCCAGGTTCAGTACTTTCTCGATCTAGAAAGCTTGCTTAGATTTTGGTGTGCCCTAAGAGTTGGTATGTGCCCTGTATGCATGTATATTGATGCATGACTCAGAAAGACTCCTGTCTTTCATTTTATTCTTTGTTATCCATTCCTTTCCGTTCCTCTTTCCTCTTCTTCCCTCCTTATTCTCTTGTTTCTCTTTACCCTTATTCCTCCTAGACTCTTATCCTGTTCTTTTCTTTCTGCTATTTTTCCTCTTTCTGTTCTCTTCCCCTTCTCTTCTCTCTTCATCTTTTTTCACATGTATTGTTCTCCTCCTCCTACTTCTTCAGTTCTGGGAGTCAAATTATGGCCTCACACAAGCTAAGCAAGCAGTCCACTGCTGAATTCGATTCTCAGCCCTTCTGTATTATTTTTGTTGTTTCTTGACATTGGAATAAATGTCAGAGTGATTCAAATAACATTTAGGGCTGCATATTTTCATTCACAGTTAAAAAATTTATACTTTTTCTTTAAAAAGGAAAAATGATCTTTTCACAAATACTGTAGTTTAGATTTACCGATTTATTGTATTGTGCTACTGTTTGTTTTTGATTGTCACAGTTTCATTATTTGAGGGACATTATGTGTTGACTGAGAGCATTTTAGATATTTAGCCTTCACAGGCTGCCAGATTTTAGATCCATGCTTCAGCACTTTGGAGAAGTAGATGTTAGACTGAACAAGTTGTTCAACTGTTTTCTGCCTACTTTCTTATTTATAATGGCTTATAATATACACACTGCATACAGTTTACATACATTAAAATCAATGGGATGTTGATTCTAGAAAATGATAATGTATGTTTTACAAGAAGGTAGAAGAATGGTTTTAAATGCTGCTATCATGAGAGAATGACTTATTTGCCGAGATATACATGCTTTTCCTCATTTTATATTACACAGCACCAGCATGCATTAAAATGTCCCATTATATGGTATAGTTTTATGTTTCAATAAAATAGTATAAATAAGAATCCAGTGTGAACCTAAAGTGGCAAAAATATTTCAATTAGTCCTGACCTGTGGTGTTTTATAGATGCTTGGTCAACACCTCGCAGGGTATTGGCCAGGAATAAATTAATCAAAATACATGCTAGAGCACACAGAAAAACATGCTGAGCCTCCCTCAAGTAGATACCAGTCAGGGAAAAGGGTCTGATGTAAAAGTAGAATATGGTAAATTTAGCAAAGATGTTAAAAACCTGAACACAGGAGTGGGTAATGGGATTTGTAGGGAAGCTGGATGTGATAAATACATTCTTTGTATGCATAGAAATGTCACCGTGAATCCTGCTATTTTGTATAGTTAGTATGCACTTATAGTAATGAACTCATGCTTTATTAATTAGCATGGTAAAGTGATTGCATGGCATTTTTGTTATTTGATCCTTGCTATTTAATTAATAGACTCCAAATTTCTGATAGCCTTGAAGAAGTTTTAGAAGCCTTGACTTCAGCTGGAGAAGAAAGAAAAATTGACAGATTTTTTCCCATTGTTGAAGGCCTTCGGCACAATTCAGTGCAACTGCAGGTACATTTTATGTTTTAAAAATCTAGTTCTGAGCGACATATCAGGTGTATTCTTGGAAGCTGTTTTGTGATTGACTTTTATGTAAACATCATATAAGTGTGAAGCCATTTTAGTTTTTATACTTAATGAATGTATGTTTTGTGTTCTTGTAAGATCTTACAAATGTCTTGGTGAATACCCATGAGCCCTTCCTTATGCTTTTAAAGAGTTTCCAACTTTAAACCTACAGATTTTTCTACAGACATTATCATAATAGTCCTGTGATTGTTTAGTAATTAATGCTAATGTAAGGCAATGTTTTTGAATCATTTGAATTATGGTTTGTCATTATTGTAGAACTTATAATTGAAATTGAGAATATCTGCAAATATTATCGAGGTTCAAGAAAATAGATCATTCTTCAAGGTATTCCCCTACTCACAGTTGTAGATAACTTTAGCCATTTCATTATGCAAACACAAAAATACTTTATAAAGTATTGATTAAAAGAAGTAAAAAGATGCCCTAATTGTTATGATCAAATTTGTATATAGCCCTGATACGCCGTGAACTTGGTGACAATTTTCCTGCTTCTACTTTCTGAGTGCTGGGATAATAGCTGGTGCCATCAAGCCCAGCATTAACCATAAAAAAAATTCACATCTAATTCTTCATTCCAGACTTAATCCTTGAGTCGGCCTACCTCCCTGGGAAATTTAAAAGGATTCTTGAGTGATCTAACCCTCTGCACTGTTTACTTACTAGTGTGCAGAATGACATGACAGAAATGCACTCTAAACAATATAAAATGATTTGCATATGTGAAGTATGGTTGTTTAAAAGGAGGCCTATCTGCACTATGATTCTTGTTTGTTTGTTTCTAAATGTGAAAGTAATAGTAGAGCAGAATCTTAAAACTTAAAAATATCAAATTAAAATTTATACATGATATTTCAAGAAAAATGAGATGATATTTGAACTGTGAAACTAATGAACTTGTTCTGTACTGTCATATGCCATGCTATGAGTGGTTCAGTTGGAACCTTGTTGTTAGTACTCATGGCAATCCAGTGGTTCAGTTGGAACCTTGTTGTTAGTACTCATGGCAATCCAGGATTGAAGATCAGGATAAAGGGTCTCTGTTGTTTGGTTCCTGCTTCCAGAACCTTGGCTCTTGTCTTGTGGAGGACAAGGAATTGGGGCTCACCTGCATTCTTTAATAGTGGTCCTACCTTCCAGACCAGAGATGCTGTGTTTTGTTTTGACGCCTGTCTCATTGCTTTACTCCTCTTATCTCTTTGCTTTCTTCTGCCTAGTCTCTTCCGCCTCCTGTCCTGCCTATTAATTTCTGTTTCTTACTTTTCCTTCTTACCTATTTTCCAAGTCTTTGCATGTCCTTTGGTCTCATTGCTCCTTTATCATCTGGTGCCAATTTTAATGTTTATTTAATCTGATTCTACATTTTCTCCCTATCTAAAGATTAAGACTTCAATGCCTTTCAAAAATTGTATGTATTAAAATTTGAAGTTTTCTGGTAATTTTTTTTTGTTTTTTTGAGACAGGGTTTCTCTGTAGCTTTCGAGCCTGTCCTGGAACTCACTCTATAAACGAGGCTGGCCTCAAACTCACAGAAATCCATCTGGCTTTCCCTCCCTAGTACTGGGATTAAAGGCATTTGCCATCCCTGCCCAATCTCCTGTAATTTTTTTAAAAAAAGTTTTATTTGTGTGAAGTCTATATATCATGCTATGTACCTATGTAGGGATTTTTTTGGGTGGTTTGGGTCAGGTCTTTGTTATATTGAGATATACCTTTAGCTATATCAATTTTAGATTATTTTTAGTGCTCCTAAATAAAATCTTTCTTTAACTATAACTCCTTAATTTTGTTGTTCTGTTTAGTTCTAGGGCACTTTTTTCTGTCTAGAGAGATTTGCATATGGCAGCTACTACACATACACAGGCGTTGCATGATTAGAATTTTTTAGGGAGGGTGTTGTTGTAGTTTTCAGACAGGGTCTCCCTAGCTTCGTCTCTTACTATTATGGGACTCACTGTGTAGACCAAGCTTGTGTCAGACTCACTGAGAACCAACTGCCTCAGCCTCCCAAATGCCCACCACATGACTAGATTCTATTATCTGCTGGTTAGTTTTTTTTTTTCTATGTTGGAATGTCTCACTATCTCATTTTTAAAAATGTCACTTTGTGTTTCTGTTGCACTGTTATGCCACGTTTTATTTATCAGTAGCTTCTTGTTAGATATTTGGGTCTGTTATATCTTTTGACTATTACTAATGATCCTCTTTAAAGCATTTTTAGAGTTGATTAATTTTTAAATTATGACTTACTTGCCTTGTTTGTTGATAAGTGGTTAGTGGAAGGGTACTTGCAGCAACATGGTCCTTTGGCAGATGTATCAATTAAGTGTTTGATAGAGTTCTTGAGAACTTTTTGCCAAGGTATGAGTGATCGCTTGTACTTGAGTTGGCTTTTAGAAAGCCATTACCAAAGGTATGCAGTAACTGTATATTTTGTTCTAGTTATTAGTATTGCTAAGTTTTTGGTGTTTTACATACATTGAAATAAGTTTCTTGACATGGTTTTTATAGCTTAGTTTTCATCACAAAGTGAAATGTTGTTTTAATGCCATTCAAATTCATTTTTTTCTGTCTTTACAATGTGTTCATAACAATTTCCAGTATAGATGTTGCAAGGAGGCTGCTAGTTAGTTCCTTGCTGCTTAGACCTGAAATAACCACACAGAAACTGTATTAATTAAACCACTGCTTGGCGCATTAGCTCTAGCTTCTTACTGGCTAACTCTTACATCTTAATTTAACCCATTTCTATTAATCTGTGTATTCCCACGTGCCTATGGCTTACCTGGTAAAGTTCTGGCATCTCTCTCATGCGGGGCTACATGGCTTCTCTTGACTCCCAGGATTCAGCTGAGTTTCCCCCACCTAACTGTTCCCCTATAGCTCTGCTAGAGGCCCAAAGCAGTTCCTTTATTTATCAGTGGTGATCACAGCATACAGAGGGAAATCCCACATCAGTGGACTTAGACACTGAGGGTCATTATCTCTTCTTAAATGCAATTGCATACCAGCTGCGGTAACAAAACAGCCACACTCACTACTACTTCAACTGCACCATGCTGTACCTTTTTGCCAAGGTAAATACCAAGGCAATTCAGGAACAGATCACAAGGGTTCTCTTGGAACGGTTGATTCTAAATAGGCCACATCCTTGGAGTCTTCTTATCACCTTCATTGAGCTAATTAAAAACCCAGCATTTAAGTTCTGGACCAATGAGCTTGTACACTGTGCCCCAGAGATTGAAAAGTGGTAGAAGGGACTGGTGCCAGTTAGATGAGTTGTCTTGCTGACAACATCATCCCTTGCCAGAGGCATTGACCTTGGTCCCACTGAACAAGTTCATAAACTGAAGAATCATTTCAAATCTGCCTGACTTTCCCAGCCCTTTGGTTTCAGGTGTCTGTCCCATCAACTGCCAGGGTTGGCCTCGTGTCTTTGTGGGCAAGTTCCAAAGTTAAATGCATTTCTTTTTGACTCTTGGCCAAAATTTAGAAGATGCTGTGAATATCATTTTGAACTTGTGTAAATAGATGAAAGAGGGGAAAAAAGGTGTCATCTTTCAGAAAACTTATTTACTACCCCCACCCCAAGTAAAAAGGGAAAGCACATTTATTTTGGGGGATATTACTGGGTATGCACTTTTCAATTCCATTAAAACTTATCAAGTGTATTATAGTAATATCAAAAACCACTCTCATCTCTGTTATACTTCTGAATTTTCCAGAAATAAGGCATATTTTAGAATGATCTAACTATGTTTTCCTATAAAGCTGTTGTTCTAAATGCCTATTTTATTTTATTAGCTGTGTAATTTGTATTATTGAAATGTACTAATGTGGGTGATATTAGCAAATTACCAAATTGAAAATAATATTTTTTATAACTAAATAAAGTAGAACCCAATTGATTTCTTCTAAATTGGTAGTTAATAAAGAATAATGGGGATCTTTTATTGATAAACATATTTATGATAATGCATGTCTTAAAGGGAAATTGTTAGATATTTATTTGTATTCTAATAATAATGATAGTTTCTCTGACTGTGATTATGATAGAATGAAGCAAATTTTCGTCCTTTTGATATTTTCTGGAGAGAAATTGCAAAGTACATGCCTGAGATGACTTAAAGATTATATTTCAGGCCTGAGTTTTATTTTTAGGAAATAGATTAAAGGTAAAAAACATTAGATTTGAAGTAAATGTACAATAGTTTTTCTTTTCAAATCTATCAGAAAGAGATGCTCAGCTGCAAACAGCCTAATTCACTTTTGAGCCATTTGTGCAGCAAATGACCCTGAGCGCTTTGTAGAAATTCTGGAAGGCTCAGGGAGTTTATGTAATTAACATACCACTCAACTAGGTGCAGAGGAGAAAAGGCACACCACAGCAATGTCCTGATAGAAAACCCACTTCTGATGCTGCTCAAGCTGTACCTGGGAATGCTTGGGCAGACAAACCTCCCACACCTGTCACATTATCCTATCTCCCTCTGTCTGATTGTCCCTTTATGCTGGCAACATCCTTCTTAGAGGAAGATTGGAATCAGTGTATATTAGTTCATTAATTCTAATTCATGCTTTAGCTTCTTTCCTTATTCTTTTTCTTTTTTTGTACATGGATCTTCTTTATCTTATAGCTAAAGCTGTAGTCTGCTGAGTCATCATAAGCATTGCCCTAGATTGCAACATTTGTTGAAATTTTTTCTGTTAATCACAAATGATTAATTATTAGGAATTCATTGGAAGAATTCATCTTAGATTTCAAAGGGTGACTTTAATTTTTTTTTTTTTTTTTGGTGGATACGTGACTTTTTTTTCTGTAAATATCCTCTAGATTGTGAGAACAGTATGCTGTAATCCCTATAGCCATGAGGGGAGAGGTACCTTTGCTCTGGATTGTTTGTAGGGAAAGTACTTTATTCACTGAGCCTAGCTCATGAAAGATTTAATAGCAGTCAGCCCAGTATAAGCTCTGTCAGCCCAATTTCCTATCCTGTGAAGATCATACTGTGTATATGTTTGAGCTATTTGCAGAAGGTGTTTGAAAAACAAGCCATATCCTTAGGAGTACTGTCTTATGTGTTAACCCCAGCTGGAGAGTTGAAGCTGACCAGAGTGCTGTCCATAGCTGATGTGATATCATTGGTCCCTTCAACTTAAATCAGAACTAAGCTATGCCATCTTGTGTAGAAGGAGCTGTGGGCAGCATTCCTACCGCCAGCTCTCGGCCGCCTGGCTAGCTTATGCCCAGAAATAACAACACACAAACTGTATTCATATAAACACTGCTTGGCCCATTAGCTCCAGCCTCCTACTGCCCAACTCTCACATCCTTATCAACCCACCTCCATTAATGTGTGTAGCACCACTAGGTGGTTACCCTCCAGGAAGATTCTAGCATATGTCCATTTTGGGCTGGAGCTTCATTGTGTCTGCCCTGAAGAGGAGAGGCATGGCGTCTGCCTGAGGCGTCTTACCTCACTTCCTCTTCCTCCCAGCATTCTGTTCTGTTTACCCCATCCACCTATGTTCTAACTTATCAGGCCAAGCAGTTTCTTTATTAATTAACCAATGAAAGCAACAGATATATGACACTCCCACATCAATCTTGGTTGTTTGTAAAGATAGCAGCCTATTGGCAAATGGTGAATCAACCTTTCCTTCTAGGAAGTTTCCTAGCTTCTAAGGTAGACAAGATTTATTTCAGAGTCTCCCAAGTGCTTCTGGTGTAGTGTTCCCATAAATATTTCAACATCTTTCCCGATTATCTATAATCCCCCATCAAATTAATTACGTGCTTTCCACGTAACATTTCATTGTGACGATGTATCTAGTACATCTTGGAAAGTTTCATTCTTCTTAAGAAGATCTCTCACTTGGGATCTTAAGTGGAAAGGACTGTGTGGAGACATCAATCTTCCACATGCCTGATTCTCTGTCTTCTTGGAACATCTGTCTGGAGACTGATGACCCTTCTCTTTTGCCTGTGCGGTTCACCCATCTCACAGATGGTAGGCTGAGAGTTGTAGGAGGTGCTTTATGGCAGACACACAAAGATGTGGAAAGCTCTTTTGCAGGAGGCTTGAAGGGGCTGGAGTTACCTTTTGCTGTAAAATAGAGTTATATTTAGTTTTCTCTTTCTTTTAAAAGAACTTCCAAATATATCAGTTAAAGTAATTCTAATTTCTAACATGTGTTATAACATCTGTGAAGGACTATACCAGGCTTTTTCTTTTGGGCCACCAACCAGCTCCCAAGTCATGACACAGAGACTTATTATTAGTTCTGAATGCTTGGCATAGCTTAGGCATGTTTTTGACTAGCTCTTCTGACTTGACCTGTTTGCCTTCATCTACCTTTTGTCTTGGTTCTTATTTCCTTTTTTATTTCTGCATATCTTACTTTCACTGCTTCTCTATGTAGGCCTGTTTGTCCTCTGCCTGGCTTCTTGCTCAAGGCCACTTCCTTGTTGTTTCCTCCTCTGACATCTTCTTGTTCTTCCTTTTTTTTTTTTCCTACTGGAGACCAGATTTCCTCTCCCAACAGCCCTTCCTACTGCTCTCCTGCCTAGCTATTGATCTTTCAGTTTTTATTGCCCCAATCAGGTGCCTCAGGCTGGTAAGGTGCCTCAAACAGATGCAACACATCTTTCCATAATTAAACACACATCCTTACATCCCAAAACAAATGCAGCACAAATAAAAGTATCACCTTTACACAGCTAAATTTATATTCTGCAGCATAAACAAATGTAACATATCTTTGTCTAGTTAAAATAATATTCCACAACAAAGGACAAATGAAGAAGGATATTAGAGAGTGTATTTTTAGGCCTGTAGTTGGAGAATCTCAGGATGCAGTTTTTCCTAACTAGTCTCTGTTTTTGACTGCTGCTTATAGCTGTTTGCTTCAATAAGATTAATGTATAAGCATGAGTCAAGCAGAATATAAAACATAACTATGTGTCTTTATAGTAACAGACTTTAATATTAAAATATCATTTTAATCTGAACTTACATAAGTATGTGGAGGACATCTAGAATCCGGACATGTTAAAATATCTAATACTATAGCCAGTGTTTGGAGCATTCCTAACACGCATCTTTCTGAACGCTAAAAGGGAATAATAGTTTGGGATTCTCAACTATTGCCTCAAAGGGGGCTGCTGCTCTTAGACCTGCGAAAGTGAAGCTCATACATTCCTCCCCTTTAGAAGCTTATGCTCCATTATTTACAGCTATCTACCATTTCATATAAAAATTATATTACTAGCAGTTTCCTCAAAATGCATTGGAGGATATGGAAGAAATTAATAACACCTCAAGGGAAGTTTGAATGTCTCTAAAAATATTTCTAAAAATATAAGTTTGTGCTTCATCTTGGTGCTCATGTAAATTCTAGCCCTTGAGTACTGCAGTTCATTTTTCTGCATCTCTGTGTCGGGCATATGCAGTTTTCAAGTACTGACTTGTTCTCTTACCATGTCTATCATGTATTGAGCATTCCAATGGGAGAACAAATGAGATTATAGAGCTTTAATCTGATACACAATATCGTTTCTGTGTTTATCTACATTATTAGTCTGTTCAGTTCTTTTTTGAATTAATGCTTATATACTCTTCAAAAATCTCTAAAATTTCTTTTTTTATATACTGGAAATAACTTTCTTTATGAGCATCATTTTCTCATCTTATATTGACATATGTGGAATTTGATTGTAAACAGAGAGAGATGGCTGGTTTATGTTCTAGGGTAGAAAAGATGAAAAGTCCTTGAAACTGTATCTTCCAGGCCCAAATTGTGAGTATTCACAGATCTAGTTGCATTTTCATTTGATTATTTTCCAGTACTTGTTTTCAGTTTGGGTTGAAGGCCTGAAGCACACTCTTTTTACAGTGTGGCCTAGCTCCAGGTTTATTTAACATCTACGTATATTCAGAAACAACATTTTGACTCCAAGCTGACCTTTCAGAAGTCAGCTCTTGTTTCTGCTCATTAGATTGCATTCTAAGTTCTTTTAGCATAGTTATCTCTGCTTTGGTGACCTTTGAAAAACTGGACATTCCTTGTGGATGGCCATGTATATCACATGCTACTGTACCTTGCTTGAATTTTGCACTTAAGCGTATTTGTGCACAAAAGGTCATAAGACAAAGGTTAAACATGCATAGATTGTTCATTTTTCTCATTTTGTATGCTGAGCAGAATGAGAGATAGTAGTGAAGTTTGCACCAGAAAGAATTTAGGTGTTATGTATCTGTGTTTGAATCAGCTCCCTCAAATTCAAGGTCAGGAATCCTCTTTGGGTAAGGAGTAACCCAGGCCCATTGTCCTGTCAACCTCTTTCTAGTTCTTTAAATTTTCCTTTATCATCTGTTTTGTTCTTGAGATTGCTTTTTGGTGAGCTTTATCCTACATAGTAACTATTTTTGTTTTACTTGTCTCATTTGTTGTATTTATTTTGTTATATCTATTTATGCCTTTACTTTACTTGTGGCCTTTTCCCATCAGAGTACATGATTATTTTACTCCTTGGATTGCATAGGCTATAAACCTTGGAGTAGTCTTAACTTTTCTTCATAGTATTGTCCCCCCTCCTTCAGAGGGGCTTTTACTGCTCAGATTAGCCCTCAAAGTCATAATTTCTTTAAGTCTCCACTCTCTCAAATGCTAGGAATATTGGAGTTGTTTTGTCTAGTTCTATGTGATCTTGACACAAGGTAGAATTATCTGTCAAGTGGGAACCTTAATTGAGAAAAGGACTCTATAAGTTCAGTCTGTAGACAGGCCTGTAGGGCAGTTTTAAATTAATATTTGATAGAGGAGGGCCCCATCCTTTGGAGGTGGTGCCACCCTTAGGCTTATGGTCCTGGGTTTTACAAGAGAACAAGCTAAGCAAGCCATTACATAGCACTCCTTTGTGGCCTCTGCATCATTTCCTGCCTGCAGGTCCATGCCCAGTTTGAGTTCTTGTCTTGGCTTCCCTCAATGGACTGTGACTCCAGATATGAGAGCTAATTAAATCCTTTATTTCTCCAACTTGCTTTTGATGATGGTATTTTGCCACAGCAACACCAACCCTGACTAATACCGTAGTGCATGAACAAGCTGCACCCCTTTACTTGGCACAACTAAATCTAACACCCAGAACAGTGTCTGGTGGATATATCATGTCCAAAGCAACGTTAGAAAAAAAAATTTTGTTGGGGGTTTGCTTACAGTTTCAGGAGGTTGTTTTTGACCATCATGGCAAGGAGTATGATACAAGCAGACAAGGCATTGAAGCAGTGGTTGAGAACTTGTCATCCTCATCTGTAGGCAACAGGGTGAGAGAGAGGGAGACTTGTGCCCACATTCAGTGATACATCTCCCCTCACAAGGCCATACTTTCTCCAAAAAAGCCATACCTCATAGTCTTTCCCAAGTAGTTCTATCAACTGGGGATCAGTATTTCAGAATATGACTCTATGAGGGCCATTCTCATTCAAAGCAACACAGTATAGATTCTGGACCAGCACCCACTTGTTACCAGGTAACCTACTATGTAATTGCGTGGTGTTCCACTTTAGTGTCTTAGTGTGGCCACAAGCTCAGAATTCTAGGAGCTCTTTGGTTTTTCCTTTGGTTGTAGATTTGATCCTTTATAACACAGATCCATGTTCTTTCATGCAGCTTTATATTTACAGATGGCTTAGATTAATTAAGTATAGTCAGAAACCCTGATTATGTCAAATTATTAGAATTGGGGAACATTTTTTATAGCTTTAACAGAAATTTTTTTCTTTTTTCCTTTTCTGAAAAATTATCATTGTGAATACATTCCAGAAATAATTTGGGTCATTCCTTGTCTTCCTGTTCTTTTATTTCATACTGTTATTTGCTATATCAGTGTTCTGCTTTGACATTATTTTCTACTAATTTTGTTTACTTTTGGTGCTGGTTTTTATTTTTTTTAAAACTTTAGTGACAGAGATTGACTTAGCATCCTTGAATATAGACAAGTATAGAAAAATCAGAGGAAAACATCCTCTTTCTCTGATATCTTCTCTCCACCTCCCCCTCTTTTACAGAGTTTTGAAAATTGCATTGCATTGCTGACAAGAAAAGTGTTGTGGGTACCAAGTAGGGAGTGGCAAGGGAGTGAAAAGAAAACCTTTTAAACCTGACGTTTTGACATGAACTGGTTCCAGCTGAGTGACTCTATACTAGAAAGGTTGACTGTTTTATGTTTTCTAGTTTTTAAAAACTAGAAAAAGTGTTTCTCTTTCTTTTTATCTCTGTTTCCCGCTTTATTTCACATTTCTAAACAATCTTAAGTTTTGACAGTAGAGTCTTGCTGGTCAGATTTAGTGTTTAAATATCAAATATAAGAGTTACTACCATGTATTTCAACCAGCAGGAACTGAGACCCCTGTTGGTGTCTTAATCCAAAACCAGTATTTTAAATTCACATAAGCCTTGCCTTAAGGATGGAGAAAAGACAATTTAGGCAACAGCATGAGGTTAAACATATTGATCTGTAGTCCAATAGTCCTTGCTATTCTTGGGATAGAATATAAAAGTAGAAAAATAACATTATCAACAAAAAAAAAAGAATACTTCTCCAGAGAGAAACTCTTTCCCTTCTTGCTCTTGAGATTATAATTATAACATATATTCCTTTTCTTTTCAAAATCTCCCATGTACTACTGTCTGTTCTCTTTCAAATTCGTGGCTTTTCTTTTTTTACTGTCACTGTAAATATATGTTCCTAAATATAGTCTGTTCAATCTGTATAATGTTACTTGTATATATGTTTTCTGGGTTGAACATTTGGTACTGGACAAACAATTGGTGTGTTTTTCCCTAGGGAAGACTATTTCTCATTCTCTGAGCTTTTTTTTTTTTTTAAATAGGGTTGAGTCCTTGTCAGCTTTTCACTATTCACTTTGGAATGCCCATTAGTATTGTCCTCTTTTGACTCAATTATGACACACACTCTTGTTGGTGACAATTTAGCTCCTGACATTACTAGGAAATACAATCTCAGAGCATATTTCCTAATCCTCTGGCTCTGATCCATTGTCCCCACTTCTGCAGTGTTCCCTGAGCCTTAGGAATGGGAATGTTTCATCAATATTTATTGATGCTGGGCCCTACAACTCTGCATTCTGATTAGTTGTGACAAATTTGTAGTTCTCTCCATTTGTTGCAAAGAAATCATCTCCATCTTTTGCAAAGAGAATTTTCCTTGATATAGGGTGAAGTCTATACTTACCTGTAGGTATAAGGACTAATGTTTAGATTATTCTTAGAGACCAGTTTGCTCTAGTAAATTAGTAGATCTCCTCAAATAACTGTGACTTTACTAATCACCAGGCATGGGCCCCATCTTGTTGAGCAGTTCTCAGTTCCAGTTAGACACCGTTCGTTACCACCACCATCAGCTGCCACAACTGCACCTATAAGGTGGGCTACAGTGCCAGATCAGTCTTGTGGTTCACAGGAATTGCAGCTGGGTGGGGCTGTAGGTTACCTCTTTTCTTGGAATGCTTCTGTTATCATGAAAACTATTCCTTTGGGAGGGGATATTCAGGCCAGTTCTAACTCAGGGGTCTCTGGGACCTGTTTCTGATCTACCTGATGTCTTTTTGGAGGTAAATCAAGGGCAATAGCAATAGGCTGCATGTTTTAGCAGCCCCTTGATAGCCTTGGCCATGTTAGAGGAGTTCTTCATGTGTCTGCTATTATGGATTTTGTTAGGGGTCTTTCGCTCTTGTCATGACTACTGTCTGTCTAGATAAGAAAAAAATCCACTAAAGCTATTTTTGTATGTTTATACATAGAATTAGTATATTAAAGAATTTTTGATTGTTTTATATCTTCTTTTTGGCAAATAGTTCAGTAGTTCTTGCTAGACTTGGAGTAAAATGTAGACATAGAACAAAAACGCTATCACCACCACCACAAAAACAAAACATTTCTTTTCTAGAGAGGAAAACCTTTTCCTTTTTAAAATATGGATTTGTAATGATGAAAAGGTGACTTTAATCCAGGGATTAAAAATTAAGAATATAAATGTTGTAGAATATTACTATGTAAAGGTGTGTTACTTTTGTTTATATTGCATTCATTTAACAATATAAGGATGCTTGTTTAATTATGTAAGAATATGCTATATCTGTTTCATCTTGCCTGCCTAAGGCTCTTGATTGGTCTAATGAAAAGGTGCCCAGCCAATATTTAGGCAGGAGAAAGGATATGCGGGGCTAACAGGCAGAGGGAATAAATAGGAGAAGAACTCTAGCCTCAGGAAGAGAAAGAAGAACAAGTGGAGAAGGAGGAGAGAATGAGAGGCATGCATTGAACAAGAAGCCAGACATATGCCAGCCAGCCATAGAGAAGGAGTGAAAGTAAGATATATAGAAAATGATAATATGCCCTGTGACAAAAGGAAGAGAAACAGGTGAAAACACGTTGAGTTAAAAGAATTAGCTAGAAAAGTAACTAAGCCAGGCCAAACATTCAAAACTAAGTTGCTCTGTTATGGGAGGTGGTTGGTGGCCTAAACAGAGAAAAGCCTGGTACATTTAAAAGTAGGAATTAATACTTACTTGAAGTGAAAAAATTGATTACCCAACTTCTATTACATATTATTGTGTTTACTAAGCTATATAATTTATGTTAGTACAATATACTGTTACGGGAGGTCCTTCCACTCCTCCAGCCAATAGCTGTTGAGATACGAGCCCATTGGGGCGTGGACTCTCTCCCTTTAAAAAAGCGGCCACTTCCCTTCTTGCTCTCTCTTACTTCCTGTTCTGCTTTGGCTACTAGACTCCCTTCCTGATTGCGCAGAGGGCTGTTGTCTGGGAAGGTGATCTGTAAGTTTTTTCCCCTTTAAATAAATAACCATTCTATTAATCATAATTCTAAACTGGTGTGGGATTGTTTTTGACTTACGCCTTCGCCTTCAATATACAGTAAGTTTGAATTTTTGTAAAAGTATAAGAGTGATTGCTTGACAAATTAAGGTCTTGTGCTTACTTAGACAATGCCCATTACCAAGTTTTTTTATTTTCATGTTTTGCAGCAGACTTACCATTCCATTTAGGACCGTTTGATTTAGAGGTTTTGGGGAATTTTGGTTCTTTTGAAAAATGGAAAAATTATTGAACTATTTTTTTATTAATCACATGATAATAGATGTTTATAATTTTCATTCTGGTTATTTTCTGTTTGTATAATATGTAATAGAATGGTATTAAACAAGACTTTCAGCCATACATGAAGTTTCATGAAGAGATAATTTTGTTTTCTTAACATCAGTCTCCAAATAAGTGATACATAATTTTACAGAAGCTATATATGTCTATACATGTAATATTTTACTTACAAATTATTTTATTAGGCTTTCCTGTGAGAGAAAATATTTAATAATTGGAATAAAGCTCATTTTTTTCTTTCCTGCTTCGTTTTAAATGTTGGCAATGGCTGTAAGTCTCTCTGTGTGATCTGTTGTAGGTAGCTTGTATGCAGCTCATAAATGCTCTTGTTACATCTCCTGATGATTTGGACCTGAGGCTTCACATCAGAAATGAATTTATGCGTTGTGGATTGAAAGAGATATTGCCAGTAAGTGCCCTGTAGTCTCCTCATTAATATTTAAATTAGAAGTGTACTTGAGTGGGGGAAATTTAGATAAATTACTCTCAAGAATAATTCATCTGTGGGAAAAGACTTGAGTATAAAAATCTAGTTTTGAAATATAGATGATAAGGTTTGAGTATTATTTAACACTTTAAGTATTTGAATTCTGCAGGTTACGTTTGAATGGTTGGTTTATTGTTCAGGTTCTTGATTACTCATACTGAGAATCTAACCTTCATAATTTTTATCTAATATCTATAGAACTTAAAATGTGTTAAGAATGATGGCCTGGACATACAACTTAAAGTTTTTGATGAGCACAAAGAAGAAGACTTCATTGAGTTCTCTCATCGCTTTGAAGATATTAGAGCTGAACTTGAATATCCTTTTGCTCTCAGTCCTAGTCAAAAATTATGTAAAATTACTTTTACATCTAAAATCATGCACCATATCCCATAAAACATTAAGGTCATTCCACAGAAATGAAATGAAATCAGAACTTTATGTGTTAAGAAAGTGTCACTATTTTATTAGCTAATTTTTTTTGTCAGTACATATATGAAAAACAATGCTTCAATTAGTAAAGTGATTAACTTAGACCAGATTGTTACATATATGTACAATCTGTTGTTTTTTATGTATATTGTTTTTCTCCTTTGTAGCATCGGATTTGAGATAGCCTCAACCCATTAAATGCCCCTTTCTCCATGATGGATGCATTCCTTGGAGACCTCATGTAAATTGGTGGATCTGCTAGAATCCTATTTTTTTACTATGGCTTCTCATTGATGCACACTATCCCTGCATCTGTACCCGTTGTTCAGGGCATCCTTAGAACTTAATGTTTTCCTCATCCGTTGCTGGCTTTGTTCCCACTGTCTTCTTCAGTGTGGGTACAGTTGATTCTGAGGGATAAAAAAGTTTCAGGTCAAATTGCCATACCTGGCATTCTCTACCCTCAGTTCCTTGATAGATCTTTAATAAAACAGTTTCTAGACAGTTGTTTGCATACCAGTCTTCTAAACCTGGATCCAGAAGATACTGGGTATTATTAGCAGTTTGGTATAGGGTTTGAATAAATTCTTGTGGTCCTTAACCAGTGCACTGAAGCAGCTGATGTTTATGACATGGTGTGGTCCACAGTTAAGAACACTAGAGCAGAGGGATATTTTGTTTCTATTCTTCAGCACCTTTTGCTCATTCGAAATGACCATTTTATAAGGTAAGGGAAAGCTGTGTTCTGTTGTTTAATTGATAAAACTATTAGTTGTGAAATTCATCTATATTTTATTAAGACAAGCAAGTTATTTTTATTTCTTTCATAATGGTCTATAGACTGTTTTCTTTGGTCATATATTTAGATAAATGTGGATATAATGGCATTACTGTTAATTTTTCAACTCCAGAAAGTTCTTGGTTGTATCCTTTCCTTTGAAATGAGAGTTGAAGCCATGTCTCTTATTGTCCTTATTCAGCAAGTTTAGGCAACCATGTTGTTTAAACTTTGAGTGTGTCTTCTTCTGTTATTAGGAGACACATCTCATAGCAAACTCCCTGATATCTTGCTCTTAGAATCTTTCTGTCCATCTTCTATAGTGATCCTTGAACCTTAGGTAGGAGAATGTTTTATTGATCCATGGGATCAATATGGGTAACATTCATATTGATCAGGTTATATTTAGAAATATGTGTATATGTCATGTATTTGAAAGAATAAACAGGGGGTATGTTGGACCGAGGGGAAGGGATAAATGATATATTTATAATCTCAAAAAATAAAAGAAAAAAGTGAAAACCATTGCCAGCTTACTACTTATTATATAATGTATAATATTTTGTGGTTATTTCTTAATCACCAGGAATGCTATTGATAGGTTGCTTTTTATAAAGTTGATTATGTCTTGGCTGTCTGAGCTTGACAGGTTGTTTTGTTTACCTCACATAGAACATAATGTGATTCTAAGTAAACATGAGTACCCAAATGTGGTTCTTGATGAGTAGCCACGTGATTGTACTATAAAGTTTATATATGGTTATGTAAATAAGACTATTGAATTTCTGCATCTCACAGTAAATATTCTTTTCATTTCTTTTATTTTTTAGTTTTATCATCCTGTCTAGTTTCTCCCCCATCCTCTCCTTCCATTTCACCCCCATCCACTTTTCCATTTCTCTTTTGAAAATCAAAGACCTTTTTTTTTGCCAAATGGCCTTGATATCACTTTCCACTTTTATTAGTAGTTTCTAAGGTTGTAAAATATAAAGTCATTTATTATCATTTTAGTTTTGCAGAAAGTTTATTCATACATGGTTGGGGGAGTTGGACTTTCTGTACCAAATTTATATAAGATTTACAGGAAAGCCTTATTTAGGTAGCAATACCACTGGGTGATAGTGGAGGGTTTAAGGCAGGGTCATTTGCTCTACTAGACAACACAGAAGAGAAGGGCAAATGAAACTTCACATCTTCATTGTGGTTGTTCTCCATGCATCAAACTGTTGTTGTCACTGTAGTTCCTGTGAATAGTCTAAACTTGACCAGCAATCTGTTTTGTTGTTTAATGTGCTGTTTTCTGGTACTTTATTTAAAATAGACTTAATAGTTAAGCATTGGTAAATGCTACATAAACCTACTAATTGATTGCATTTAAAAATATTAGTGTACCTTTTTAATTACTGTGTTGTGTTTCTATTCTAAATTCATGTAAAAGGCAAATGAGACTTCTGTATAAAGTATGNTCTCTGGTTGGTAAATGCTGCTTGAGTCACCATGAATTCAGGGCCATTGTTAGCATTTTTAAATGTTCTTTCCTCATGTTGAAGCTGAAGCAGTTTTATTCACCATTATAATTGATGCCTTAAGCATAAGTTAACTTGTACAAAGATAGTGGTACCCATGCATGGTTCATTGAAAGAAAAGCTGATATGGCTAGAAGGGCCATCACATTTGAAGAATATGGTTTGGAGAAAAAAGGCAAAAACTCTATAAATCACTGAGAACGGAAATCAATTCACAAGTGATGAGTAATGTGGGGTTCCTCATTATAAACCACCCTGCTGCCTGAATTGCCTTTACCCACAATTTTTATCTATTGCATTTTCTTCACATTGCCTTAAGTTAAGAGATGTTACTAAGTTGTCAGGAATGCAGATGGAATCAGTTGTATTAAGAATACATTCCTTTTTAAAACTTTTAGTTAAACTTTGGCCTTTCTACTTTGTTATATTAAAGTTTTAGTATTTCATGTAAGATATATTAATTTGGTCTATTATTATTTAGAATATCAAATTTGAATCTCCACAAAATCGTTATATGAAGCTCCAGTAGAAATTTTAGACAAACTTATTGGTGGTTTGATTTGCATTTATGAATTGGTGGTATACTTTGAGATGGCTCTAAGGACGTATCTCATCTTCATATTATCTTTTTATTTTAATGCAAATTAATTAAATGTCTGACTTATAGGAAAATCATCCTCAATGAATAGTACATTTCCTGATACATTAAAAATATGGCATGGCCTCATTAGAGGAGTTTCCCATGCTATGCTATACCTCCTGTTGAAATGAAACTGAATAAAATTTTCACTTGAAGTCAGATTTCCATCAAGTATATGGTTTGATGTAAAGTTATACTCTTGAAGTGACTGTTAATTTGCTCTTTGGTTTTAGACAACAGTACTTCAAACTAATTGATGAGTGTGTGTCACAGATTGTATTGCATAGAGATGGAATAGATCCAGACTTCTCATACAGAAAAAGACTAGATTTGGACTTGGGTCAGTTTCTAGGTGAGTATTTCTGTTATTTGTGTAGAACTATCTTGTTGAGTTTAGAATCATGGGTTGGCTCTAAGGTATTAGTTTCCTTCGTTTGGTTGGAGATCCTCTGAGGGCCTTTGATTCTTTCATGAAGTCTTAAAGGTCAAAGCTGTGTCTATAACTACAGCATACAAAGCTTTTCTTGATTTTTTTTTTTGTGTGTTGGTTTCTAGAACTGATGTTTCCAAACAGTAAACAGTTAACCCAGTTACCACAATATTGGCACCCAATATTGGTGGCAGGCATTGTATTCTTTTCTTTGGTAGGTGGAACCAAGACATTAGAGAAGTTTTTGACATCCTAATATTTATTAAATATTCCTATGAATGCCCTTTTAATATTATGCTGCACAATGAGTACATGCATTTCAAAACATATTGAGAACACTTGCTTCATTTGAATTATAAGTAAATCTGGCTTATTTCAGTCTTTTTTTTTAAGCATTTCTGTGTTTGTGTAGTGTTTATGTTTGTGAATGATTGTGTGGTGTATGCACTGGTGTGCATGTGGGTTAGTGCAGGGAGGTTGAGTCGCGGCTGAATCTCCAGCTTTCATTTGTTGGCTATTTTGGCAACGATGCTCCAGTAATCCCCTTTGTCTCTATTCTCTATGTTGGGGTTATGGGCATGTATGGAATGTTTTTATGTGTGTTTTGTTACATACTTGCCCAGCAAGCACTCCTAGACACTATGCCATCTCTTCAGCACTCTTTCTGACATATAAACCTCTTACTCTATGTTAAAGTGTCTTGTCCACATTTTTAGATTTAATTTTATTTTATGTGTGCAAGAGTTTTGTCCAAGTCCATGTTTGTGAATCTTATGCTCACCTGGAGCTTGCAGAGGAAAGAAAGAGGTAATGGAGCTCTCGGAACTTTAGTTAGAAGAACCTGTTTGAATCACACTCACACACATACTTACTCACACCCCAATCTGAGTCTTCTGCAAGTGCTCATAACTCCAGAGTCATTCTTCTAGTTCCATTGAAAGATGAAATAAAATAAAGATACATGTCAAAGAAAATGACTTTCAGAAATTGTAGCAAATAGATATGTAGAATTTTTCAGTCAGAATTTGAATTTTGAATGCTTATGTTTACCTGTTAGTTTGACAACTTCTGAATACTAAATGTTTCTCTCTGTCAAGATCAGTGGAGATACTAACCTCTATGATTCTTTTAGTATTGTGTACAGAGATATGCCAAGATTTTGAAGATGTGCAAGGTTCAGCAAACTAAAGTTTTTTAAGGTCCAGTGCTGACTGATACATACTTAGCACAGACAACAAAGATCTCTACTCACAGTACATCCTCAAAGAAAGATCTCAAAGTTCCAAAGCTTCACTTACGTTATTCCACAGTCTATCTACTTAAGTAGCAGCACTTACTCAATTTTGGTATAACCTCAATAAAAGATAATTGATGATATGAAAAGGCTATGAAAACATATCACCTCTTTGTAACTGTGGCTTCTGCAAGGTGGGTGGAATGTTTTCTGGAAGAAAGGAACTCGAGACAGTGGCATTTCGAAACAAAACTTTTGTTTTCTTTGTAGATTAAGTTAAAATTCCCGAGAGGCAGCAGGAGTTTTATAGTGAGAATAAAAGGATACTATAGTTATCAGAAACCTGAAAGGTGAATATTTAGAGCTGTATAGGTAGACAGTTTTCTCACTTAAATGTCAAAAATTTAGAGTTGCATGGGTTGTAATTGTTTTAATCTTTTATAATGGAAAATGACCTAAATTGCCAAAAATTTACAAACCATGATGTAGTATTTTAAATAAAATAATTAGCAGAATAATGCAATATAGCAAGATTATAAGTTGCATTTAGAAAATGAAACTGATAGTTTGTTTTACTCTTTTTCTTGTTACATGATTTTTTTTTTCTTCCGAGACAGGGTTTCTCTGTGGCTTTGGAGCCCGTCCTGGAACTAGCTCTTGTAGGCCAGGCTGGTCTCGAACTCACAGAGATCTGCCTGCCTCTGCCTCCAGAGTGCTGGGATTAACATGATTTTTTATTAAACTTGTTTAAATATTGGTTATATTAAAAATCTTATGAGGTACATTATGGAAAATAAATTTGAATAATTTGTCATATCTAGTATTCTACAAACAGATGTATATAATTATTTTGCATAACTTCAATTTAATTTTTTTTACTATAATTTTAGATACTTGCATAGATCAGGCAAAACTAGAAGAGTATGAAGAGAAAGCATCAGAGCATTGCAAGAAAGTAAGTAACCAATTTCCTCTGCAGAACTGTGGGAGCTGCTACTGGTGTTGCTTTTTCAGAGTACTTGGAACTCCTGTGACAAGACCTTGCTCCATGGAGTACTATCTAAACCATTTTGCTATTGGGAGTACTCTCCATGTTCTTTTCTTCCATTGTTCATGTGTAGGGTCTATGAGTCAAGTTAAATAAAAAAATACTCAAAAGATTTTTAAATAGTAATCTTTCAATGTATATAAAAGACCTTTCTCAAGGTTACCTGCTTTCTTAAAGCCAGAAGTTGTTTACATTGCATATATTAAGAAAATGCTTTTGCCTCATAAAAATTTCTAGTGCCATATCAACTTGCCGTATATCAGCAGAATCTTTGCTCAGATAGCTTTGTAAGGATGCATGTAAATACCTTGCTTTAGGCAGGAAGCTATCAGAGTTTCTAAAAGTACATTTTTTATTTAGGTGCATCAATTTGAAAAATGAAGAGCAGAAATGTCAGAAAGTATATGCAATATATTGAATTATCAACCTTCTTGTACAGAGACACTAATACATTTACCCCAGGGAATGAAATTGAGTAGAATCTCAACTCTAACAGTGTTCTTGACATTTCTGTGTGTAATTTTGTAAGTGTGATGTCGCTCCAGCAAATTTTTGGAAGTGGGCAGGGGGAAGAACACTGTCGTACCAGTTTTCCTAAGGTGTACTTTAAACAGACACTGGTTTATCCCCAAGGCTGCCTTGATTTGATTGGAGATATTTCACAAATGCTAAAATAAGGCATTTGTCTCTTTAGCCAAGTCAGTTTAATAAGTTTCATAGACTATATAAACTATAACCTTCTTGATTTCTTTTTGTTATCTCACAAGTAAATTATCTCCCTTTGTATTTTGATAGCCCATTTTCCATTGTCAGAAAGCCTCTTTACTGTTACTTTTATTTAGGAAGTTTTTTGTTCCTTTTTTTTCTGCATTTAAGTTGTGAACTTTAATATAAAAATGAGAAAGGAATTTTGGATGTTGAAATATTTAAATGATGATATATGTAGCCATCAATGTCTAAAGAAAAATTTGCCAGAAGTTGGCTCATCACTTCATTTAATAAATATTTACTTAGTTTATTTTAAATTTAAGGCAATTAAAGGAGATAAGGTAGAAAAGATTTTTACTTTTGTTAGCTTACAAATAGAGTGCCATTAAGGTGAGAAACATTACATGATATTATATATATATGGCAATGTGAAAATTCATGTGTTAGACAAATCTCATTTGGTGTGTAAGCCTACAAAAGAGGTCTCATTTAGCTTTGGTTAATGAGAAAAGAACTAATGAAGGAATTAGTATCCCTGAGTTGTGAGGAATCAATGTACAGTATCTAGTTGAGATTTCTAAGGAGCAGGTACATTTATGAATATCTTTGGGATTTCTAATTGGTATCTTTAGCTTAGCATGTCTCCTGTAGTTTGGATATGGTGTAAATGCACCCCTCTGAAGTCTCAGGGGTAAAAAGTTCTCAGCATAACTCTGGCACTTGTGAAATGTACAGCGATGACAACTGGTTAAGTAAGATTTAGGTAGTGCTCTTTCTTCGTGTGATCCTCCTGAGAGGCATAGGATCCTTGATAAAGGCTCAACCTCAACTTCTCTCCTCTTCTATGCTACTTCCTGTTTAACAGCCCTGCCATGACTGTTTATGCCATGAGATGATATAGCCAAGTGTTAGACTTACCATAGACTTTGTTCAGTGAATTTTGTACTTTGAAACTTTGAAGTTGTAAGCTGAACAAACCTCCTCTTTTCTAAGTAGACTGTGTCCAGTATTTACTTACAATGATGCAAAGATGCTTTATAAAACATTATTAGTAAATACTAATAAAGCAAAACTTAACTTTTCTAATAATACTTTTCTTGTATGTGTTTGATATTTTTTCTTGTTATATTATTATAATTTTCCAGCCTGAAAACCACAACATACTTATATTTATTTTATACAATACACATCCATAAGTCCAGCCCTTCAAAAAGCACTAAAAGAAAAACTCCAACCCCAGGAAGCTAGCTATACCCACAAAAACACAAGCAATAGATATTCCCACACCAGCAAAACCTAAAGAAGGAAACACACATAATACCACCACCAACAACAAAAGCAAAAAAATAGGTACTAACAATTACTGTACATTAATATCTCTTAATATCAGTGGTCTCAATTCACGTATAAAAAAGATACAGGTTAACAGAATAGATACAAAAACAGGAACTATTTTGCTGCATACAAGAAACACAGCTTAACTTCAAAGACAGGCATTACCTCAGAGAAAAGGGTTGGGAAAAGTCTTTCCAATCAAATGGACCTAAGAAACAAGCTGGTATAGCTATCTCAATAGTTAACAAAGTAGACTTCAACTAAAGTTAATCAACAGCGATGAAGAAGGACTTTTCTTATTTGTCACAGGAAAAAACTGTCAAGATGAAGCCTCAATTCTGAACACCTATACCCCAAATACATGGGCACCCACATTTGTAAAATAAAGATTACTAAAGCTTAAATCACACATCAAACCCCACTCACTAATAATGGGAGAGAGACTTCAACACCCCACTCTCACCACTGAACAGGACCGCCAGACAGAAACTTAACAGAGAAATAAAGGAACTAACTCAAGTTTATGGCTCAAATGGATTTAATAGACATCTATAGAACATCCCACCTAAACACAAAAGAATATATCTTCTTCTTTGCACCCCATGGAATCTTCTCAAAAATTAACCATTTGCTGATTAACAAGGCAAACCTCAACAGATAGAAAAGTATTGGAATAACCCCCTGTATCTTATTGGATCACCATGCCTTAAAGTTAAAATTCAACAACAATACTATTTCAGAATGCCCACAAACTCATGGAAATGGAACAATGCTCAGCTCAATCGCCTCTGGGTCAAAGATGCAATAAATAAATTAAAAGACTATCTAGAATTCAATGAAAATGAATACACAACATACCCAAACTTATGGACTAACTTGAAAGCATTGCTAAGAAGAAAGTTCATAGCACTAAGTGCCCACATAAAAACCTGGAGAAATCTTACACTAGTGACTGAACAGCACACTTGGAAACGCTAGGACAAAAGGACGCAGACTCACCCAGGAGGAGGAGACGCCAGAAAATAATCAATGTGAGGGCTTAAATCAACAACATAGAAACAAAGAAAGCAATGCAAAAATGAATGAGACAAAAAGTTGGTTCTTTGAGAAAATCAACAGCATAGACAAACCTTCATACAAACTAATCAAAAGGCATAGAGTATGCCAATTAACAAAATCAGAAATGAAAAGACAGACAAAACAGAGGAAATCCAGAGAATCATCAGGTTATACTTCAAAAACTACTCCACTACTTTGGGAAATATAAAGGAAATGGACAATTTTTTGGATAGGTACCAGATACCAAAATTAAATCAAGAACAGATAAATTTTTAAGTAGACCTATAGCCCCTAGGAAAATGGAGGCAGTCATCAAAAATCCCCCAACCAAAAAAAGCCCAGGGCCAGATGGTTTCAGCGCAGAATTCTGCAAGACTTTAAAAGAAGAGCTAATACCAACACTCCTCAAATTGTTCCACATATTAGAAACAGAAGGAACAATACTAAAATCTTTTGACGAAGTTACAATTACCCTAGTACCCAAACCACAGAAAGATACAACTAAAAAAGAATTACAGACCAATTTATCTCATGAACATTGATACAAAAATACTCAGTGAAATACTGGCAGAATGAATCCATAAACATTTCAGAAAAATCATTCACCATGATAAAGTAACTTTTCTAATTTAAGGAATTTTGGTTCTGAAACCTAAATATGCCTTTTATACTTTAAAGATTAAAGAATGGTGATAGGGTTGCCATGCAGAAGTGAGGCCCTGAGACTGTTTCATTTCTGCTTGTTTCTGGGAATGTAAACTACTTTAGCAGGTTATTAAAGTTGTTAAGCATTCATTATAGGACTGTGCTGTGATTTCAACTGAGTAACTCAGGTTGTGGAAACAGGAAATGTGACTTTTTTAAAAAAAAAACTCAAGTCTGTCACTTGACACAGCCTCTTAACTGCCTTCCAAGTTATAGAGAAAGTAACACACACACACACACACACACACACACTCACTAATGACATAGAGTAGTGCAGTCTGGAGACACATAGCAGTTTCATCTTTTTGTTTTTTGTTTTTTACCCAAAGTGCTGCATGCTTGTTCTCGATTATGAGACAATAGTCTATTTAAATTCAGTTCCCTCAGGATAGGTTTTGAGTCTAGATGATGGCAAAGTGAGTCTATTTGAATACTACATAGCAGATTGTGATTAGTGGATATATAAATTAGAAAACTCATTGGAACACCAGATTTTATTATTTGCCTTCCTCCAAGAAAGTGTTTTACCAGGGACTTTGAAAACTTAATTTATCCTTAATTTCTGTAAGACAGTGGGAGGCATGGCATAAGAGAAACCAGCCAAACAGTTGATGTTTTTATGGAATGAAGTTGTGAGCCATTAGTACTATTAAAACTGCCCTTTTAAATCATACTGATGAACTTCCGATGTGTTTCAAGTGCTAGGTTCTGCAGGTGGAGTGTAGCATCGAAGGCAATGCAGTGCTAGGCTTTCTGTTGCTTTATTCACAATCGCTATGATATTCAGGGACTTTTAAGAAAAATGCCAAGGTCGTACATAACTATGGGCCTGTTTGCTCTGTTGGGAATAGAAGGTCATGGGCTCCTGTATCAGGTTTTGTCTCTTCCCTTCTGAATAAATGATTTTGGAGGGACCTGGAGAGACTTAGAGAAAGGCTGGTGGGCGACTTGTGAGGGCTCTGCCACTCCTTTCATGAAACCAATTCAGGAGTGTTTTATTGACAGATCATTAGAGCCATATTTTCATGCGAAGAATAGTGCTTTTCATTTCGATCTCTCCCTCTCCTTTATTCCTTTTTAGTTTGAAAAAGAGTTTACTGACCACCAAGAAACTCAGGCTCAGTTGCAGAAAAAAGAGGTAAAGATTAATGAGCTTCAAGCAGAGTTACAAGCTTTCAAATCTCAGGTAAAATACCATCTCGAGTGAAATTGATTTCAAAATCATACCAGGGAAACAAAGGTCATGTTATATCTTCACAGCCTCTCAAAATGTTTAAACTTTAGTTTTTCTCGTATATTTTGTCCGTATTAACCATCTGCATCTCTATGTTGCGGTTTTTATACTTTAAAGATATTCTTTGTCACCTTTTTCCTGCTTGTGTTTGTGGGAATACCCAGTCTTTTACTGATTACCTGGCTTCCTTATGCTTCATTTGGATTTTGCTTCTAAAATGCACTGTTTCTCCTAAGTAATTAAGTGGAAAGGTTAAGAAAGTCCTTTACTCTTTCATTTGTCATCCATCACTGATCTTTATCCCACTACGGGAAATTATTGCTCAACCTATTTCTTCAAACCTTCAGCCTATGAGTTGCCTTGCCGTGAAAGATAACCACTAGCTGAATGAGAACATTTTCTGATAATTTTTCAATTTCCAAAAGTAAACAGATTTAAAACATGACAAAAAGGAGCAAATCTGGATTATGAGCAGATAGTTCCTATATATGCTGTACTTGTAAGACCTAGATAAGAAATACCTCATCTACATTCTTTGTGTGGATTGTAGGGGCACATTCACACGTAGATTTCCTCCTATCGATTTACATACACGATGATGGGCAATAATTGTAGTGTTCCATTTTTCTCTCATCCTAATTTATGGCTAGATGGAAAGAGGCTCAGGCGTATTGTTCCAGATATTACTGCTAGTTTTGTTTTCTTTTGAATATGCAATGCTAGCTCTGTTACAAATCATCTTTAAGATACTTTGTAAGACAGGTATCTGATTTTCAGAATTAAAAACCTTTGTAAACAAGGAAACTATTAACTACACATGATGCTTTTTGCCTATACCCTTAGGTTTTCAAAGCCTGGAGCAAAAAATTGCTGAGAGTTTGAGGCTAGCCTGTACTACAGACTTGTCTCTGAAAAATAAAAGAGGATCCTATTATCATTGCTTTTTTAACATTGCTGTAAGAAGTATCTGGTATCAGCAAAATTATTTTAAGAATAAGATTCTTTTCTATGAAATAGAGCAGGTTTAAGTGCATCACATGTGATTTACTTAAAGGTACTATCTGAAACAGTTGTAACTGTTCTTTCGGCTAATGTTCAAAATTTTCTTTTAAAACCTCCCCATTTGAAGGATTGCATTTCAGGATCACAAAAATATACCCATGACCTTTTGATAGGTTGCCTTGCATTTTTGATATAAAATGGGGAAAATTTATGCTGTAAAACTAAAATAAAATAAAGGTATCTCCTGTGTTTTACATTTTACACATTGATAGTTGTGTTCATGGCTATTGGAGGAGAACTTGCTTCAGTCACTTAAAAGTACTATGATCATTCTTTTTTAACTATCTAGGATGTTTCTTTATATTTCTTTCCTAAAGCTCTGTAACCTGTTTGTATGTATATTATGTATACACATAGATACATGGGCATATCTATATATACATATTGGTACACTGTTAGTAATTTTAGGAAATTGCCATAAAAAGAGAAATTGCCACATTATAAAAATTAATCCAGAGAAATAGAAAAGATCTCCTGAGTAAATTGGGAGCATGGGGGTCATGAGAGAGGGTAGAAGGGGAGAGTGAAAAATGTATAGCTCAATAAAAGCAATAAAAGACATTAATCCAGAAGGTCTTTTGCATAATTATAAACCATTCAGTAAACTCCATGTATTCTATGAGAATTTAACCGTCAAAATGAGAAATAGATGCTCTGGATTTTTTGCAAGTTCGGATTTGATTTTGTTTCTTAGTGACATTTGGCTCTAGAGAAATTCCCCATCCACCCAAGAAATGAGATACTCTTGATTGTGTCCCTTGCTTGCCTTTTTTTTTTTTTTTTTTTTTTTTGGTTTTTCAAGACAGGGTTT